>NC_132894.1:12297432-12601265 GCF_030463535.1 Salminus brasiliensis | reverse complement strand
TTTCTTTGCTGTGACACACCACTGCTTTTGTACTTGCTGGCAAATGTCTTATCAGAACAAAACAACTGTTTGTGGCCTGCTGTGAAATCTCCACATGTCCGACATGAAGTTGTGTATACGGGGGAGATCAGGGCTAGATGATGACAGGACTGGTGCAAGTAACAACAGTTACTGTTAATATGGGTTTCTGGGCTAATGCATTCAGCAATAACAGACAAATGTATTCTGCATGAACTAGGCAAGCTGAGGCATGCGGGCATGCTATGTGCTAAATACTGCATCAGAGTGTTAAAATTTAGGCCTGGTTAAACCTGTAGCTCGGCCTGTGGCTTTCCAATGTGCTGTGGTCAGTTCTGTGCAGAGACAGGAATATATTTGGTAGAGTATCTTATCTGCGACAACTCGTTCGACAATGATAAAGCGCTACGGTGCTATTAAAGCCCTCACACTTTGCCTTTCTTGTTGATTTTTCTCTAAACAAACAGAAACGCTCGCTCCTGTGACAGCTGAGTAACCTTGAACTTGGATAGCATTTGTTTTGGAGGCCTTCAGTGTTGACTAAAACAGCAGTAGCAGGGTTTAGCCTAACCTCACCTCTGTGGCCAAATGGGATTTATTTTTTTTTACTTCGCTTGTGGTCACGTGGGCAAGATTTAATGATATACCCTTAAACCAACTCAAGAGACCAAAAGCATGTGGTGCAAAGCTGTATGCCGGTTTAACCAGTGGTTAGCCTCCCTAAAATTAGCCTGAAAGCACTTGTTTATTGTTATCAAACAGTCAGTGAGAATATGTACAGCTATCACAGGTACAGATAACTGCTATGGCAGTTCATCTCTTTAGTTGATTTCATACAAAACATAATCTGTAGCCTAATATGATGTGGCAAAACATGGGGAATCAGATCTGTGATAGTTGGCTGTTTTCATGTAGGCTAATGACACTTCTCTTTGTTGGAGGTACACTCCCTGCAAGTGAGGGCTATATAAATAGTTGTGTGTACATGAGCACAAACCATCAGTGGTGGTAAATACACTTGAGAAACTGTACTTTGATACTGTAGGCATTATTTGTACTGTACTTGGACCAGCTGTAGTTGGTAGATGGTTTTAGGTCTAGGCTGTTTTTCCCCTGCCTTATTTTAGACGAATGGCAAAAGGTAAATGATGACATGTTTAAAAACTGCTATAGCATAGAAATAAAACTGCATACGTTAAGACAATAAATAATACTGCAAGTTGAGCTTGGTGTGTTCTCCCCATGTTCGTTTGGGTTTCCTCCCACCTCCCAAAAATGCACATGGTGGGTGAATTGGCCATGTTAAACTGCCTCTAGGTGTTAGGGTATGTGTGGTACCATACAAAGGACTGCCGCCCTGTTCAGAGGGTATTCCAGTGGGTAGGCACTGCACCCAAAGTGACCCTCGCCAGGATGATAAATGTATGTACCCTCCCAGACAACATATCAGCCACATGCCATTCTGACCGGAGAAGTGTACTCTCGCAGTAGCTGCTCTGTCTGTATCGGCGCCATTAGCAGCGCAGCGGTTTCTCAGGTAACCAGCAAAAGGTGCTAGCTCCTCTTTCAGAGGCTGTGCATGTGACGTAAATACATAAAGACGTGACATGGCCAGGAAAGCTTCCACGAAACCTACCAGACCACTGTGTTTTTAGAATGAGTATATTAGGCGTTGCAGGGATTGTCGCACAGCACAATGATACTGACAATTCTTACAATATTTTGCCCCTTCCCACAAGACTACTGCTACTCCTGCGTTCGGTTGAAAAGAAAAAGAGAAAATCTTAAGGACTGCTGCTTTAAGTCCAAAGTTGTACTGTTTAAAACCCAGGAGACACCATTAAAACAATGTTCCTTGCAATTATGTCTACAGAGAGAGAGGAATTGCTTTGTGCTGGATGATGACGTTGCAGGACATTAGGATTGCCTGGATTTAATCAGCTGCACGCACGAACACACACACACACAGTGATCGGTGTGTAGGGAGCAGGAGGGTACTGCTGTGGAAGCGAAGGCAGCTTCAGGCTGCGAAACGAAGAGGGCGTGGTCTAACGTGTCTTATCGTATTGGAGCGTTTGGCAGAGGGCGGAGACCAAACCAGCAGTGGACTTAAATTTCCCTGGCTGTGTTATTGTGGGTGATGTGGACACTACTGACTGCACACTTAGAGGTACGTTATTAATATATATATATATATATATATATATACATATTTTTAATATTTTATTTTTAGGCTTTTTTTATAAAGAGACTGCAGCCTGCTTCTGAGTGTTGTTAATAAATAAACAAACAAACAAACAAAGAAAGAAATAAAAAAAAACATTTAAGCAACAGAAAAATGATGTACAATAATACAACAAGACTTTCCTGTAAAACTCTTGTGGCAGCTACATCCGGGCAGTCAAACTAGCTAATAGTTTACTACATTATACACAAGTATAATAAAGTTATATTAGACAGTGCAGGCGTATCACAAGGGGTTGTAAATAACCAGTTTAAAGTTTACTGTAGAAGTAAAACAGCACTCCAGTAGTCGTACAGTAATACTATAAACCTGACTGAGCCGTGTTGATTTAAGGTAGCTCTCTCTACCTTGCCTTTAGCTATGACTTTCAAAAGTATCGAGCTCTTTGCACTTGACCTGGACGGCCCCGACGATGCCGTGTACACCAGCGGGGAGCTGGTGAGCGGGAAGGTGGTGGTGGAGCTCCGGCGGGAGGTGAGGGTAACCGCGCTGGAGGTGGTTGGCCGGGGAGCCGCTACAGCCCACTGGCTGGAGAACCGCAGCGCCGGAGTGAACACAGCCTACAGCGACTACACCTCCAAAATCACCTACTTCCGCAAGAAACAGCGGCTCATTCGAGGTGTGTGGTATAAAGTTGACTTATTTCTATATATAAAGTCGCCGTTATACACCTTTAACCCCCTCGGACCTCAAGATTAATGAGTCTCCCACTCGTTTTGAGCCATATGTTCTCTGAGCTCACCTGGGCACAGATCTGATCTTCTAGATTTATTGGTAAGGTGAGCTTCAGTGTTTTAGTCACATGACTTGATTTTTAACAAAATTGCAAACAAAAACTATATAATAATTAATACCTTAATGCATGTTCAGTATAGGGATCAACAGCTGTAAAGCCTACTGTCAGTAATGAACAATGTAATGATGATAACCCATCACACAACCCCCCAAATGATCTGATGTCAAATCAGAAAGACGTTCCCCGTCCCGCCAAGATCACAACAGTGTATCAGTGTATTTTTCCTTAACGTTAATGATGGAGCAGGCAGGCAAGTAGGAAAGCAGTTGTGCCACATGCCTGTTAGAAGATGTTGGTAGGTGCACTTATCTTTAGACTGTTTACACCACTCCTGTAGGCCCTCCTGTTGGTCCTCCTGGTCCAAAAGAGCTGCGCTTAGACACTCATCTGGCTGATCATTAATCTTTTGAGGTCAGAAGCAGCAACAAACAACCCTGTATGCTATTAGGAGCTTGCCGTATGCTGCCCTTTAACCTTTATGAGCCGGTACAATTGGAGAAGTGTGACTGCAAGCAGCTATCAATTCATGTGGGGAAAACACATACCCCATTTTTTCCCCTTATCTTAGTGCCATTAAACGTGATGCCGGCAGCACGTAAAATGGATTGCACTGTTGTAAAATTGTGTAACAGCTTAGACAGGCGTGATAAAGACTTGAACCTGTCTTGTGCAGTAATATGTGATGGTGCAAGCGTTTGCTTGTACTCTGATCGTTTATTAATTGATTTATTACGTTGCTTACTTGCACGTGTGAGCAAAGTGGATCTATTGAACTAGGCTATTGCTTTCTGTGCTTTTGTTGGGCTGGTTTAAATAACATGGACTAACCTAGAAAAGAGTGTTGGGGTGCAGGGATATATATATATATATATATATATACATATACACATATAATATATAATCTTATAATATATATCATCTTCAGCTATCTGCACATGAACATCATACATTTACTGACCTGTAGAGGGGTCTTTGGGAGGTCTGCTGCTGCAGTGGAAAAGTATACAATGCAATTTACCAGGGGTACAATACTTGTGTACTAAAGTAAACGCAGATGTACTAAAGTACTCTAAAGTATTCTTTCTAGATTTCCACTTGAAGTTATTACAGATTTTGTATATTGTTTTATTGAGAAAGTTCCATTAAGGAGACACGTCGGCAGCCATGTACAGTCATACACGAGTACTTTCATACGTTTACTACAGTAGTAGTATAGATAGAGCACTTGTACATTAATTCAAGCTGCACCTACTTTCACTCAGAGCGTCTGTATTTGACCATCCCTGCAGTTTAGCATTAGAAAAGTTCATGTGACCCTCTCTGTGACCCCTAATGATAGAACGCTAATGATTCATATGGCAGTGTCGGCCTACATGGCTGCACTTCCATTTGTTTCACAGCTTTCATGCATTTTTTTTTTTATTATAGTTACATACTGAGTGATTTATAGTACCAGTGAGAATCCTTTAAGGATACTTACTTTTTTGCTGTTCAAGCAAATGCCAAATGTGTGTGTGTGGAACAGCTGCTTCAGGGTAGTGCTGGGCCTTTCTGTAGTTTGGGGTTATAAGCACTAGAGGGAGCCACAGTTACGTGGAAAGCCAACCAGTCCAGACGTTCTTCCGTTACGTTGAGGGCCTAAGAAAGGTGACTCGCTTTCCACAGGGTGGCGATGTGATTTTTTTTTTTTAACTCTTCCTCCCTTTGTTTTGCTTTGCTGTTTTTTTGTTTACTTGCTTGTTCTGCAGTTAGTTTCTTCGCCTTGCTAAATACTATGTCAGCCTGGCTTTGGGTCACCTATCGTGATCTATATGTGCAGATATTATTAGCATTTTCGTTTTCTCAATAAAAAAGAAAAGGAAATAAATAAATAAAAAAACAAACAAGGAAATTCACTTTGCATAGATGTCCTGAAGTCGTAGCAGCTATATTTCTAATAATGAATGAAAATGTTTTTAATGTTTGTTGCAATTGTTGTAGGAACGTATTTGCATATGCTTAGACCGGACTTGTCCAGGCAAAACATACCTAAAAAAGGCCGAACCGCTTCCAGCAGTGTTGTGTTTTGAACCGCTGTGTGTCCCGGTGGCTTTGGGCATGCTCAGTCAGCTTGTTTTCGACTAAGAACCTGGAGCCATCAATCATCAGACAGCGCTCCGCCCACTCCCCCCGTCATCCTCACCCAGGCTAAGCCGCTGATTAGCTCGCTGCGCTGGTTGCCTAGATCCTTACATAATTAGCGTGCGAGGCCCCGCCCCTTATTTTGCACAGTTAAAGGTAGTCTAGAGCCATGAAGCCCTTCAGTTTTGTTTTGAACCTGATGAGACGGAGGCCACTCCCAAACGCGTTAAAACTTTTACACGCGCGACGTTGAACCTTCGATTTGTGCTTTTTGAGAACTTGCGAGGAGCCGCGATGATTTTCGACAAGCTGAAAAAGTTCTCCATCGTTTTCGACTCGCCCGAGATCGACTCTCCTCCGGTGTTCAGCAGCGGAGACGTGGTGTCCGGGAGAGTGGTGCTCGAGCTGGCTGCAGAGAGCAGCGTGGAATCGCTGAAACTGCACGCAGAAGGCTTTGCAAAAGTTCACTGGACGGAGTCTCGCAGTGCTGGCTCTAGCACGGCTTACACCCAGAACTACAGCGACGAAGTGGAGTATCTCAACCGAAGAGAGGTGCTTCTGCAGGCAGGTCAGTCATTCAGGCTGAATGGGGAGCTTGAGCGTGCATGTCGCTTGATCTTGTTTTCCTGCAAGGGGGCCAAGCACTTTTAGAGAGTGTGAAAGATGGCTGGCAGGCAATTCATCATGCATATAGGAAACTGCTTTGATCATGGCAGTATCGGTTCAGATAAATAGTCTTAATCTGCACTTAACAACTCGTACCTGAAAGAAAGAGCTGCTGCCTGAAATGTTTTTGTCCAGGCTTTGTTATGGTGGTGCAGCGCGTCAGTGGTGATGCTGGTGGTTGTTGTTGTTGTTGTTGTTGTTGTTTGTGAGGGTTGTGCTTTTTTCAGCACACAAACCCTGCTTTCAGGCTGTATTTTTTAAGGTTTTTAAGTTTTTTTTTTTACTGGAGGTTTTTAACTGTAGTGTGCTAATCTGTTTCCCACAGATAATGGGGAACTGACCACCCTTCCTGCTGGAAGACATGAATACCCCTTCAGTTTCCAGCTGCCAGAGGAGTGAGTTTGCCTTTTTTCTGATTGCTCTTGCATTGAATGACATTTTAAATATCTAGTGACTTAAAAATATATATTTATTTCAAAGCCAGTGGAGATGTGCAAAAATAAGCATGTGTGTGTGTTTACTTCTTCAGGACACTGGTGACTTCCTTTGAAGGCAAGCACGGCAGCATTCGCTACTGGGTCAAGGTGAAGCTGCATCGACCCTGGTGCACAGTGAAGAAGATCAAGAAGGAGTTTACAGTTATTGAGCCCATTGACATCAATACACCGTCCCTACTTGTAAGTTTGACTAATTAACTAACTAACTAACTTTCTTATCCTGCAAGCTTTTAACATGGTGCTGTATTTGAAAAGGAGCAAAGCCATGCTAAATTTGAATCTTATACGCAGGCACCTCAAGCTGGAACCAAAGAGAAGATGGCTCGCGCCTGGTACAGAAACTTTGGGCAGGTTTCCATCACTGCAAAGATCGACCGCAAAGGCTATACACCAGGTGAGGGCGAACGTCTTTTTTTTTTTTTTTTTTTTTTGTTTTTTTTTTTTTTGTTTGGAGAGCTCAAAAGCATTGAAGTAAACGAAATTCTTTAAATTGAAACCAAAGACGCTAATGCTTCATCCTCGCTCTTTAGGTGAAGTGATCCCAGTCTTTGCGGAGTTTGATAACTCTACTTCGAGATCGGTGGTGCCCAAGGCTTACATCACTCAGACGCAGACGTTTATCGCAAGGGGCACCATGAAGCAGAAGCGCTCTGTCGTCGCCACACTGTGCGGGGATGTAGTGGGAGCTAAGCGTAGAGAGACATGGCACGGCCGAGCCATCAAAATCCCCCCTGTAGGCCCCTCTATCCTCCAGTGTCGCATCATTAAAGTGGAATACATGCTCAGGGTGAGTTCTGATGTTTCTATAGCTACACCTGTTTCTCTGATTTTAGACAGTTTGTCAGTGTTTCCCAACTCCGGTTCTGGAGGTGTACATCCATCACCCCCTTCTTAAGTTAATTTGGGTATGTTCAAGCAGGGGAAGCAGAAGTTGTGCAGGTTTAGTGTATGGTGGAGATGCTCCTCATACTCTAGAACTGAAGTTGGGTTTGCATGTTCACCAAGAATTGCTGCAGGTCTTCAGATGTTCAATGTTCCCCTATTTGTCAATTTGCCAGGTCTGTGTAAATGTTCCTGGTACCTCCAAGCTGTGTCTTGAGCTTCCACTGGTTATGGGGACCATCCCTCTCCATCCTTTTGGCAGTCGCACCTCCAGCGTCAGCAGCCAGTACAGTCTGAACCTGGAGTGGATTCGCATGGCCATCCCTGAGCAACCTGAGCGTGAGTATCTCCACCATTGTCCATCTCACTCCTCTTTTTGACTTCTCAGTCGTATTACACGAGTCTTCCTTTCAAGTCCCTAACAAGTTTGTTGCCTTCTTTTCCACAGCCCCTCCTGAATACAGCTCCGTTGTGACTGAGGAGGAGGCCGTGCAGAATTCTGCAGCCCGGCAGGAGGAGGACCTCAGTGGGGTGCTGGAGCGGCCTTTCATGGCCTATGTGCAGGAATTCCGATTCAGGCCACCTCCTGTGTACAGTGAGGTAAGCAACCACGTCAAACACACTGATGTTGCAGAATGTATTGACATTCCAGAGCCGTAAACATATTCCCTGCTACCCATTTTGTACTTTAAATGGTTATTTATATTAATGTTGTGTCTATTAAAAAAAAAAAGAAAAAAGAAAATTGAGCTTAGTAAAAGCACATCCAGTCCAGTAAGCACCGGCCAGTCAGTTGAGGGCCAAATTATTGTTGGTTATGTGCATAACTATACTTGGATGAACCTCTTCTTGACCTAAAGCATCTTTCTTTCCATTCTCAGGTGGACCCGAATCCTCAGCCCATCAACATGAGACCCCGCTGCATGACATGTTGAACACCATTGCATCTGAGCATCATGTGGTGATGTCCTGATTGAAACAAAGAAGCAGAGATTTGCTTTCTTCCTGGATGCCCTGGATCTCTGAGACTGGTACTCATCCCTTGGGAGTTGCCTCATCACCCAAGGTTCTGCAGTGCCAACCAAGAGGAGGGGGCCGAGAAGGAGTTGATTGATTGGACTAAGTGGCCGGATGGAATCCTCCACATCTTTTCAAAAGGGCGGAAAAAGGTGCAAGTTGGATGGATTTTTTTCGGTCATTTATGCGTCCTTAATCTGTCTGTGAGCAGACTCTGGTCAGTCCCTGCTAATGATAGTCAACCTACGAAGCTTGTAATTGCTGGAATCGGTGGACTGTTCGTGTTGTGGAGGAGGGTAAACCAAGAAGCCTTTTAGAAATGGTGTCAAACCATGTGGGTTCCTGTATTTTATTTAAAGTGACCCTTTTTGGTTTATCCTGTAATAACCACCTGCTAGTTGGCACAATGATGTGTGAGCTGACGACCTGTCGGTGGTAGCCAAAATGCTTCCAAAGTGCATTGCTTTCCCCATTATGTTTCTACCATCAAGGAAATAATGTTGATCTAAGCTCTCATGTGGACTTGGCTAAAGGGTCTAATGTTCAGGTCCAGATCTGCTACGATATGCACAGGTGATACTGGGCATAAAAGTTAAGCTTGTGAGCTGTGAGATTTGTCAGATATTGCATGAGAATCGAGAAGGCAGAAACTTTGTGTGGGGTTTTTTTTTTTTTTTACTGAGCAGAAAAACCCACCCTCTTGCTTTTGAAGTTTGTTAGGAACTCCTCAGGCTTGAGAGAAGAGAGATTGCTCTGATGGCCTGTAGCTGCCAATCAGTGTTTCAGTGTCTTAATGTATAAGGAATTGATTGCAAAGCTACATATACCAATGTTACTGGGAATGATCGTTCTTTGAGAGTTTCAAAGATTGGCTGTTGTGCATCTTTGTTTTTGCCAGTGGTTTTAGGAAATATGATTATTACACCACAGTACAAAGCTGTGGCAGGCACAAACGGTTAGCTCTAGAAATGTGAGGAGGATGACGAGCCATGTTTGTCCAAGGTGCCTTTTCTTTTGTTTCAACAGCAATCAATATGAGTACAGGGATTATGCACAACATTGCATTAAGCTTTGAACTTGTTATGCCACTCTGAAGTGTACTTAACATTCCAAAAAATGGGTAGGAATTTCCTAATTTCCAAATAACTTCAGGTTGGAACACATTGAATGTAAAGTTCATGGCACTCGTGTAAACATGAATGTATTTTCTAGCCTTTTTATTCATGTCAAATATATTTTGGTAATCATTTTATAATAAAAGTAAAAATAATAATAAAAAAGCATTGCTTGTTATTACCTCACCACTCAATACAACCGACTGCGAATGGCAGAACATTTTCAGTCATGAAACATGACCAGGAGATGGATTTGTGAGCTACTACACCACTTTGTTATGGCTTTGAAGTCTGCTGTGAAGTCCAGGGAAATCTAGGTTTACTCTTGCTGTCAGCATGACTGGCTGACCGCTTAAAAGCCATTCCAAAGAACACAGGTTTTTCTTTCTGGCTGTGTTTTTGGAAGTATGGTTTTACACCAAGAGAGCTTTGAAGTGTTTCAGTGAGTTTCCTACAAACTCAGGCAGCGCTTCAGGCAGTAAAGTGTCACCGTTTTATGGCACTTACTGTAAATCTGTCTCTCTCATGGAAGATAAAGATGAACCTTTAGTCGCATAGAAGCCATGAGGCAGCAGGTGATGGTACAGTAAATACACACTGACTTGGCCTCCACTATACTGTCAGAATTTCCTTATAAATGGACCTATAGAAATGCTCCCTTTTTTTTTTTTTTTTTTTTTTTTTTTTTTTTTAATGCCAACTAGATTATTTATAAGGGTATGTGTGGGGTGAAGGAATGAAACAATTTGGTGACCCTACAGGCGAACCCTTACAAAGTAGGGTTTCTTGTAGAGTATGCCTAAAAAATGTGTCCAATCCAAAATTAAGTACAGGTCTGTACTACAGTATTGTCGCAGTACTGATCATTTGAAGTGTTCCTGCCTCTCTCTAGCTTGAAGTTGAGGTGTATTTGTTGGCAACTTGCTGTTAATATTAGATAAATGGACAAACTCTTGTAGAGAGACTGGATCTTATACAAATACAAACATTCCCCATTATTAAGCAGCATCATACACTGAAAAGTCTGCCTTTTTGATTATTTCTTGCCACAGTGATGAAGTGATCTCACATAACTAGCTCAGAGATGTTCAGAAGCACAGTGCAGTGTCCAAAGTTGGTTAAGAACACAGCATACCCGCTTTACAGAGCTTAATGACCATGCTTTTTCAGCTTAATCTCTCTGTGTTCTTTCATTTGCTGAACTGTGCTTTAAAGAGGTGCGAAAGCGAAAGAGAAAACAGAGAGGGGAACTTTTTGTTCCCCAGTGAAGCGGTTTTTGTTTGAGCGTGCCAAACTGTTGCAACACAGGTGTTTGGAGGACTGGGATTATTTTGACCAGTCAGGCACAGGCCGTTACTGAAGGTGATTCGCACATGTCAGTGGAGGGGCCTGCGCTTTGTCAGTTGATGTGAACAGTTTTTAAACTAAACAGGAAAATGAGATTCGTCAGCTTACTCCTAAAGCAAATACGTAACAGAAAGTCCCAAGATTTACTCTTCTCACAGAAGGTACGAAGGCATCTAGCCTTTCAAGATGTTTTTAGATCAGCTCATTATCTGAGCCAAAGCAAAGCAAATCTGTGTATAATCATTTAAACTTATTTATATACTGTATAAGCCATTGAACTCATATGTCCAAATATTTGTGGACACCCATTCTAATAAGTGCATGCAGCTACTTTGATTTGCACCCTTTGCTTATGCACACATGCAAATACACACCTTTAGCTTGTATAGTCCCAGTAGAGAAGTATTGCCAATAGAATAGGACTCTCTGGAGCAGATAAACATGAACCTATAGACACCATTTCTAATGCTAGGCTGGACTCAAAGGGTATACAGCCCCCCAGCATTGAGCAGTGGAACTGTGTTCTCTGGAATGATGGATGGTGCTCCATCCAACTATTTTGACATGGGTTGGAGAGTTGGTGCTGGTGGGGTGTGTAATGCACCAAAACCTAGTAGAAAGATTTCCCTGGACAGTAGAGACAGTTACTCCCACAAAAGCAGGATGAATACCCTTAATTTCGGAAGAAACAGAGAATGAGCAGGTGTCCCAGTACTTTTGGCCATATAGCGTATGTGCCTTGTTAAGTCTTACTGTTACTCTCCACAAAAACTGAATAGCTCCAAAATGGCAACTTTACAGGAGACAGAAAAAACCTTCTTAACTTTTAATTTGTCAGTGTAAATTTTGAATCCATCATTTTGGAGCATTTCTATTGGTCCATTTGTTTTGGTCTAATTTTGACACAAGGTAAAGAACAGCTGCCAGATTTACATTCTGTCAAAAAGTGGAAAAACTGCAAAAATTCAACTGAAGGTTCCTCAGGCCTTTAAAAAAAAGATTCTTCACACTCACACCATGTCCTAATTACAAACATGGTTCTTTGTGGAACCAAAAAAGGTTCTTCTACAGTGTCATCTGAGACCCATTTGAAGTATTTTTATATTTAAGAATGTGAAAAACAGTCGAAATAAGAAAAAAGGAGCAGTACACCTACGTGCCTAGCTTAGTGTGCTCACTGACAGCGGTGTGTGTGTACACGTCACACTAAAGGAAGTGGTTCATGCTGTTCTAACAATTTAAATGTGGCACCACACGGGACGCTCCAATGCAAAACAGGACCAACCACTTTTTCTTCTTGGCCAGATTGGAATGACAAAGCGTGCAAACATCATTTACTAAAGGCCAGCCTTCAGAGGCAGACTTCACACAGGCCATTTCCTTTCAAATAATGGCTGCAATCACAAAATCCACAGGTGGACAGTAATATGACGTTAGAGTAGACCTATTAAGTGTTTGACTATATACATTACATTGCTCATTCAGTTCCTGATACATGGAAAGTCATCCAACTGACTAATTTAGCAGTGCATATAGGGAGCATAAAGGGAAGCCACCTCTCAGATGAATGAATTACTTCTTATAGTAGGAGAAAATGTGACTCGGAGGGCTAGTTTTAAGGTATTCGTGCAGGCTGAGGTATCATGAAGCTGGGGGTGGCTGAGAACATGCTCTCTGAATCGGGCTCTCTAACAATGTGTAAACGGCCTAGGCCTGCCATAGACCTTCAGGGATGTTATGCCCGGTTTGCTGGTATACAAGTGAACAACAAACTGACCCATGTGACGTTATTTAGGTTGCTAAACATACAAGCTCTTACATCAGTTTATGCAACCACATTCAGTATAATCAAACTCAATTTGTAGAACCAGGGCTATGTTTGAATACCAAATACTACCACACCATACACCATAGTACAGCTGTTTCAGCTGTGCAGTTACTTGAGTATTGCTGAAATTGAATATTAATATTAGTACTTATTTACAAGGCCAGATGATTCTTACAAATATTTTTGTGCCAATCAGTTTTCTTGTGTGTTTAAATTGTTTTTATTTCAAAGGACTTCGAAATAGGTGCTGCCACTGTGACCCAAGAATCGCTGGTTCGAATCCTAAGTCATTCTGCCTGCCATCAGCAGCCGGAATCCAGGGGAGCACAATTGGCCTTGCTCTCTCCGGAAGGGTAGATGGCACTCTCTCTCTCTCTCTCCACATCGCTCTAGTGGGATGCTGCCTGGCACAGGCAACTGCTAACCAGTGCGTCAGAGCTAGGTACCCTGCGCTTTCCTCCCAGTGTGTTGGTTGCCTGGTGATGCTGCAACGGCGGCTGTTTGACAAGAGGCGGTGACTGGTTGCACATTTGTCTGATGAGGCATGTGCCAGTCCTCAACCTCCCAATGTCTGGAGCATTACATGTGACTGGGGGAGGGTGTGATTAGTGAGTGGGTTGGGTAATTGGCTAATCTAAAACTGGGGAGGAAAATTGGCTAAAAATCATATCAGTCAAAAATAATGCTGCCTACAATTTTAGTACTAATTTGTGAAGTAATGTGATTTTGGATGCAGTCATGTAAAACGGACACACCTGTGTTTCAAAATACAGTACTTTGCATTAAAGTTAGCTTGATATTATAATACACAGTACTAGGGAGGGGTCTCTGGGATAGCTGAGCATTTTTGCTTAGTCATTGGTGAGGACTAGGTGCTGGTGCCTGGTGATGTAAACAAATCAGAAGACATTTTAGAAGTGGAGAAAAAATATATATTTTGTTGGAATATTCTTTAAAAAAATTGCTTTCAACTGAAATGATGTAATACATGCTGTTTAGTGAAAAAATCAGTCTGACTTGAAGACTTTTCTAAGGCAGATTGAAACAAAGTTACTGCACCATGTGCAAAAGCTAATGATCAGTGATTTATGCTAACCTTTTCCATTCTAAGCAAGGTTTCCTTGAATGCTGTGCATGTGGCTGTAGGCTGTTGACTGCAGTGCTGGGGAAGGATTAGCTTGCGGCACGTTCAGCCTCAGTAACAGATTCATGGAAACCGAGGGAGCAGCAAGGGAAATGAGAGGCTCCAATAACAGCCAAGGCATATTCTAGAACTCCCCACAACACCCCCCAGCAAAAAAAAAAAAAAAAAAGTAACAGCCTGGAATGTCTTCATTTGGTTAATACCAACGTGACCTCTGATGCTAAACCTGTTTTGATGGGAGCCATTAGCTGAACTGAAGACCTTATAAGTCACAGTGTTTCACTGCCTTTTCCAAATGCTTGTCTGCTTTGTTCTCAGAGGACAGCTCTCCTCATTGTTCTCCCCTACAAAACTATTCTGATCTGAATACTTCACCCGTTGCCAAATGGATTATGTCAGACGTTTATCACAGATGTGAAGTCTACAGGCAGGCATTATGCACCATGCCGAAGCATGCCAAGGCAAATTTCATGATATTCCATTACCTATGTAGGCTAATTGAATTCATTAGCCTACCGAATCAACTGAATGCTGAGACATAAGGTCGTTGAGCTTCTGAATTAAGCGGCAGTATGTTACCGTGGCTTCTGCTCAAGTGATAAAAAGAGTTGCACTAAAAAGTGACAACAGCAGCTTTGTGAACCGGGCCCAGATCATCTTAACTGATTAAGAGTGTGTTCACCATTCAAGACCATTTAAGAATCACCTGTGCTAAGATGCTTTCGGGAAACCCAGTCCTGGCTACTAGAATCCCATAGAAGGGTTAACAGAAATTAGCATTGTCTTACAAGACAAGACAACCATATTCACCATTTGTGACGGACACAGACGTAATTTGGCCTCTGCTTTTATCCCATCCGTGCAGTGAACACACACATTCACACCAGTGAAACACACACGGTGGACAGTGAGCACACATGCCCGGGCGGAGCAGAGAGGGTGAAGATCCAAGGGTCAAAGGTCCAACAGTGGCAGCTTGCTGAGCTCAGGTATTGAACCCACAGCCCTGTCATCAATAGCCCGGAGCTCTAACCGCTGAGCCACCACTGCCCCTTACAGGTGCCCCTTTCCTTTTGTTTTAACAGGGTTTTGACATGTGTGGCCTAAATTGTAGGCCTAAGTGTATTAGTCATGGTTCACTACTGATAAAGAACCATCATGGGTCAACAAAAGCTCTGCTGTGTTGTTGTTGTGTCTGTCTTATGTCTTCAGTGTGAAGCTTGGAAGTATCGACAGCTGGGATGTAAGATAGCTAATAGGCTAAAATGATCATATGATTTATGATCATCCAAAGTAGTATACATTTTTAGTAGTATAAGTTCCTCCCACCTTTAAGATTATATGAGGAGGTCATATGGAGGGGGGATGGGGGCTGGTTTGTCCCAGTCCGGCCAAACTGCTTCTTTAAATGCTTACAATGTGTGCATAAGCCCTGCCCACCCGCCCACTCTCACAGCACGTGGTTGGTTATTTTGCTTGTCTTGGCAGCTCGCCATGTGAAGTCTAAATATTGTGGCGAAAGTGTGAAGGGCCTGCAGAGGAATGTGTTTACCTCAGAGGAGTGGAAGATTAGCGCATAGCACCCAATAGTGCTGGGCTGGTTGGAGATAGAGTTGCACAATTGCTTTAGCAGCAAAAGGAAGGACAGATTGTACCTCAAGGAATGAAAAAAAAAATGATGTTTTGAGATGATGTTGTTTTCAAGACTCACGCTCACTCTTGCCCTCTAGGAAACTTTTCCAGACATTGTTAATGTTGTGAATGAAGCCTCGGGCTAATGTGGCTACCAAAACAAAGGTTCACACGTGAATTCGGTACATTCCTGCCTATTTTGGTCCACTCAGGTTTTTCTGTTTCATGTGTCCACTATGTTCCTCATTCAGTCTATTTTCAGTGGCAGAGTGCATCATGTGCAAGATGTTTAAAAGCAGACTGCTTTCTTCAAAAAAAAAACAACCCTGCTACCAATTTTGTATTTGTAATAATTTAACCCTATTATTTTCCAATTCGGAGGGCCAATAACCCAATCCCTGTTCATGTGAACTCCACCAATCACTAACAATGCCCCCTGCTGATGCAGCTATGCTAGATCAGAAGCCTGTGCTGACCAACATCACGCTAGGAGTGACGTGGGGAGAAAGTGCAACAACCCACTCCTAAGGCAGCAAGGTCAGTAGTGCTCTCTCGGATTCTGGCTGCTGATGGCAAGCAGCATGACCCAGAATTTAAACCAGTGACCCTCGGGTCATAGTGGCAGCACTTTCGTCCACTGGCAGTTCTGTTCCAATCCAACTTAACCACTTAACTCCACTCTCGCAATTTTCCAGTGTTCCTGCCGTGTTTGGGTTAGGTTAAACTGGGTTAGGTGTGTTAGATGTTATCTGGAACTCCACTCTACAGGTTGTGTATATGTTCAGGAACAAGGCTGGGCAGCCCTTTTATTAAACCTCAGCATGTCTCATTCCATTTGTAGATTCATAAGTAACTGCAAATTGATATGGTCTAAGGAATAAGCCAGCACAAAGATCTCCCGTCTTTGGTCATTATTTATGAAATGGGGTGAGCTGGGAATTGATTGGTTTGTTATTTATTAATTCAAAACTGTAATCTGACCATTGTGTAACAGATCTCTCTAAACAAAAGTCATTCAGCACCTAGGCCGTGCCAAAGCTCTGCATTGATCCCATTGTAGCGGACCATTGAATGAGATGAGAGATGGTGATTTGCAAGCTGTCAAGCTGTGAAGTGCTGCTATTCTAAAGTCTGAACCAAGGCACACGTACATTAGTGTCATCAGTTTTGGTTCCGCAATAAATTTGTCACAAGATGATCACTGTTCCAAAATGCTTGTTACTATGCCAACACATGCTACTTTATGCTGCAAGGTCTTTGGCAATAATGTGGGATTGTACTATGGTGGCACATAGGGTAGTGTGCGCGCCGCACAGCTCCAGGGGCATGAGGTTGTGGGTTTGACCCTCGCTCTGGTCTCTGGTATCTGTGAGGGTTTTGGTGTGTTCTCTCTGTGTCTGTGTGGGTTCTTCTTCCCAACGCTCCAAAACACCAAATTGCCCCAAAGTATGGGTGTGGGTGTAGTACCTTTCAATGAACTAGCCCCCTGTTCAAGGGGTATACCTGCTTTCTGGCCAGTAATAGTCTAGCATTCCCTTTGAACTGCCTTTGTGTATCCTGTATCCTGATGGCATGCATAGGAAGACCAGCACGGAGAAAGTTGCAGTAGATAAGCCTTGAGATGACAAGAGACTAAACCTGCACCTTGGTTGCCTCATATCTGCTGTTTACATCTGTCCCTCCAACATCAAGGGTATTAGCAAAGAGTCGTCCCACCTTTGCTGCAGTAACATAAGCTAACATAAGCTGCAGCTTTTATCTTCTAGATTTTGGAACGTTGCTCAAAGGTTTTGATGGCATTCATTCATGAGAACATGAGTGAGGTGAGGTGCTGATGTTGGTAATCAGTTCTGGAGCGCAAACACCACTTCAGAGAACACCTCACTTCAGAGAACACAGTTCCACAGCCCAATGCTGACGCCACTGGGAGGGCAATGGGTACACCTTAAAAAACATTCTAAGCAAAAATGGTTGTATATTGTACTGAAAAGTATTTTACTTGGAACACCTTTTTGCTATCTAGAACCATTTTAGACATACTATCTACAGTGTGTAGGAGCATCTACAAAAGAATTTCCACCAATGTGAAAAATTACTTCAGCTTCCAAATGGTTCTTTGAGAACTATTAGAACTATTGCCTTTGCTGAAGAACCCTTGAAAAGCCCATTTTTAAAGATGATTGGCTGTGTTATTGCCTACAGGGGCATCACATGGGGGGGATTATGACTATTCTAAGTCAGTGAATAACGGGGGCCCTAAAAATGTATTAACTGAGTATTTGGGCAGAATTGTTAAAGTTGTGTATCTTTTTATAGGGCCCAAAATCTCTGGCAGTGCCTTTCTTGGTGTGTGTTTACTTATGTCTGTTTCCTGATTTCCCATCTCAAATCAATAACCTTCCCCCAGATTGCTGTTTGTTTCCTTTGTGGTACAAATTGCATAACTGGCCCAGTGAGAAAGGGAACAAAATGGCCATAAAAGAAGACAGAGGGGGCTGGGAATGTTCCCCTCCTGCTCCTTTTATCATTTCATGATGCCCTTAGGGGAAAAAACGCTCTCTGACCTTCTGACGTCAGACTGTATGTACAAGTAAACAGAGACAAACAGAGAGATGCAGCAGATGTAAACAATCATGTAGCGACTGTCAATAAGATTAAGAATGTTGATGAGAGCACAGGAGAAGTATGAAGGAGAGCTCGGTGGGAAGGAGAAAGAGCTGGGCCCTGGACATTCTTGCAGAGCGCTGACTGTTGTTTTTATTAGGTCATTAATAAAAGGTCAGGTTGATTGTTCGCTTTTGTTGCTCATGCATGTCACTGCTCACTGCTTAGCACCTTTCAAAGAATCTTAGTAATGCTTCCCAATTTTCTTCCCAATTTAGTGATTCCCAATTCCCACGCACATGATGCTACCAACACCTCAAGAGAGTGACAGCTAGCATGTGCTTATTCCAAGGCTGAAGCCAGCCAACCGCATCAACCGCATCAACCACATCAACCGCTTCAAACGATTGAAGGAACATCATTAGACTGCTGGATGTGTGTGGAGGAGAAACTGCCAGTGCTGTTACATCAGGTAAAACATGCCTGTGCAGGCCTTTAGCATGCTGAGTGATGGGGGAGATGGAGGGCCATCCTACCAACCCAGATAGATGCTGTTTGGACTCCCAGCAACCAATAGATGTGGAATTACCAGGGATTAATACTTGTAATACAGCCTTTTACTTAATTCACAATGCACTTTCTTTAAACACATCTTTACTCATCGTGGCCAATAAGTTCTATTCAGTTCAAAGTGCTTTACATAAACACAGAAAAAGACATAAGCAAAATAAAAGTATTGATAGTTTCCTATATGTCATATAGAGATCTAACAGAGAGGCTTCATAGTTAATGCTGAATAGTTACAAAGAAAAAAAATGACAAAGAATTACAATTGCAATTTTACTGGAGTCATTTCCAGCAGAGGAAGTGAGGAAGAGCACAATTTTGTAAAATCATTTTACCACAGTTTCGACGCAATTTGGAAGGCCAATTACCCAATCTCAGTTCATGTGAACTCCCCCTAGTCATCACTAGTCATGCCCTCAGCACTAGGAGGTTGAAGACTAGCCGTGCTGGCAAAATTGAAAAAACTTCCAGTAGTTGATAGAAGAAAGCTGTGAATGCTTCCCTGAAAGCTTTGTTCTCAGATTCCACATTGGCCCCACATATGGATGCCCACCAGGTTCAGATCCCATGCCCACTTGGAACCCATCTAGCCCACGTTCCACCCATGTGAACCCCACATGAGCATGTTGGCTGGGTTAGGATAACTTTTACATGCACTCAAGTCATTTTCAGCTCCCTAATTTAACGCTTTCACCCACTCTTACTTCGAGGTAATACCAACTTCTAAGCTGTTCATCATCAATCTGTGCTAACCACTGCGCTAACCACCACTCCAGAGTCTGCTCAATCTTCCTGAAGGTACATTGGCAAGCAACCCGAGTTATGATTTGCCTAACAACCCGGCTCTTTCTTAAAAGTCTTCCCAACCTCAACTTAACCTCTGCCGTTCTTGTTAGCTGCCATTTCTTAATTTTAACATTACGAACTGAGGAAACAGCTACTTGAAAATGCTTTGCTATTTCTCATGCTTTGTGGGCATCGATTATTATAATTTTCAGAGATGAACCCACAGCTGCTGACTGTTGGGGCAGGGTTTGAGGAGCTTTAAAAAGTTGCCTCACCCGGCCTTTCCTAACAATGATTGTGAAAAAGCCCTAACAAGCTAATTAAGGTCCGAGACTGTAGTAAAGGTTATCTGAGGTTAAATTGCTTGGGGTCTCCAAACTTTTGCATGGCACTCCTTTCCCTTTTTCATTGCTACTCACTCAGCTTTTCACAGTAGCAGAAATTTTGACCATGGTTTTTGGCCGTGCGCTCAGCTGGCATGTGTGTGGTCTGATCCTTCAGAAGGGCTTGGAATCATAGTGTGTGTGTGTGTATGTGTGTGTGTGTGTGCGTGAGTGTGTGTATGTATCTGGGTCAGTCAGTGCAGAGCATGCGACAGCCAAGCCTGTGACCTTTTTCTTATCAGCTGACAGACTTCTGATAGGATGGCAGGAACTAGACGCAGCTTCGGCTTTCAGTGACTAATTAGCATATGATAGGTGGCAAAAATGACATATTTAAAACATTTCAAGCATTTGCAAAGAAATGCTGAAAACGTGACACGGCCGACAGGACACATCCCACTCTGCTCTGACGTATTTTTTTAGCTGACTTGCCTTGGCTGTGTTAAAAACACCTTAGGAGATGAGGCCATATGAGGAGACCTGGCTTCACTTAGTCCTACATGTTGGTACATGGAGCAAATTATGGCCATTGTGCTGTAACTGCAGGCTCTTGTATATCCAACTCCAGTCTTAACCATGCAAAACAGAAAAGCAATGCCCTCCTGCTCGCACTCTTCACCTCTAGCAGCTTGAAAACAAGCAGCAGTATTCCGTCCAGGCTGTAAACAGAATTTACAGGCCCGTCTGGACCCCTCCTTATGTAGGTTAAAGTGAAACGACCACAACATGTTCACACTAGCACAGGCTATGCACACACAGGCCAGAGCATTTTATACATTGACCCAAAATTAATAAGGAAACTGATTCTAGTGAATGGTAAACAACATAGTTACAACCCATGAAAGTCACAGCCTTCTGGGCAGTGTACTGAGATTTAGGCTTAGAATATCCCAATGAAAGGTTCAGGGACACCTTGTGTTCTGTTGAAATCTGAAATTTGAAATGTACTAACAAATGGTGCATGGGTTT
Source organism: Salminus brasiliensis (assembly GCF_030463535.1). Lineage (NCBI taxonomy): Eukaryota > Metazoa > Chordata > Actinopteri > Characiformes > Bryconidae > Salminus > Salminus brasiliensis. Next base: position 12,580,648 of record NC_132894.1, on the reverse strand, counting down.
TGTTGACATTTGCAGCGATTTTGAAATGTGGAGTTCCACCAGTTTTTTTTTATTTCTCTGTAAATTTGTAGTCATTATATGTTAATAAAGTCATTAATAATGGGTTTGTGGGAAGTGTTTAATTATAGAGAAACATAGCAACTGCAATTTGTTTACAATGGTGATAATAGGAACCATGGGTTGTGATAAGGCCAACAAAAATATGCCTATGGACTATCCAAAACCAACATACTCAACCTACACAAGCTTTTTGTATGTAATGCTAATCAAGGTGAGAACATGTTTATGTATTTTTTTGCCTTACAACACTGTTCTAGTACCTCTCAACATAAAATTATTATATTATTTTATTAGGCCATTTTTAATCACAAAATTACCACAAAATACTGTCTCAAGCATCAGGCAGCATTTTCATAACCATTTAATTGAACAACCTACTGTGATGTAGCCTTACTAGGCACTACTCCCTTCATACATCTGTTTCTTATCATCACTGCTGTGAAAAAAATAAAATTCACTGAGTGGAACAAATCACAATCAAACCCGATTCAAGAACAAATCACGTAGAAATGTGGACAAATCAGTGAAATTTGCACATCTAAGCAATCTACACAGCTTACTATATAGGAGCACTTTATATCTCTTCATAGTAATGGCCAGCACCCCATAAAACCAACACAGGGCAGGTATTATTTGGGTGGTGGGTCGTTCCCATCACTGCACTGCCACTGACTTGGTGGTGTGGCTGTGTTAGTATGTGTCGTGCTGGTGGTATGAGTGGATCACACACAGCAGTGCTGCTGGAGTTTTTAAACACCTCAGAGTCACTGCTGGACTGAGAATAGTCCACCAACCAGAAATATCCAGCAAACAGCATCCTGTGTGCAGCATCCTGTGACCACTGATGAAGGACTAGAAATACCTGCTCTGTGGTGGTCCTGTGGGGTCCTGACCATTGAAGAACAGGGTGAAAGGAGGCTAATAAAGTATGCAGAGATTCAGATGGGCAACAGAAAAGTCTGTGTCCTCAGACCTTAAAGGGGCAAGGTACGAAAAGCTGTTAAGCTGTTGCTGACTCAGTCATTGTGTTCATAGGGAAAATTGATAGCCATTGTAAGTTATGTTGTGAAATTTGTGACCGAAAAACAGCATTTCTGAAGAAGTAAGCTATAAACAGACCTCCATAACAAGACATGAAAATTGTTATATAGAGCACTTCTTTTGGAACATAATGTTCATGCTTAGTCTGAGATCTTCCGTTGATAAGAAGAATAGCACTTTTGTTTGTTTCCTTCTTCAGGACATGGCTGCTGAAAGGGACATCTTTTCTTAGCAAAGCTTTAGGCCGTCGTCTTTGTTAGCTTTTCTTGGAAAACAGAATGTTTGATTGACCCATTGTCCACATAAAGTTGTTGCTTACGGTCCACTCCTTAACCACACTCAAGGAAATGATGTGGTTAAAAGTGAATGCCCAGTGAAAGACACTGGAAAACAGAACATTGGTCCATTTGTTTTTCGATGAATGGTCATGAGAAGATGAGGAGGAACTGTGGGACAGTGCACAGCGAGGACTTGGCCAGTGGTAAGGGGTGAGGGGCCTCCCTTCATTCAGAAAAGACTGAGAGGGCCAGCTGCCAAGGCCAGTGTTCACAAAGCGTCTCAGAAGAACACTGATTTAGAGCCAGATTTTGACCTTGCTTCTGCCAATTATAAGGACAAAAACTGATCTCAGTTCAGCGCTCTGCTCTAAGACAACTCCTGAAGAACCATTCAAGACAAGCCAAGCTCTCGACACTCACTTTCCCACAATTTCTTAATGCAGGTTTTTCTGAATCTATGTTCCCGCAGTTGAACGAGCACACCCTAATCATGCATTCGTGGTCAATGTAAAAAGGTCATTGTCAGTAATTGACAGTGAAGTGTGGTTTTTGTGAATCATGTGATCTACCAGACAGATTTATGACATCAAGTGTCACAAGTTGCTGACTGCTTGATTATGTCCACTTTTGCTGACTTGCTCGAATTCTGGTGTCCAGATCTGAGTCATGTGGGAAAACAGCTGGGGAGGCAGCACGTTTGATGCATAGTCTTTATTTCCTACCTTTGCACCAAGCAAAGAAAAGTTCCTAAATGAGTTTTTGACTCTTAGGTTAGGTTGCTTTCACGATTTGTATTGGGTTATTATCCATCTGTACTGTGAAGAGTCACCTTATCGGTTTTGCAGCATTTAAATGATTATGAAAGTATATCTCCATACACTTCAGAATTCATCCTCCTACATCTATCAATAAACACTAGTGACCCAGTTCCTCTGGCAGCCATACATACCCATGTCATTACAGTACCTCCACCATGTTTGACAGATGATATGGTATTGCTTCAGATCATGAACCTTTTCTTTTCTTCTCCAGACTCAAGCTAATCTTGCTTTTTTTAATCTTGCTGTTCACAGGATCACAATTGCACAACTTCAGTAAAAACACTGACGTCAGTGAAAGGTTTACTGTTAGTAGTGGCAGACGCTGTGGTTTGAGGTGGGAAGTACACTGCACTACAGCTGTCAAGAAAATGCTCTCAGAATCTTGCTTGTCACTGAAAATGTAAACTGGCTCTGGCTATCCATACACCTGTGCATCACTTTTTATTAGAAAAACAAATAATCGTTTATTAAGCTAAAGGCTAGTAATGGTCATCTTTGTAGGTCTGATGTTGGCCTACAAGGCTTGGAACGGACCAGTCCCTCCATACCTGATGGCGCTGGTCAAAACCTGATTGGTACCAAGAGCCCTTCGAGCTTTAAGTACGGTTCGGCTTGAAGCGCTATCCTTTAAGATCCACGAAAGACAAGCGTCCAGGTATTGTGGTCTCCATACTGACTTTTGTGTTTAGTAGTTTCTAAGCTTGGAGGAATCTTTTGGATCCTAGCCGATACCAACTAGCTAAGAATATTTTCAGAGTAAAAACTGAAGCATTTTTGTAAATTTTGTAAACAAAATGCACCTTTTAAGAAATACGGTCCCAAAAAGCATTCATATTATCCTGTTTTCTGCTCCTGAGTTTAGTCTGAAGCAGGGAACCAACCAGTGTATTTACTAGTCAAATAGTCTATGCAACCCCTGATGTATTTCTACCCTTACACGCCCATTTTTTTTTCACAATTCAGTGTTGGCCAAATCCACCTGCTAGTTAGGTCTCCCCATTACACAATGCTACCATGCTTCCTCCAAGTCACACAAACCATTATTGTATCATTTAGAAGCAAGCAACATCATTAGACATCTCAACATGCTTATAGAAGAATGTATATGTCAGCTAACAGTCATATGCACTGGCCAGCTTCAAGAAGGAGGGCCATCGTAGAGAGGCCAAACACGCTGTCTTGGACTCCCAGCTACAGATAGCTGAGGAGCTTGTGATGGACATACTGACGAAACTAGAGAGCACCCACTGCAGATAACTCTTTTTTTTCTGCACCTTTATTTTAAAGAGGTCAAACATCTCACAGTTAAGCTGCCACGTTCTACTAGAAAATGGGAGCAACACCCTCAAACTTGAACTTCTGTGCTAATTCTTGCACTTGGTCTGCTTCAGAATGACACCCTATTTCAAAAGATCAGAATACATCCTGTATAGCATAACACATCCATGATGTGTCTGCTAAGCTCCTTTGTTTTCGTCTTCAAATGTAGCTGTGGTGGGGGCGGCACTGATTTCACCTCCCTTCAGTCTGAGCTTTTCTGAGGTGAAAAGGTCACGTTTGAAATGAATAACAGAGCCACCCTTCAGCTGCGAAGCAGCAGCGAATGTAGAGTGAGCATGTGATCCTGTGCTGCTTCCTGGAGCACTGGAGACAGGACATCAACCCTAGCTAGCTGCTCTCACAGCAAACTGCCACTTCTGCGAAAGCCTGGCAGAGGTCACCAAACAGAACCTCAGTGTTGTTTCCTTGAGCGCCGTGGCCTTCCAGAGCTCCCTGGGCTTGGCCATATTTTTCCTGTGCCATGTTTGTCTTCGTCGCCTGCGCTGAGAACCCGAAACCTCTGATGTTTTTGTGTCCACAGGGTCCAGAGGAAGGTTTTGATGGTGTCCACACCTTGCAAGAGGGTCTTGGCTTACAGAAAGCTGTAAGTGATGGTAAATGCTTAACTGAAGTTACCATCAAGGTTTACCAGTGAGGAGCAACACTATATTGCAGCAATAGATCAGGAGAAGCAGTGTGGTGAAGTCAAAGAAGCCCGGAATTATGGCAAAAAAAAAAAGTTTATTGGCTATGCAACAGTAGCAATTGCATAACACCAAGACCTATGAAGTGGAGGTAACTACAAATACTATAAGGCTCAACTTTTGTGGTACGGCTAGAACCACAGAACTGTTCAAAAAGTATCAAATTCAGAAAAGTATCAAAAGTTAAAGTAATGCTCATCATGGCTTCTGTTTACAGATAAGGTCTTGCCATTCAGCAAATTGAGCCAATCGAGCCAAGCTTGCTGTTACACTGCATTAGGAGAAGGGTCGATGTGCTAGTTGGTAAAGCCCTCCTCAAAGTGGAGACACAGTGGCCAGAAATTTTTTTATTTTTTATTTTTTTGCATTATTCCGTCAAAAGCTAGAAAGTATTGATTTTTTATCTGATAATCAGTGATTTAACACTTTGTAGTGGCCACACAGAAAAGTGTACCATTGTATGAAGGCCAAACTGAAGCGAATCATAGAATTACAGCTAAGGTTCACCAAAATCACATCTAAAAGGAGGAATCTGCAGGTTTAAAATGATCCAATTTCAACTGTGTTGTGAAACTGTGTACAGAGCAATTAGTCATCCTCTGTACAACAAGCAAGAAAACCACTGGTCGTTTTGTGTTTAAAGAAAGAAAAGAAAGAAAACCACCATGTTTAGTCACCATGTTTTCGCTGGTGTGTTTTTGTGCTTTAGCAGTGAGACAATTGCAACATCTTGGAGCCGCACGGCTGATGTTGGCCTTTGTGTGGACCATGTGATGTTTCCTCCTGGCAGTGTGCCTACCTACAGTGCTGTCAGCATTCACCTCGTTTAGCCGCAGACTTGCAGGATTACAACACTGTTGCACCATGCAGTATCACCACTCACACACATACACACAGGACTTTCCCACAATTCCCCCTCTACGTCCACACCCAACAGACTTGTGATTTCCAGGTAGACTCTGCTCGTTTCACACAGACGTTCCTAGATGTGCTTATGCAACGTGCTTAACGTGCTGAAGCCTTCCAGAGAAATTCACATTGTGTCGTCTGTGTCAGCTGTAGTTCAGACTACTGTTACTGTTACTTCCATTCGTGTCTAATGACCATGGTCACATGGTGGATGAATTTGGTCCCAATTCTTTCTTTTGTTGAAGTTGTTAGAGAGTACAAGAATTTAAACACAACTAATGACAAGTTAACGTGTGCAAAGGCCCACCAGCGCATGTACATCCCTCGGAAGCTCAGGAGTTTAATTTTACCCTTGTTTTATATAGGCTGGTTTGGGTCACTTTTCTTAAAAAAAAAAAAACAGGTTGGAAGGCGTAGTTAGCAGACTTCCCACCTCTCCAGCAACTCGTGGGATTTCCTGCATGTTGAGAATGGCTCCCTGATGCCCACAAATTACATACAATATCCTGGAAATCAGAATTCTGTGACTCTTGTTTTGCTCAGTCGACCACAGTTGTTCTCTGTGGGCGGGATTTACAGTCGACCGCTCTCATTCTCTGTTCAGTTTAGTGTCATGCAGCTCCGTGTCAATAACACACAACTTCTGCCTATAAAGAGAGTGTAAATGCTCTGTTTACAGCAGTAACTTTTCTAATGCCCATGAGATGAGTTAACAGCGGTCATTCTTTCGTTAGCATAGCTAATGTTATCTACTATTAACTATCTAGCTGTGCTGCTCCACTGATGTCTTTCATGGCGACTTTCTAAACAATAAAAAAAAAAACACTCCATGAATGAATATGATATATAGTATAATATAAATACTTACTTCAATTACACATTTTCTGTATATTGCTACCCAATGTGGTTTATAGATTAGACAAAATTACAACATAAAACATTATAACATAACACAATTATGACAACAAAAGTATAATATAAGAAGAAACAATGAGTAAACACCTTATATATGTGCATATGTGTGTGTGTCTTTGTGTGCTTTAGAATATGCTGTAAAATTTCAGGCCTAATTCTTAATGACCTCTCCCAAGTCTACAGATTTAGAAAGAAGGCCCAGCCAACTCTTGCTGACCCCCGTCACCCCTTGTTTAGTAAGTTTAAGTCGCATCCATCTGGTCACAGATTTATTCTGCTGAGATGCAGGACAGGCTAAAAGATTTAAAAACCCATTTGTCACTGTTGCTGTTGGGTTTTTGGATAATATTCATTTTAATCATATGTATTTTTTTGTGGACTGGGGGAGTGTTGATGGATGTTGATAATTGCTGTACTGCTGACTGTGGGATAATTGCTGTACTGCCCCTTTGGGAATAATAAATGTTCATCTTAAGACTTTACGCCCATAACATTATTAATGCCATATTGCCATATCTGATTAACAATACACTGTAAAAAACTACGCACTGCACTGTATGTGTTCATCATTTCCATGTTAAAATACCAATTATTAGCAGGGTTGCCAGAATCAACATCAGCTCGGCTGCGGCCCTTCTGCGAAAGGGGTAAGTCTCAGGAGGCAGCACTCAGCACTTGGGGGTGTGGTGCTGTCCTTTTGCTGCTCCTCGGCACTCAGGGTGTGCCACTGGCCTTTCGCTGGCGCCTGGCACTGGAAAGAATGGCACCAGCTTTCTGCCTTGGCTTGCCAGTACCTCATCCCTGCTTGCTGGTCTCATGGCCCCCTTTCACTCTTTGGAGCGTGACACCAGCCCTTAGCTGCTCCTCAGCCTTTACATCAAAAAAAATATTTTATTTATGTGGAATTCACATACATTCTGTGCATTACTTGTATGAGTGTACTGTAAAAGGAGCATAAAGGTGATTAAATGTAGCGTAGGCCTGGCCAGGCACGCACACTTTGCTACACCATTCATTTACACATGTGACATAATTGAAGTATAAGTCAAACCTGTCAGCCAAATGCCATAAATGTGAGTATTCTGGATAGTGCCAACAAGGTTTCAAGGTTGTTTTAAAGAATCATATAGAACATTTTCTCTTTTATAGAAGAATAATCATTTAACCAGGTAACGAACCATTTAAAGCAGCACTATGCAATAATTGCTATTTCTTGCTCCTGGGCTCCCCCTACAGCCAGGAAGTGTAATTCTTGGATTCTTGCATTTCTGGACAAGCTAAGAGACACAGAACTGTCACTGAAGGTGAAATAATCATGCGGACTGAGATGGTAGAGTAATATTACAGAATTGTACACAGCGTTACATAGTTTTCGCGCAGGTGTCCTGCCCGTGTCACCAAAGTTACACAGTGCAGTTGGAGTAGCAACAACAGAGACACTTTTCTCCTTATTACAAGCCAGTGGAGCATCATAATCATTCTGAAGATGCTATTTTAAGGTAGCAATGCTACATTATGTAGCTTTAACTGGGGGTGCCCAATCACTATTTTCACCTGGTCAACTGAGAGCAACTGATTAATCTAGTGGAATCAGGTTTGTTCCATCTCCCTGTATTAGACATTCAAACCTCCTGATTTATGTACAGAGTCATTGCCTTTCTAATGGGCCCTTGAAGAACCCCTTTTTTAAGGATATGGCCTGATTTGAAAGGCACATCATATAAAGTCAGGACAGGTTTTTCCATTCATTCTGGCTGAACTGTACTAAACTCCAGGTCTCTGGATTTTACATAAGAACTCACCTTTTGTGATAACTGTGATGTAAACTGAGTAACTATTAAGTTACCTAAGTTATGCTGTCCTACTCGCCTTGACATTGTAAAACAGCACAGATGGTGATACTGTATATATGAATTAATTCAGAAAAGCCACATAATTAAGAAAAGTCCAAACAGCAGTTTAACAGCAGTATGTACTTACTCTGGCTTATTTTCAGCAGAACAAGAAGACCTGGATCAAAACTGACGTTCACATTCTGAATCTGACGTTTACTGTGGCCAAGTAAAAACAAACAAGGCATCAGCTAACAAATGGTACGATTTAATGCACCATTTTGTACATTGTCCAAATATTCTCAGCTAAAAGCACTGATCACTGCACTTTGTCAATCGGAAATCTGGAAAAACAAAAATCCTGATATTATATGTCAATATAATAACCTGAAATTCATCTTTTTTACCTTATGTTTGTCTTATTATTATGTATTATTTATTTTATTTTATGGTCTTAATAAGCACCATCATGTTATATCAAATAAAATAAGAAAATACTGTGTTCCTGTCATCCATCATTAAACTGTAGTGAAAAAGTTTTGTTTGATTACGTACTTAATCTGACCTAACACATCACATTGACCACCAACATCATGTGGCAGTTACTGTAGATGCAAAACTGCAAAATTAAAATATGCAAGGTTCCAATATAAAAGAAATGCAATGTCTTTTTAATCCTGGATGGCCAAAGAAGTTCTTGTGATTGAGCTCAATGCTAACATACTCTTAGAAAGCTAGCAAAAATTAACATTATCAAAAAGGCGTTTCCTCCATGGGTTGATACATATACGTCCAAATGTTTGCAGATGTCCCTCCAAATGAAAGCATTTATTTACTTTAGGTTGCACCCATTGCTGACATAGATGTGTAAATGTACACACACAGCTTGTCCAGTCTCTGTAGGAAGCTCTAGAGCAGATAAACATTAGGGGGTATGAAGCCTGCCCCAGCATTAAGCATAGGAACTGTCTTCTCTGGAATGATAGTGCTCCATTCAATACATTTATGATGAGCTGGGGACTTGGGGATGAGGTGGGATTGATTCTAGTAGTGATCCCTATTACTACAGTTACTACAAAAAAAGCAGGATAAACTCTTTTTAAATACCCTTGATCTCAGGAGAAACCTGCAGGTGTCCAAATACTTTTGTCCATTTTGTGTATTTATGCACCAAACTGAAGGCCTAGTTTAAATATGAACAGATTGCCACTGTATATGCAGTATGTACTTACTGTTCAAATCAGTAAACCCCTATGCAGCCTTTTAGCTTTGTCAGTAGCTAGCTAGCATCACATGTCTCCACAGTATTCATGGGTCAGAGTTGCATTTTAACAGTGCAAATATGGTTGCTTATGAAGCATCAGATAAGCATATCTCCGTTTATAGCTTTGGGGAGTCAACCTTTAATAATGGCAGAGACTAAGGAGGAAGGGAGTATGTAGCATAAAACAGCAATCAAAATGAATCATAGGACATGTTATCTGGGGAATCACAGGACTGGTATCTAGAAAAGATGCAAACATAGATTATGTTAATACTTTTGAAAGAGCCCCCAAAAAAAGCAAAAGGCCCAGAAAAAAAGTGAGTAGTAGGGGCACTTTTGCGTTTTTTTTTTTTTTTTTTACACTGCCTTTACTGGCATTCTGTTCAAATCTACATACAACAAGCTACTTCGAAACTCAGTGACCTTTGAACGAGAAAACACAACCTCGCAACAGCTTGTAATTTCAGGGGGATATTATCAAACCGGCAGTGCTCGTTTTAATCAGCGACAAGCCATGGTGTCCTACGCTGGAAGGCAGAGGGAACAATAAGGAACCGCAGCAGAAAGCTTATCAGACTGCTTATCTCAGATGTTGAGATCTGATAAACTGGTCTGGTTGTTGAGAGAATGAAGCCAGGTAGAGCAAGGTCACTGCCTAGAACAGTACAGCTGAAGAATGTAGCACCAAAAAGCCAGGAAGCCAAGAATCCTATGGACACAAAGGCCTGATTGTGCCATTTCGTGCAAAACATCAGCGGCACAAGAAGAGCTGGCGGTCAAATCTCCCAGACAGAAGAATAGAATACTCACCAGTGGATTAGTCAGAGTAAAGCAAGCTAACTAACAGGGCTATCTATTGTTAATTTCTATAATTATATAATTGTTATATAATTATATGTTATATATATATATATATATATATATATATATATATATATATATATATATATATATTTGGCATTTCAGGCAAACATTAGCTAATATTACATTAGCAATGAAATATAAAGTAAGGTATATATATATATATATATATATATATATATATATATATATATATATATATATACACACACACACACACACATATATATATATATATAATAGAATGGCCAAAAAAAAAAATCCAGTGCATTGTTGTGAGCTTAGCGCTAACATGCTTCTGAAAACTAAGGAACTAGCAGATATTAACATTACTGTAAAGATGGATTTTCCTCCATTATTTACATGAGTTGTTAAATTTATGGCCCAAACTGAAGGCCTACATCTAACGGTCAAGGTTTTCCACTGACTATTAGGCTGTTTCTACGCAAGGCATTTCAATGTGTTAAGCTGTATCGCTAATTAGCAAGCTTAGCTTCATTAGCTATAAAGATAAGGTTTCTTTTAAAGATAAGGGGCAGTGGTGGCTCAGCGGTTAGAGCGCCGGGCTATCGATAACAAGATTGTGGGTTCGATTCCTGGGCTTGGCAAACTGTGTCAAGTGAGGCCCTGAAGGCCTTGTGTTGCCTTCAAGTAATGTCGGAAATATCAGATTTATGAGATGAGTGCACATGAACGCCACCACAATCTTGTATTTACAAGTGAGAAACTTTTCGATGAGCCCCAATTTTCTGACTTCTGAGAAAAAAAGTGACCAAAACAAGTATTTTATCCAGGATGTTTAAGTTGTTTCCGACCATTTTTATCATCACTGAGTATTTGGAGATGCTAAAGAGCCAAGCCGATGTTTGTTTACGTGCGCTGGTGTCACATTGGAGACATGCTGCTGTTTGTTTATGTGCACTGGTGAGCATTGACTTAACTTGTGTCTCTTTAGGACCATCTGTGGCTACCAGGGTCAGCTTGCAGTGACCCAGTGTGTTCAAACTAGCTGACAAAGACTTGACTTCTGGCTTTGGGTCGGTCCTGAGCTCAAAACAAGAGTGGGGGTGCTGGGAGGCAGAAGGATTGAGGGCAGGGGGGGACTTCAGTTTCAGGCTTTGCACAAAGCAGCGTGCAGCTGGGCTCGTGCACAAAAGTACGCCATGTGACTTCAGACATCCGGACAAACGCTGCGGTTTTGCCGGAAACTAAAACCTCCAGTAGAGCGCAACCTGTGGACCCCGCCCACCGCCTCTTCTCATTGGCCCGCCTGTCTCCAGGCGTGTGTCGGAGGAGAACAAAACAGCTGCCAGCCAATCAGGTGGCAGCGTGGATTTCCCCTGCTCTTCGCACATTGTTCTTTCGGGTCTGAAAGTAAACACTGGTGACATCATAGGGCTTTAAACTGACAACCACAAGCGTTTAAAGGTGCGCGGTTGGCAGCCTGTCAGCTGACTGGCTTGTTGTTGGGCTTTAAAGCTGATCATTGCTGAAGCTTGTTGCAGAACCTGCTTGGCTTGTGATCATTTTTGAGTTTAGGCTAAACACTTACACCTAAAATGCCTACATGCATTCTCTACAATGACACCACTGAAGCTTTACCTAAAGAACCCCTCTTTTCTGTAAAGAGGAATTCCACAGATTCCTCTAAATTTCTGCATAATCCGATTATACAAAATCATTCAGAGTCAGAGAAGTTTAGCATGAAATGCTCTGAGAAAATACTGAATGCTCTGGGAAAATACAGAATACAAATAGTTTATAATGGTGGTGATAGGAAACAGATGTATACAGTAAGCCTTTACAAAGCTATATTGCAGCAAGTTCTTTTTCAGATTTACCACGGTTTTACCATACTTAAAAAAAACACAGAAAGCTCAGAAAACAAATAGAGGTTCACTAGATTGTGATTTTTGATAGTACATACAATTTAGTTAAGTTATATTCGCATTGAAAATCAGAATCCCTGGTGCCCATCACCACCACCGCTAACAGTGGTGTACAGTGCACCACTGTACACCATACAACTTTGATTAAGTTGGTTTTCATCTCAGCCAATCACATTATGCAGAAATATTTGGGGGAAAAAAGACATAATGAACCCCCACACAGTGTAAAGGCTCCAATCTCCAACCTCTAACTGCACATTAGGACTGTACGTCCAGGGCAAGAACTATTTCTGATTTCTTTCTTATTGAAGTATTTCATAGAACTGATCTTTTAATGTGTTTCTAAATTCCACACCAATAAACTGGGAAAAGAACAAGCCTAATTACTCAGAGCAGATGCTCAAAGCCTACTGAGAAACTGTGGCTGCTCAGATATCTCCAGTTTTGATCAGATGTGGTTTGCTCTGCCCCCCCTTTTTTTCGTGTCTTTGCCAGGAACAAAATGTACATACACAAGCAATGCTTAGATTCAGTTCATGCACTTCCACATTGCATGAGGAACGGGCCAATAGAAATGCTCCAGATTACTTGGAACAATCTTTTGTGACATGAATGCACTGCATATTAAAGTTACCATCTCAGAGAAACACAGCTAGTGAGAGCATATGTCTGTTTTGAGTGAGACACTTTACGCTAGAGTGAAGTATATGATGCTAAATTAGGACCAACAAAATCATAGGCAAGACAGACATCAGCACAACTAAGCTCAGTTGTTTTAGTGCAGTGGTACAGGGTACAGGCTGTGGAGAGATTGGATGTCGTTCTGTGACGCTGCTTTGTTTCATTAGGCCACAGCATAAGTACAAAAAGTCCTAGTGCATGCAGCATGTGGCGGAAGTGCTTAGTGTCAATCACCTCTCGCTCTGAAGGCAATTGGTCAGCCCCCACCCCCACTAAAGCTGTTACTATGGCAGAACATTCGCTCAACTCTTGTGCTGAATCGTTCTCTACAGCTGGAGAAAAACAACCCAATTGTCAAAAAACTTGCCTGCACTGAACTTAATATAGCTTTCAGGAAGTAGACAACAAAGAGTGAGACCTTATAGGCATGAGAGAGAGAGCCAGGCAAAGTGGTGCTGTTGGTGGCACGAACTATTTTCCGCAGTAGAGCTTTCAGATTGTTTCCTCTCCACCTACGTAGCATGACAGGTTTCAGGCCTTTCATAACCTTCTAGTTGTAAAGCCACTCTGAAAGAAATGATTTTATACCCCTTACCCCCAACTAAAAGACACATTTGGTGTCCAAAGCTTGCCTCAAGAGTTTTGTACTGAGGCTACAAGGCTTAGCTAACAAGCAATGGAAGTTCATGTATGCAAATTAGCATAGTGCACACTGCATGCATTAAATTATCTCGCACCTGCCTGCCACCACATTGAGTTGTTCAGTAACCTCAAAAAGAGTTGCTTACAGTGACACTGTACTGTTAGCTATATACCATTTACAAAAATGCAGGAGAAATGAAGGCTTCAAGATGACTGATAGTACTGTTTTTGCTAAGTGCTGTACATCTGTCCATTTATATAGATGGCATTCATTGTCCAGAGCCACAGAAGCTGTTCTTTTTGATACTGGGTAATGGCTGTACAAGGTTTAAAGTAATGCGTGTGCGGATTTACCCTGTGTTGACAATAGACAGGAGACAGCCATATGTAGTAAGCGATTTGCAGCTGGAATCAAATGACTACCAACAAGCAAGGCTGCAATGGGATAGAGCATTAACACCGCAAACCTAGGCTTATTTTGAGCTTTACTTGTAGGACATGTTATTTAGTAACTGCTATAAATGATTCAGTAACTGCTAAAAAGATCTACAGTATTTTCTATTATAAATGATTCTGTATCTAATGTTAATGATTCAGTATATCATATAAATGATTCTATATGTACTATAAATGATTCAGAAACTGCTATAAATGATCCAGTAACTGCTTTAAAATATTTATTTCCTATTATAAATGATTCTGTATCTAATGTTAATGATCCAGTATATCATATAAATTGTCCTGTATGTACTATAAATTATTCAGTAACTGCTATATATGATTTATTTCCTATTCTAATGATTCTGTATCTAATGGTAATGATTCAGTATGTAGTACTATAAATCATTAAGTGTCTACTATTAATGATTCAAAATCTATTATAAATGATTCTGCATCTACTATAAATGACATCAGTAATATCATTCTAGTGTATCTTATATTAATGAATTAGTGCATATTATAAATTATTCTGCATCTGTTAATGATTCAGTATATAGTTTAAATTATTTTGTATCTACTATCAACAATGCCGTACCTGCTATAAATGATTGTGTGTATTACAAACAGGTCTGTATCTACTACAAGTGCTTCAGTATATATTATAAATTATTCTGTATATAATATAAATTGTTCAGTTACTGTTGTACATGATTCAGCATCTACTATAAATGATTCAATAACTACTGTAAATTATTTAGTGTCTGCTACAAATGATTTAGCAACTGATATGCTAACCAATGCTAACTTGTTTGAGGGCAAATTGAAGTATGGGCTTACATACAGACCTTTAGAGTTTAATGGGTTAAGGAAAATTATGCACGCAAGGAAAATAAGGTTATAAATAATATAAATATGGTATTTATTACAGCATGATTTCTATGGATTTCCTAAAACAGAACATAAATAAACTATAACATAATATCTAAACAAACCATAACATCTCAAATGTTCTGCAACCTGTGTATGTGCCCCATTTTGTGCTTGTTTTTCTATATGTTAAGTGCAATTGTACAGTGGTCTGTTTAGAGCATGTTTACCTATTTTCACTTAGCAAATAAACACACAAGGTGTTCACAGAGGGTGTCCAAACTTGTGTTCACTGTTCACAGAGGGTGTCCAAACTTGCATATGACTGGATACACATCTATTACTTGCTAGCTGAATTAGCCGCATAGCCCCAGTGCAAGAGTAAAGAAGCAAACTTCAGACACCAAACACTTTAACTCCACTGGTCTTTGTGTCAGTGTCAGGCAGAGTCAGGCACTCCAGCACAAAGTCTCGCTTGTCTGCTGTCATGCTCCAGTGAAATCAGCTCAGAGACAGCAAACAATACTGACTGGTGTTGGGTTTGATTTTAGATGTAAGTCTCACTCAGCCCACACTAGCTGTTTTACAGTATGATTTTATTTAAGTTGTGTAATGGTTGATAGAGAGAGGGTGTGGGTGGGGGCATGTTAACATCAATAATTCCAGTACCTTCAAGAATCTCACCCAGGTGTACTGTTTTGGCACGGTGTGTAACTGACCAGTTCAATGTCCCAGTGGAGTCAGAAAGATAAACGATAATCAGAGGCCAATGGGTTTACATGTCACAGACAGAGACTATTTTAAGCACCATTAGCATAGCTTGATCTGTCTGTGGAACATGAAGGGTGGCGCTGGTGGGGTGGGGGTTCGTGTCATTTACCAAAAATAGCACCTCTGAAAGCATGTTTATACCATCCTTGCTCTTGCATTTTAGTAAACAAGGTGACTTCGTTCCAGGGTTCAGAATGCCTGGAAGCAGATGTGTGACAGTCCTCTAAAGCTAAATCCGAAGCTGAATGGCCGAATATATTTGTAGCACTGCTGCCACTGCACTGACAGCTGGAGTTGCTTTTGAGAAAGGCGTGCACGACTTGAGCCATATATGTATTTAAGTACATACCGAGCGGTTGTTTTTGTCTTTGGCCCTTTCCGTGAAGTGTTGCTCTACTACTTTTCTCAGAAACAATGTGGGAGTTGCTTTCCAATCACTTCAGCAGAGGAACTGATTGGAAGCATGTGTGGCAGTCAGTACCATTCAGCACAGCTGAGCCCGTCTTTAACGGCCCGGATGTAGAGACATGGCCGAGGCGATGATGAGAAAAACAGCATGGATTGAAACCAAATGGTTGCTATCAGCTTGCTTTTGTTTTGGCTGAACGTGCTCTGGAAGAAGCACAACTACAAGCCTGCAGGCCCTGCATGAAAGTGCTGTTTTGTAGAGATGTTAAAATTGGTAAAGAACCTCAAAATACATCTTTCCACTCACACATCTTATTACAATATTACTCATTACACATTACAAACATGGTTCTTTATGGTCATTTGAGGAACCAAAAGTGGTTCTTCTATGACAGTACTTACAGAACCCTTTGAAGCACCTTTATTTTTAAGTTATGAAGGAAAAGGGACCAAAGAAAGTGTTTCTTAAGACAATAGTAGGATAAGCCAAATTACTGCATATGAGCCCCCTGTTCTCAAGTTCACACTGGTGTTGTTTTTTTGGTGGTTATTTGTGTGTCCTTGTGCTTTCCGGTAAGTATTCCAGAGTGTCCCAGTTCGCAAAGACATGAAAACACCCCATAGAAGCACTACTAGCCTAAGTATACTGTATTTATCCCACATTCTGCTGCACTGGTGATGTTCTAAAGGACCGTCCCAAAAGGTGCCATAAGCCCTGCAGCCTTCCTCCAAATCAGCTCTCAGCAATCAGTGCTAGATCTAAAGGTGTATGTTTGGGACAGACTAATGCTACGTGCCTAGTCTGCATGCACTGTACCACTGTTATCAACATGGATCATGTTAGCAGTCATACGTAGCTAATGCCCTTATCTACAGTGGCTCAAAGTACAGTATATGACAACCATAATACAGCTCAGTGCCAAGTTAATAACCATATACTACATGTCAACTTCACCCCCATGTTCGTAAGGTCAACAAACCCATCCACTCTCACTGGTCCACACCTGTATCACAAGGAATTTTACAGTCTTTGCATATATATCCTAGTTTAGAAAAACTGGGATAGAGCACAGGGTCAGCCATGCTACGATGCCTCACCTGGAGCAGAGAGGGTCAAGGGCACAACAGTGGCAGCTTAGCGGCTGACCCGGACCCGGCTATCAAACCTACAACCCTGTAGTCTATAACCCTGTGCTCACAAAGTCCATATCAATATGCCCCTTACTAAAGGCCACACTAAGGGTGCATACAGGGCCATTGTGAGGACCCTTTAATCACCAGAGTGAGAAATTGGACACCCTACGGCCTTACAAGCATGTGTATACGAGTGTGCCAAATGGGACAGGGTTTAAGTCGATGTGAAATGCAAATCAGAACACATTTTCTTCGTTAACGTGATATATTTCTGAGGAAAATAAGACATGCAGGTGGGAAATGAAAGAAGTTAACATTTCAAAACAAACATGGAGTCACAGCAATCTGAGAAGGCAGAGAGTTTGGACCAAGACCCCTTAGGAACCATTTAAGACATCTGCTGGTTCCTGATAGTTACGAAACTATGTCTAAAGATCACTTATGTTGTTTTGTGTTTTCCTTATGGAGGGGTGGGACTCCAAGGGCAGGAATCCGACATGGTTTGCTGATTTGTCCGGCAGTTGACAGGTGAGTTGAATTAGGTGTGATTTAACAGGAAAGGCACAAAACTGAGTATGAATCTGGCCCTTCTGGACTGGAGTTCACCACCCTTGCATTATTGTGAGCTTTTAAAGCCTTTGATTCCACCTTTGATTTGGCTTTTGATGGGACCTAAATTTGTCCTACAGATCTCGAATAGCAATAATATCAGTTCCCATTAGGAGGCATAGACATCTGGGTTTTTTTTTCCAGAGTGAATGGGAGTTTGCTTTTGGTTTACCAAATCAGTTCTTTTGAACCATCTGGGTCAATACATTGAGCAGCTAATGCAATTCTACACACTACTCCATTTACTAAGCCTATGAAAAGAGTACTGTTAGCATTTATTATACATCTCTAGTCTGGTGCATGGGCGTAAACAGTTAGCATAGATGCTAAAATAAATGATTCAGTCTGACATTGCATGGAGAGAATGATTCCTTTATGAGTTCATTGCACTGACAGAGTGAGAGAGAGAGAGAGAAAGGGAGAGAGTGAGAATGAGAGCAAGGGGGTGAAAGTAAGATGGGTTGCATGAGTGAGAGAGAAAGAGAGGAAGTGGAAGAGCGTGTGGGTGAGTGTGTCAGGGTCTCGGGGGTGGGACTGGCTCGCTCTGGTTTGCGCTGCTTTTCTGCTGGCCTGGAGCCAAGGGTGGGCTGAGGGGTCACAGTAGGGATTTGCAGGCTGGACTTGATTCAGCACGTCTCTGCTCTATGAGCGGAACACGCATGTTTGGGAGGGGGGCAAAACAGCCCATGCTTCTCTACCTGTCAGATCCTGGAAGACAAACCAAATGAGGCCCTTCTGAAGAAGAGACAGCCCTGCCTTTGAGGCATTCCCACTAATGTTTGTGCGTGATTTCAGTTCTGTTGCTGTAACCTTGCCATCTAACTCCTCCGCCGGAGCCCACGCTGAGTTCCTGAGCTTTGCGAAACGTTCAAGACGACTTACAGACAGAAACACAGGGCATGATGTTACGTATATCCGACAGCGCAAACAAACCGAGACAAACTGCTGAGACAGTTCATGGTATGAAGCGCTTGGCCTGTGTTTAGTTATTTGGTACCACTGAGCCCAGCCAAAAGCATGTGACCATAGCACCAAATGGAACACATAAAGATATAAGGGCTAGTAAACAGCTTCACTTACAGTACTCGTGTGTACTTTATGTAAGCTGTTTTTGTGGTCTTAAAGGGGACCCTGACTGTTAAGACATGTAAGCCTCAATATGATGTGTGTGTCCAGTGCTATTACAATATGTTGGATAAACCAAACAAAACTCTCTATTTATTTGTGACCAGAGAAAATAGAGAAAAGATCCCCTTTTTGATGTGGCAACAGACAGAAGAACAGACTACCATATCAAAATAAGCGATTCAATCCAACTATTGCAAATAAACAGGGAAGAACAAATACACGATATCTCTAAATGTTTGGACACCCATTCTAATGAATGCATTCAGCTAGTTTATGTTGTACCCTTTGCTGGACCTATTGATACCATGGGGTAAGAAGGGTAAGAACTGACTGAGAAGTGTCTCTATTGACACATGCACAACCAGACACTGCTGATGTAACGTTACCAGGCAACCAACATGTTCGAAGGATACCCAGCATCTGATGCATCGACTAACATCGACATGCATCGACTTCTGTTACGGCCAGCATCAGAGAGAGTACCACCCTGAGGCCAATTGTGCTCTCTCAGGCTCAGGCTGCCGATGACTGGCAGCGTGACTCAGGATTCTTGGGTCATAGCGGCAGCGCCTTAGTCCTCTAAGGCGTCCTTGTGCATTTTAATTTATTGTTTTTATTAAAACGTCCCTACAATTTATATTCGTGTAAAATAACACTGCCCACAACTATGCTAATGTGTCTTAGTGCGAAGGCTAGTGCCGCTGCTTTGTCACCATCTCACACAACACCACATCACACACCACCCAAACAAAGAAAGCATTGAATTTATTTGTTAATCCACCACATTACTTTTTAATGAGTAGCATTTGGACACACTTCCCACACTTTCATTGCTTCTGTACTTTTCTCGCTTTTGGAAGTAAACACACAGTTAAGTACACATTACTGAACACTGAATACAGAGCAAGTCCGGGAAAAAAAAAAAGAAAACAAAAAAACACTCAGCAAGGACACCAGACCTGTCACCAGGCATCAGACAGCAGTGTCCTGCTGCTGGGGGCCACAAGGACAATGCTGAAAACCTCTGGCCTTCTTTGTCCCTCCTGGCCGATGCTTGTCGCATTTTGCAGTGGTTTCCAGCGTTCACACATCATATGCACTGTGTGAATAGGGGGCTTGTGAAAGAGGGCCCTGGCAGGAAGCCCTGCACAGCTGTTCTGCAGAAACACTGCCAAGAAAAATATTGATGGTCGGTTTGGGGGACTCCCGGGGGCAGAGGTGTTCAACTGTGCTGGACAAAAGGAGAAGAACATGGGGAACGTGAGGAACTTTTGTTTTGGTTTTGAAAGCAGGTAGAATGAACTGCATGTTACGTTGTGTAAAGGCTTGAGTGGAAAATGATCCTGGTGTGATCCTGAGCCCGTCTCCTGAATTCGGCCTCACTGAGGCTTTAACAAAACTCCAGCCCTCTGATGTAAACATTCTGACGAAAAGTATTTTTCGTGCCCTGAGTGTTAGGGGAAAAAAAATCTCAAGCTTGCACAAACATGCCAGAATGAATTCTAGCTTGTTAAGTTCTAGGAATATTTAATTGCAGCTAGAAGAATCATGCAATGGAAAAACAAAAGAGCCAGGGCCAAAACGTGCCCTGCAGAAAGAGCTGCTCTCTCTCTCTGGAGGAGTAAATACTTTATTCGCCTTGGACCTGTGGATCTCTCTAGCACTTTCTACACTTGGCTGTAGTAGTGGCCTGGCCTTGGTCAGGAGTTGCGAAACATCTAATGCAGACTGCTCAGGCATCCGAACTTGAACTGCTTGCTCACTGAATGACATCTCAAAGCATAGAGGGGTGATGGATGAACCTTGCACCTGGAAGTGCTTTAGCCAGTCGTGGGGAGAGGTCAACAGTCATGGCCTCTGGCCCTATAGCTGCAGCTCAGGTTCTTAGGGAGCAGCAGTGGAGTTTATGCCCCAGCGAAAAGCCATTTAAACCTAAAAGTTCATGTCAGCTTTATTTCTATTCAGTACTTTGTTCAATCCACATCGGTACAGAAATTCCAACCTACGCCCCTTGATAAGCAAACTGAGGTTGACTCCATGAAAAGGAGCAAAAGAAGAACCCATCTTTTATGCTGAACCCGGTAGACATGGTGGCACACTGAAAGGGTATTGCTTTAGATTGACTCATAATGTTTGGTGTTCATAGAGTGATGCCATAAAAGAACCACTTTTGGTTCCAAAAAGAACCATTTTTCTAAAAGTGATGTGAGCGTGAAGAACCTTTAGATCTTTAAACTGGTAAAGACCTTTTACACAGATTTCCTTAAGCCAACCTTTAAAAGGTTCTACACACACATTACTTTTACTTTTATTTTTTGGAATCAACAATGGCTCTTCTAGAAACCTTAGTAGCTCCTTTATTTTACTGAGTGTGTATGGAGAGTTGATATCTTGGGTGAATTCTTGTGTTGAGATCTTCTGTTTTAAGACAGCTAATGAAGCCCTCTAAACGCCACATACCTTTTTAAAGCAGAAGGTTGTTTTTGAACCTAATGAACACCAACAAACTTCCAATTCCATGATCGACTTGAGAAGCTAAGCTTTCTGGCAACATGCCCTATGTAGTATTGTGTGTTTTCCCAGGCCTGACATCTGCAGTCGTCTGTAAATCCCACCCATTAGATCACAGAGTGTACAGATCAATGTTCAGTGGCCATTTTTTATGTTTTGTGTTGTCGCTAGCCAATCGTAAGATACAGAGCCAGAGGATTGTGCTTTCTCAGCAGATCCAGTCAGAGCAGGGCTTAGCTTTGGAGACCATTTGGACTGGTCTAATTTTAAAAATGTGACTGCAGACTGCAGGTGCTAGCAGGTTAAAATGCTTTTTCAGAGTTTCAGAGTTTCACCCCTGTATCTGAGTTTGAGTTTGTTTGTTATGGTAAAAAATGTGATGATATACCGGCCCAGGCCCCTTTAGGCTGAATAGGCTCTTCTTATAAAGAGCATTTATAGTAAACAGTAGGGCCGTAGCAAAAAGCTGAAATCTGAAAATCAGCCCTCTAAAGCAGTGTTGGTTAAATTTGATTGTGATTGTGCATGTGATTCATTCCTACATGATGGGCAAGGTGCATCAGTATGTTTGCCCCAAACTGTGTGATAAGTTTCACCTTTTTCACACCAATTTTAATATCTGAAACTGAAGGACACTGTGCTCTTTTCTTAAACAGAGCCTTTAGACTTTCTGCATTGCATTGATGTGTTTATAACCAGACTGACCAATCCAAGCTCTGTTTTCATATTTTGGGTCATTGGGTCAAACATTTAAGAGCTTGTGTATGGTGGCGCAGCAGGTAGTGTGTGTATCACACAGCTTTTGGGGCCTGAGGGGTTCAATCCTCGCTCTGTTTGGCCAGTTCTCCCCATGTCCTTATAGGTTTGTTCTGGGTACACCTGTTTTCTCCCACCTCCCAAAAGCACATGGTAGATGACCATGTTAAATTGCCCCTAGCTGCGAGTGTATCGGTGTGTGTGTGGTACCCTGTGGTGGACTGGTGCCCTGTTAATTTCCTGCCTTGTAGCCAACAATTCTGGGTAGGCTTCAAGCCCACCAAATAACTGGATGGATGGATGGATGATGAGGGCCAATCGCTTAACTAGGTTAAATCATGGACTTCTCCAATGTTTTTTTATTGTTTATTAATAACTGTAATATTCAGTAATATAATGTCTCCAGGGGTCAGGGGTTGTGGGTTCAAACTTTGCCTCACTCACTGTAGGTGAAGAGTGTGCTGTGTTCTCCCTGTGTCCTTACGTGGGTTTTGTGAGTTCTGCACTTCTCTCCCACCTCCCAAAACACATGACAGGTGAAATGGCCATGCTAAATGGTCCCTAAGGGATGAGTGTGTAAGTGCGGTACCCTGCAGTGGACTGGTACCCTGTCCAGTTGATATTCCTGCCTTTGCACTCACCACAACTTTGACAAGGAACAAGCAATATAAGAAGGTCAATGTATGAATAGTCACAATAAAAGTAAATTGTGGAAATCCAGAACAAAGAGGGTAATCCTGTGCCATTACACCAAAGAAGAGGTTCTTTGTCCAGTTCTTTGTCCTTCTTTCTTGTAATGGCACACATTGAAATGATAGCCACAACGGGAAAACAGGGGCATCTGTGACTGTGCAGCTATGCGGGTACAATAGACAACAGGCAAGGGCGGACTAGAGAACATACTGATAGATCATTTTCCATTCCCAGAGGCAACAGGTTTACAGGGTCAACCGCCTTGAACATCCCACCCTTCAGTTATTTGTGCTTCTCTTACAAGCTCCTCCTGACTCGGCATACTGACACACACATCCCGTCAGCATTTCTCTGCTGGGCTGAAATAGATTGTGGCGAATCATCCTGGAGAACTACTGACTGGGAAAAGGGATTCAAATACAAACCAGCATGCCTTTCCCAGGACCTTGGATCTATTGCATTATGTTACCCTTTCCTCGTGATTTTCCCCAAGTCATACCTGTAATTAGCTGTGTAAGGGCTCACACTTCTGGTACACATTCACAATTAGATAACCTACATTTATTAGTTTCATACACTGCAGAAAAATATTGATTGAATTCATTTCTAGACTTGTGTTATTAATTTTATCTTATTTAATTTTATTAAGTGTTCCCAATTGCCTAAATTTGCTTCATTCAAGAAATGCTGCTTAAAAGAGGTATGATCTGCCAGTAGAAAAATATGCGTTTAGTAGACAAAATATCTAAAATATATATATAAATTTTTGTCATCTGAAAATGAAACATATTAGTAATATTATTATTATTATTATTATTATTATTATTAGAGACTACATTTAAGAAGATTTCACTTTCCATTTTTTGGGGTGCAGTACTTACTGAGTTGTTTATATTAAATACTGCAGAACAATAAAATTAAAGTAACACTATGTAGCTTTTTTTTTTATCTTGAAATTATTGTGATGCTCCACTGACTTTAATAGGGTTGGTTCCCCATGCTACTACTCTGGGCTGCACTATGTAACTTTAAAGAAGTGGGCAGAATATTGCTCCCAGGAACTGCATAACACTGCGTAATCCGACTAATATTTGTGTAAAATTCGGTAGTGTAACCATACCACGTCAGTCCTGATGCTTCTTTCACTTTCATTGATGGTTCTGCTGGTTCTGATGGTTCAATAATGCACATCTTTTAGTGGTGTCTTAAAGCACGTATTGTACTTCCCGACCATAGTGGGAGCCCAGAGCAAGAAATGGCAATTTTCCATATTGCTGCTTTAACCTACTTAGCCTGCAGAACCAAGTCATGTAATAAGTTCCTTTGCATAAATTTAAAGAATCTAAACAAAATAAAGGCCACTTTTTCAAGCCAAGAGCGATTAAGGAGCCCTTAATTGCAAAAGTTTAACATTAAAGGTTAAGTAGATTAGGTTATCCAAACATGTTTTCCACAGAAATCATATCCCTGGGCGTGGGTCTGTTTATGAAAAGTGCAACCCTACTAGATGATGAGACTGATACTTATCTCATTGTAGCTAAAAATACTCATAGGCCATGACTAGACGTCTGCATCCGAACATGGATGTCTCCGTAACAGTGAAACATCTGAGAAGCCTCTTGGAGCCCCACCTTCGCTACACTTGGCACGAAAGAGCAGGATACGAATTTCCACAAGACGTGTACGTTCGCTAGTAGTACACAAGCCAATTGATATCTCTGCCAATCCTCATGATAGCCTGTGATTTCTTATGCAACTTGTAAGGGCACCTGTGACTCCCTGTTGTGAAGCCCCTGGGATGCTAGTGTGGGATCAGGCAGGGTGTCCTCTTTCACTTCCCCAGAACGCGTACCCAGAGACCCTTCCAGGAGACAGAATGTGTCAAGGTTCTTGAGGAAAGTTCATGTAGCCCCCAGGTCTGAGTCAGGGTACAGGGAAAGAGAGAGAGAGATAGGGAGCATAAGGGGGTTTGAGAGAGAGAGAGAGAATGTGTGTGTGTGTCTGGAATAGCCCTGCGAGTCGGTATGCGCTGGTTCAGACCGGTTTCTCTTCCCCCTAGTGCAGACATGTAAATAGCGGTCTGGAACCTCGCCAGCATTAGTCACCATTCTGTCTTCAGGGAGAGAGAGCGAGAGAGAGAGGTTGGAAGTGCTAGAGTGAAAGAGAGAGAGAGAGAACGAGAGGGAGGGAGAGGCAGCCAAAGCTTTGCTCACACAGATAAACAGCTTCTCAGAGTCTCTCACATCATTAGTCTCGCTCTCTCCCGAGCGGGAAAGAACAGAACAGTGAAGGCATGCTGTTTAGCGAGGGCTGCCATGTTTGTTGAGTGTGATGAGTACAGATAGTTTCTGTTTGCAGTGGCACGCTAATATCACGTAGTTGGAGGGGTTGATAACCACGCCGCTGTCGTAACAACAACTTGTGAACTGGTAACATGTTCTTTGGTTTTACGCTGTTTTGATGTGACTGACATATGCTTGGAGTTGCAAAGTGAAATGATGGCTCAGATGGAAACAGTAGATTCAGAGTGGTTTGATGTGAAGTGTTCGGTTCCAGAGGATCTTCAATAGAACTGTTAACAGTGGTGGTAGGATAGGCACCAGACATCCTAGTTAATCCAATCAACACTGACTAAAGCAACTAATCTAATCTAAACAACGTCATCTAGGCTTCTAGGGCCTGTTTCCGGATGGTATCTGGATCATTCTTTGACCAGATTCTGTTTACACTTGTCATTAAAATGCGTCCCCAATATGACCAGATCAGATCTGATTCTGCTTTCACTGACCTACATTGGACAAGGGAAATCCTGAATCAGATTCCCACGTAAAAATCACACCAACGCGTACAGCATTTATGTTTAACTTCCTGTAAACAGCAGGTTCTCATCATTGTCCTGCTCGGGGAGGCCATGAACAATTTAGAGCAAAGGTGCGGATTCGTATTAACGTTTTTTTTTTTTTTAACTGACGGCTTGCCTGACAGAATCCCATCACAGAAAATATATTCCGTGTACATGTGGTTTGAGTAATCCAATTGTAATCCAATCACAATGCGTCTTTATTACACCTGGCTTTTCACTTCAGACAAGTGAAATCCAAGCGTGGTCTGATCATCAAAAATGGATGTTAATGCCAGGTGTAAACAGGCCACTAAATTTCAGCCACAGTTGAACTAATAATAAAATGTTATTTGAGGACGCAGAAAAGATGGAAGAAAAAGAGATGTTTAATTAAATATAAAGCCATAAATGTATAATGTTAATCTACTTTACCCAATTAAATACATATTTCATATATCATGATATAATATAATATATATTATATATAATAGATTATAAAATATAGCAAATTACACTGCTGCTGTTCCAGCTCTGGCAAGTGTGTCCCTAAGAGGTTAAAAATTCAGTTCTGCTGTGTCTGTAACTCCAGGACACCAGCATATAGAGGCTGGATATACTCTTTAATTGGTATCCATATTTTGGTCAGACATGTAAAAAAAGCCTACATAACAGTGCCATTGTTGTGGGGCAGTGAAAATCAGACACAGACTGGCCCAACACTGGGCATCCATGGACGCCTCTAAAATACTCTGCTAGATGCCTCAGACATTGGTTTGAGATGAGACTGAGATACGATTTTGGCCTAAAATGCTAAAATGTGTGTTTTTTTATATTTATTTGTGGCAGAGGGGTACATGCAGGGTGTTATAAAGGAAAAAACAGAATCCAAAGAAAACCCCATTTTTAATATTTAATATTATTATTCCATATTATATCAGACATTTATTATACCATACCATACCATAAAAGGCATGTAAAGGTATGGTTGGATAGCAGATAAAATGATTAGATTCTCATTGTGACCTCTAGTTCATATCACCACCAGTGTAAAGAAATTAAATAATCCATTAACTTCTTTGAAACAGGCAGATTCTAATTGTAAATAAACTAAAAAATGCCTGAACAAGAATAGCTACCATTAGAATATCTACTCTTAGTTTAAACACCTTTGCTCCAGATATGGTTTGCACTTCATTTCTCAGCTCTGCAGGGAAAGCCCTCCCCCCTCTTTTAAATTCAGTGGATCTTAATATAACCCATACGGCACAGTGAGATGTAAACATCGACCTAATTAGGTGGCTTCCAAATGAAGTTGCACGCGTTTTATAGTCTGATCTCTTGGCACTGGTTTCACATGTGCCCCTCCATCAGAGGTTGGCTGACATTTTGATGATGTTGAATCGGTGCCTGGAATCAGATTCCTGATAGCTATTTTCCACCATATTTTCCACTATCAAATAAACACATTGCCCTACTTTCCTGTGGGTTACATGCACATAATGTGGGGTTAGGGGCCTTTTTTGGTTCTCAGGTTGGGACCATGAAGCATAATGGGTTTCAGAAGATCCCATCCCATGAGACCAGGTCAAAATCCACAAAGGCAGTGTCATATGGGAACCCCCTAGATCCTTAGCTGCCCTGATATGGGAACCCCCTTGTGCATGAATTAGGAAAGATTTCTCTGTGATGACGAGCATTATTAGAATCCGACTGCCTTCAAAACAAGTCGAATGTCTTCCAAAACAAGCCTATTCCTTTTTCACTGCAGGGCATGTCAAGGCTTGTCACTTTAGCACAAAAGGGCAACAAGGCCGAGGTGCCCAAGCCAGTTCTGCTAGCGTGCTGTCACTTCATGGTAAGTTGTTTCGCGTCAGACACCTCAGAGCCCTTCATCCTCTCCCAGTCCACTTATGCTTTGGAGCAATTAGCAGGCTGGCTGATAGTGTCATGAACCTGGCACTGTTTATTTTTCGCTGTAAACAAGAAGGAGAAGCTGTTACGCCTTGTCCTGTACAATGCATTAACCCATGTCCCAGTTTGTTCAGGAACACGGTCATAAATGCTCTTAGTGTGTTTACTTTTTGAAGTGATAGCTTGTTGGAAAATCAAATGTACACCATTTTCATTTCAACTCAAATGTAGTTGATCGGCCAAGACATGTTTAGTGTCCGAAGTCCTCTGTGATTCACTTATTGCACTGTTAATACAGCCAGAATTTTTTACACCATCATTTTTGATCACTTAGAATTAAGGCTTGTGCTTGTCTCTGATACACCAATCAGCCAAAACATTAAACCAACCTGTCTAATATTTGTTAAGGTCTGTCTAGTACCACCAAAAAACCCTAATCCATTAAGGCATGGACTTCATCATATCTTTTAAGGTGTCCTGTGGCATCTGGCACCAAGACTTTAGCAGGAGATCCTTTAGGTAGGAGTCCTGTAGGTTTTGAGGTGGGACCTTCATAAATCACGTCAGTGAGCTTTGGGCATCCATGACCCTGTCGCCGGTTCACCGGTTGTCATTTCATGGATCACTTTTCATAGGTACTAACCACTGCATACTGGAAACACCCCACAAGATCTGCCTGCTGTTTTGGAGATGTTCTGACCCAGTCATTCCTTTGACTCTTCCTTTGAGCCTTACACCATTCCATCACATGAACTTCAAGAACTAACTGCTCACTTGCTGCCTAACATGTATATCCCACCCTTTGACTGGTGCCATTTTCACCAGATCAATGTTGATCACTTTACCGGACACTGGTTTTAATGTTGGGGCTGATCAGACTGTGTAAGCGACTTCTGTTCTGATAGGCTATTTTTCAGTATTGGGCTAAAACACTCATTCAGAGAGACTGGGCAGGGCTACATTGTTTAAGGAGATAAATATAGTAAATATCCTGGTTTTCGTGACATCACAAAAACAATGAATTGGACTGTATGGAAGGTGAGTATGTGAACTTGTATGGAAAATGTTTGCCAACTATATCAAACTGTTATTTAGTGTTTTATCATGTTATGGACCCATTAAAGCATGAGTTTTGATCATACAGTCCACTGTTTTAGTCATTATGTGGCTAAGGGGTTCACTAATTTAAGACAGGTTATGTCATCACTGCGATTTCAAAACAGACCCTGGCCCAGTTTCGCTCTTGTTTGTTCTGCCCCTGCTGCGGGAAATGCACAGATATCACTGGTATCTGTTTACTGCATTAAGTACATTGTGCTCTGCGCAGCTGCATACTTAGGCCAGGCTCAGTTGTCTGAGCAGGCTGTTTGCTGTCTACGCTGATAAAAATATATCCAAAGTAACAGGGATGGGCCAAATGCATGGAATTTCTGTTTTCCTAGTTCCAAAGGGAACAGTGCTGTTCAAACTACATTCAAAAAGTTTTGTGACATGCAATCTTAAGCAGTGTTTTGATCCACAAAGTGAATATGATCTTTTTTTCTTCGGCCTGCATAAAGAAAGCATGTTACATTAATTATGTTTTTGTCTTTCATTTTAATGATCAACATATTTCACATCTGACTTCAGTGCACTTACGTTTGTCTGTGTGCTCCGTGTCAGTAAACACACTGTGTAAAGAGACATGGTAGCCAATGTGAAAACTATAACCATCACTACATCTTTTGTAAACATGATTACTTGCATGATACAGTGGTTCTGCAGTAGTATCTAGAACCAGGTCTTCTGGTTTAAAGACTTTAAAAGCAAACATCTGATGATGTTTTTTCAAGATAGGAGGAACATCTGAAAAATGGCAACTTCTTAGGGGTTGATTTTTGAGGGTGGACTGTTTATTTCATTTTTAGCTGTCACAATGAAAAAGAAACTAGCTTAAGGAAAACCAGCTATAGGGAAACGAGCTCAGTTGGGCGTCTCTTTTCTGGTTGAAAGGGTTAAAAAAAAGTTGTATTTGGCTTCTATTTCGTGCTGAATAAAGACAGAATAATTTCTTTACAGTTTGATACAACGATAAAGTTCAAATTTTACGTTAATGCTAGCTTGGTTGTACTTACTAGCCCATATATGAGTGGCTAGGCTAGCAGTCAGGATTGTATGATGCCACAGGTGTTTACCAATACTTGTGTGCTGTACTTGTGCAAGCTTTCTGGATGATGTAGGGAAAGAATATGAAAATGATATAAACCTGCAACCATGTGACTAACATATTAAGCTCTAGTTTTAGGTCACAATGCCTGGCATTTAGCTGAATATGTAAAAATATGTAGCTAAACAAATGCTGTGTAAGCATTTTATCATCTCCACCTGCTGAATTTGCCAGTGCATCAGCATTTTACACTGATGCTGGCACAGGCTTGCCCAAAGTGTTATTATACTCTGACAGTTCTCTGACCTATGTGTGTGTGCCTGTATGTGTGCATGTGTTTGTGTAAGTGTCCCAGCAGTGCAGGCAGTGCCCGTCCTCCTTCATTCTGCTTTGCGTGTGCAGAATGAAAGGGAGAGAGCCTAAGTAGGCTAAGTGAATGCCCTTCTTAGAAAAAGTTTGAAAAACACAGCAGACTGTTTTGTATTGACTGCTTTCCTTTTTTTCCATGACTGTTTTTGTCGATCACGCCATGTGGAAAGATGCAGTTGAACTGGTTTCATTCATTTCATTCACATCAACTCACTTATTTATTTCGAATGAAACACAGCAAGTTTAGATGCATTAAAGCAATGCTTTTTTTTTATCAGGCCAGGTCTGGCAAACACTTCAAATCAACCTCTAGTCTTTGATCTGATTAAGATGCAACATGTCTTCATTTTAATGAGACATTTGTGGCTGAATTACTGATTGAATAAACATGTAAATGATCATGTCTGTGATTGGTACACCACCTGCAACGAGGCTGCTAAGTGTTCTTGTGACGTGAAATCAAATGGTGCACATTTTTCAGCAAGATGTAAACAGGCTTTGTGTTTTTGGTCTGGATCACATCTGACCTCCGCATGAACTTAAGTCCCAACTTTAGGTACTGCTTTATAGCTGCATTGTGCCCCCATGTGGCCATGAAATGAAAATGTGTTCTACCATAATCTACCATTAGCTGATAGGTTGCACAAAACACAAAACCATGGCATCAGTTATGCAGTATTTAGGTAGGCCCACAGAAAATGCACATTGAAGAGCTGATCTGGAGCAGTGACCAGTGTCTAGAGTGATTCAGTTAGTGAATGTGAGTATATTCGGTCTTGATTTGGGCCAGCCAAAATTTCTTTAATTTCTTAAATTAATTTAAAGTGAACTTGCCAGTATTGCTCAGTTTGGCCGATCATAACTTAGTGAAGACAGGATTCTGAAGATCTCGGAAAGAAGCCGTTTATAAGGCTCAAGAGCTGTTGGGTTATGCAACAAGACAATGAGCCTAAGTACACAAGCAAGTCTAAACCTACCTGGTTAAAATTTTAAGCAGTTTATGCTTGACCTATTAATATCATTGAGCTGAAGAAGCTAATTACTTTATAAAGCATTCAGTTGCAGATATAGCCAGCTATTGTGTCATGATAGTGGAGCTTGGAGGCAGATGTACTCACAGGAGTTTTATTATAAGAAAAACAAAACAAAGCTAAACAGACTACAAAATGAACACAGGCTGGGAAAATAATGAAATATTAAAACTAACAAACTAAACAAACAGAACAAACAGTCCATATGAACACACAGAGTACTAAAACTAACAAAGAAAACAAACACTGAAACTGAGACACAACCAAACAGACCGAGCTAACATACCATAAACTGGCATGACCAAGTAAACACATGAACATGCATAAGGCCAGACAAGGGAAGGTTGAAACAAAGGGGTACTTATACACAGGGACACATGTGGAACTTGGGACTAACAAGGGGGCGTGGCTAGTGAGGAGGCACAGGTCGGAACACTGACGAACAGTTGGGACTAGAACTGACAAACAAACAGAGTCATGTGCTTGAGAGCACATGGCGAAATGAAACAAAAGGGCAGGTGTGACATATTGAAATAGAGGAAAATGAAATGTATTTATATATAAACTGTCTGTCTCATTGTTGTGTTATTTATTACCTCTCTTTTTCAAGTATGATTGGTTGAACACAATGACACATTTGCATCAGTTCAAACACCCCCTTCCTCCCTGTCACCCTTCCAGTTCTGTGCCAGGACCGAAAGCCAAAACTCTGACACAGAATCCAACGGTGATGTAACGGCACACCAGTAAAGACAACCTAAACTGTGGCCCAGAATGCAGCACACATTGTAAATATACACCAAAAATAAAGGGTAGCATATTTCTAATTTCATAACATCTCATTTGGCACATGAGTTCAGCAGAGACGATTAGTGGCTTATAGGCACGGCAGCTTGTTTACAGTATTATTATTAGCAATTTTTCAGATCATAAACAACAACAACAACTTCAACAAACTGTATATGTTTGTATATTTGATATATTTATACTGTTAAATATTACATTATACATTTAAATATTATAACATAGTTGAATATATGTTATTAAATGCATGAATGAACTACATATACTAATAGTTATTATAGTTACAGTTATACTAATAGTTTAGGTGAGCTGCTGGTGGAACTGAATGAATCTATACAGTGACTGGAGTTCACAAAGAAGTCAGCAACTTCCAACTGTGTTCTTCTAGCCAACATATCAATAGCCTTACATTGTAACTAGTGAGTACTGAATTTCTGGTCAATCTTACATAATGATTTAGTATCCAGATGTTACAGAGGCAGGGGTGGCAGAGACAAATGATAGATGATGGCAGTGATGCAGGCAGAGGCACGGCTAGGACATAGTGATCTGGTAATCCTCAGCTGGGTCGCCTGGGTGAGGGTGTCTGACGATGAAAGACTCGAAACACCCGAGGATCCCAGGTTACACCATTGATGAGGTGCCTTAGATCAGCATCAGAAGATGTTTGCATACTGGTTCAAAGTCTAACCACCATGTCTGAAAGGTTGGGAACTTGTTTGGTGTCTGAAGAAAATGTGCATTTTGTTGGGAATTTAGTACGTTTAGTACGACCTGTGGTGCTAATTGGGGTTGGGAACTTATTCAAATTTCTCCGTTCCACCTTAAATGCCAAAATGCGTCTAAATGCAACTCATGTACCACTTAAGGTGGAATTGAAGAATTCAAAAAGCCAACAAGCCAACTTAAGATTTGTGAGAGCTATAGTGAGCTATAAGTGGTCTTAAAGAGCATGAATAGTTCTAACAGAAGTTATATGCACCCAGTATAATGATATATGGATGGATGGATGGATGGATGGATAGAAGGATGAATGGGTGGGTGGATCTGTCAATGACTTTATTAATCTTAGAGGCAAAGGTACATAATAAAGCAGCACCAAAGTAAGATATAAGATAAAGCAGATAAAAATAAAAAATGAAAATTATAATACAAATATGTAAATAAAATTTTGCAGTGCATGCAAAAGTGCAGTACATGCAGTGATTAGTTATATCTTAGACCACCACAAGCATCTTAGGTTTTACTAGGGCTATCAGGACAGTCATATTGTGGATATCATAACCATTTGAAAAAGACTGACAACCACATAGATAGATTTAGTCTGGTGTAGTGTGTTAAACATACTAGTTGTGGTTCATATTTGCCTGCAGTTTCTTTCAGTTTCACAATATTACAACTTTGGGACAATGGATTGTGACAGTATTACTTTGGGAATAAAGCAAACCTCCCCTTCATCTCATTCCTCATTGTGACGTCAGCACTCAAACTTGCCACGTGTTAAAATCACCTTTAAATCATGGAAAAAGAAAATCCAGTACGTGGAACCTTAATTTGTGATTTTGTTCTAAATACCTTAATGTTGGTCCTGTTGGTGGAAAATATATTCACTAAGGTTTTATGTATGTCCTTAGTGTTTCCCCAGTTATTACTCCAACAGGATTTCCCTGAATTTCCCTGAATTTCTCTTTTGATGCATATATGAAAGAAAAGTGGTCAGATCGCCCCCTGCTGTTTTGGCTTAAAATGTAAACTAACAATGAATGGTTGGGGATGCTCATGAGCAATGTCACCTCAAAATAGAGTTATATTAATATTTAAGATTCTGACAATCATCAATTTGTGCTCTCATTTGGGAAGGTGTCCAATTTATGAGGACACCTTCATCATTCTGAGGGGTTCTTGGAAGGACTTCTCTTCAAAGGAGACTCGTAACCACTGTCTTTCAGATGCAGTGGAGAGAGAGTCTGCAGATTCTCGGTGCCCCTCTGCTCTTTCTCCCTAGACAAAGAAAAGCCTTATGTTTTAAACCCAGCACAAGGTAGATTTGTTATTGACGCTGGTGGAGACATGTCACCTGTTGTAACAGTTCCCATATGTGGGACATTGATCACCTGGCCCAGGTGTCATTAATAAGGGGTGAAAATCAGCCCCCGCCTTTGCTTAAACATACATGGTACACATGAAGACACATCTGGATAAACTCAACATCTCTGTAAGGTATATTGGAACGTATGGGAAGCATGACCAGTCTCCTAGAGTTTCATGGGCAAAGCATGTTGGATACACAATCTTACAGAGATAGACCTGGTAATGGAACATGGCAAAGTCCATGGGACCCCCACCATACTATACCCCAATTTCAGGTCTATGAACAGCATATGTGATGAAGTTACCTCAGTTCTAACAGCAGAGCTGTGAACCAGGTTTAAAATACATCCGGAATCTGTGGTTGACCTCTTGTTAGGATGTTTCTCAAGAACACTTTTCATAAGACATTTAATAAAAGTCTTAAGAAAAGATGATACTGGTCAATAAGGCCCAATGTCTTTAGTGTGCAAAACATATGATAAGCAAAAGGCATTTTGGAAGGAAGTGCTTACAATCACAAGGTATGTGATTCAACATATGTTCAAATGTTTTTGGACACCCTTTCTTGCTTGTCTAGTCCCTGTAGAGAAGACATATTGCCAAAAGGAGTAGCTGAAGTAGCTTTTGGTGCTTCACATCAGTCAGACTTTAAGTTCTTGTAGCTTTCAAACATTGATATGTTTACTATGTATATTACTGTGGTCCCTGGGACTACTTTGGTAAGGTCATTATTTGGGTTTTTGAGTGTTGTGGGAAATGAACAAAATTAATGTTAACAGAAAAAATAAGATGAATAAAACTAACAATCACTTAACATCAGAAAGGTGTCTAAGACATTTGATCAAGGCCTATACAGTAAATATAAACATACGGTGGACATAAACAGTTGACATGAACATTTTAACAATGGAAATTTACAATTCTAATACTTAGGCCAAAGTTCAGCCTTAATCGCATAAGAATCACAAACTGAAAAACTGGCCGCAGAGAGAGTGCCAGACTTCTTTGAAGTAAGTGAACCCTCCTTGCTTCACCTCACACCTGTACACATCATCCCTCTTCCAGTCCTGCAGGGGAGCCGAGTAGAATCCTAAAGCAGTGAACGTGCCGTCAGGCTGTTTAAACACATCGCTGCTGGTGTGCTTCTGCGCCACAGCGGTGTCATTAATCTTCCAAGTGATGCTCATCAGATTGGTGTGTAGTCCTCTGATGATACAGGTAAGCACAGCTGTGTTGGAAGTTTCCATCTGTGGTCCAGTAGGAACCAAAATCTGCACTTCAGGAGCCTGCACTTCAGGAGTCCTGATTTTAATGGCTGTGGGGCACAAATCACTGATTATATGGATAGTTATTCTTCAACTGGTGTCACTTTAGAGTAAAGTGAAGAGAAAGGGCACTTTGCTTACCTTTAACTACCAGATTAACACCTCGACTAAAGGAAATCATCTTCTGCTCCAGCTCTGCGTGGCTTAAGCTGTTAAAACACAGACCTTTATGCTTAACCTTTATAACATGTTAAAATAATAGGGTTGTGGGATGTTCTAAGCATAGCTATACACTTGTATAACAATGCATGTTTACCCATGTTTATTAGACATTATTCATTGTAAACATATGCATTATTAAGTGTTCGTAACACATTTGTAACATCATTTTGCCAGGATCAAAGAAACTTAGTCTGGGCTATAAGTTGACCTATCTAGTGCAATAATGATATATTGTCATTTTAATGTTGCCTTTTATAACTTATATCTTTGCAAGCAGTTACCAAGATGTTTGTCATTGTCATTACCGGTATTATTATTATTATTATGATTATTATTATTATTTAGTCATTCTCATTCTAAGACCTTAGACGTATTTGTAGCTACGAGGTGTTTGTAGCTGTAAGACAATTGTTTATGACTTAATAAAAATGTGTATATCTTTATGTACATAAATGTTAAATATAAAATAGAAGTTATTAAGTGCTCTATTGCTTTAATACAACAGCTCAAGAAATAACTAAAGTGCGAAATAAGTAAACTGAGCTGTGAACGTAGAAATCCTGAAGTTTTCATGTTAGTTTTTTTTTTTTTCAACTGATATTAGAACGCATTTCAACCAATCAGCGCGCGAGGCCGGTGTTACACCAAAATCTGTGAGCGCCGAATTCTGAGACCGTAGAGGGCGCTGTTCCGCGATATCCGTCCACCTGCACGAGCGCGTTACGCAGAGTGCGTAAGCGACGACAAACGTGTACACATTATGGAGTCTTTAAGAGTTTATGAAAGCTTCAGGAAACCACAGAAATAACACAGACAGACAAACAATGTGTACACTAATACTGCGAATTAAACGCTCGTCTGTAAAGTGGTGGAATTAATTTCGGTGTAACGCGCATGAACGAACTGTTTTGTGTGTGTGTGTGTGTGTGTGTATATATATATATATATATATATATATATATATGTGTGTGTGTGTGTGTGTGTGTGTGTGTGTGTGTGTGTGTTAGTTCCGTATATATACAGTATATAACAGTTAGTTCCGGCCTATTAGTTAAGAAGCGTTTTTTTCACAAACACTGTATCACTCCGCTGTATAACTCCGTCCAATAAGTAAGATAAATCAAAAAAGCAAGACTGACCTAAAACGATGTTTAATTAAAAGGATTAAACAAGAAAACACAATAACAACAAACAAACGAGTGGGAAACAGAGTTTAATATCTTGGCCTGTGTGAGGAGCTGGCGAAGGAGCCGCAGGCTGAGCAGTGAGGGAAGTTCGGTGCTGTGAAGAAGCTGATGTTAAGGAACTGTAACTTGGCGGAAGGAAATGCTAACATTACAACATATTAAATTCAATATTAAATGCTAAGTTCACGGCTCATTTTTTACTTTGACTATTTATTACTTTATTTATTTTCCAAACTTAAATATAAAACAACAGCAATAAAACATTTAAGGTCCTACTTTTTCACAGCCGCGCTGTTATTTTTACGTTAACACTATCTGTCGTGTTCTTTTGCTTTAATTTGTTTGTGTGTGTTTATAGTGCCTTATGAATGCTGTAGAACAATTTCTTACTGTTATAGACATTTATTTATAGTATAAAATGTGAAAGTGTGGTTATATATTGCATCAACGCTCTCTTACTTTCATTGCGCTTACGTAATATATTCCATTCATATGAAAATGATGGACAGTCAATGTATTTTTCAGAGACGCTCCAGGTGTTCTTTAAAGTGTGCAGAACAAGCACAGAAAAACTATTTAGAGCTGGAGTGAATGAATGAGTTTTGAGTTGTTTTGGCAGCAGATGGTGGTTGACGAGTCTGAGCGAGAAACAAATTCCAAACCTCTGAAGCAGAAAAACAGAAACTTTTCCTTATATTATACTGTAGCTGGCATTTGAAGCCCTATAGATACACCACCTTTAGACAGATATCAGACAGACCTTTACGTAGGCCGAAACAAAGAGCTACAGAGTCAGAAACAGAACAATGAACACCTGGCAACAGTGACAAGAGGGGCGGGGCTAGATACTGATAACACCTGGGAAACAGGGAAAAGGCAGAAAGTGGGGAGAGAGCACAGAACATGTGAACGAGCACATTGAGAGTTATCAGAGAGATGAAAACTGCAGTCAGGAGGACAGACATGAGGGTAAGGCTGAGCCAATACTGACACCCTTCCCTGTCTCCTGCTGACACAAGGCCCACACTGCCATTAGAACTGGTTGAACTCTGGTTGGATCATGTGGGCGATATTCATAGAGTTTTCCAGGAGGTGGATATTCTTTTTAATCACAATATTTATTTAAACCCAGTAGGCCCAGGAGGTCAGTTGAAAACATTTTGAAAAGTCTTACCAACAAATGCATGTGTACATCTCTCAATGAGGGGAAGCCCAAAGCCCAATTTTTTTAAGTTAGGACAGTGGTGTGAAAGTGGCTTACACTTTGCAACTGTAGAGGAAGTCCAGGAAGTTAGAAACAGTTCCAAAAAAAAACATCAACCCTCAGAAACCCCCAAACCCACATGTTTAAAGCACTGCAGCTATGTCTGTTTCTGGCTGGATGTCATTGACATGGTAAAAAATATATATTCTTAATAATAATAATAAATTCTAACTTCAAAGTTAAATAAAACATGTCTCCTACTGTCATCCTTACTCCTTACATTCAATTTTCAATGTGTGCTCCAATGACTGATTTCCATATTCAGTCATAAAAACAAAGCAAACAAACAAAAACAGAAAGGACGAGTCTTGTATTATTTGTAGTCATCATCCAACACCTTGTTGGACTGATAAATACTTCTTTAACCCATTAATGCAGAGAGGCATTTCACCCAGTAACTACAGGGACTTCTGTATAAACTGGTGGGGCTATTTTTTGGTAACAGAAGCTTGTAATAACACTTTTGTAAACACTTATATAGGCTTTTTCGGGGGTAACTCAGGTGAGCTGTTGATGGAATTGGACAAATCCATGCACTGACTGAGAGCCAACAGGAGAAACTCTGGACCCAAACTTTCCTTCCTAAAACGTTCTTCAAACTAGCTCACAAACTACCCACCACTTTCTTCAAACTGAGAAATTCTTGCTACTTTTGACTGTATTTATGTTTACTAGCCCAGTGTTGTATATACGTGCAATGCCTTATATTTATGTCTACTTGGCTACTGGCTGTGTCCCAAAGGGTATCTAAAGGACTTCAAATGCTGGACTTTTTCTCCAGTAAAACATAAGGAAGGAAAGTGGAGCAGCTTTCTGTTTTTCTGCTTCAGAGATTCAGAATGCTTTTCTTCCACAGACCCGTCAGCCGCCTTCTGCTGACAAAACAACTCCAGACTAATTCATTCACTCCAGCGCTCTGCACACTTTAAAGAACACCTTGAGCTTCTTTTCTCCACTGGAAAAGTGAGGCGTTGAGTGTCCTTGATTCAAGCATGTCCATCATTTTCATAAGAATGAAACATATTCCTAAAAAAGGTAAGTAAACGTAAAGACTGAGCTCTGATGGTGGAATTTTATTCATGTGTATAGAAACAGTTACTGTTATGAACTTTTGAACCAAGTGAATTCAACAAATCATTTCACATTATTTCACTTTCCAGTTCAAATACAGTAGAAAAACTTTACACTCAGTGTCTGACCTCTTAAACAGCCTAAAGTGTTTTTACAAAGTGTTATTATCAAAGAATAGCTCAACCGGTTTATACAGACATTACTGAATCATTACACATTGGCCTTTCTGCATTAGGGATTAAATAAAGAGAGAAGGCTACTAGTGCAGTAAAGCTGTGGCACATTACGATGTCCAGTTTTATTAGCAGTAAGTTGTTACTTACCTCAGTAACAGTAAAGCTGTGATCAGTGTCTGCGCTTTCATTCTCACTCATGCACGAACTGAAAAAGATGTGTGTGAGGGCCGTTAGGTCGCGTGATCCCAAGTGTTTTTGGGTGATCTAGTGCTACACAACCCCCCCTCCACAGGTCCACACCTCCACCCCCAACTTCAGCCATGTGGAGTAATGTGTCTAAACAATGTAAATCTGCTATTATAGAGAGTTATTGTATTGGATATTACAAATGTCACATGAACTTTTTTTCTGCATGCTTGATATTTTATATAAATGCTTGCCTAAAATATGGATATTTTCCTCTTTATGTCAGGAAGAGGTTTTTAAGAGGGGTTCATTGTAAACTCTGAGGTCTGTGTTTTCCAAAGTTGTATTACTGCCACACAGTTGCATATTAAAAACAAGACTTTCTGACAGTTGTTCAGTTGGAAGCTGTAAAAAAAAACAGGAAAGAGCCGTTGGCATTGAATGCGAGCCAGATGCACCCATGGCTCTGGTACACTACAGCTACTTCTGCAAAGAACCTACTGCAAAGTCTGTGAGCAACACCGCAACACATCTGTTGATTTGTCTGGAAAGGATTCTTTAAAAAAATAAATATTCGATATATAATATGATTTAACGAGGAGAATGGAAACAGAGTGGGTCTAGGCACTAGGCAAGGTCCTAAATATAAAATGAAAGGTCATTATAAGCTCTGTGATACCAAATGGATATTTGTTAAGGTTTTTAGTCCTGGGTTTGTGTTTCCACTAAATACTGCTATGGCCACACTTAGTATGTATACACTGTATTGTCCAAATGTATCCAGACATCATCAATGTATTCACCATCAGTGAATTCAGCTACCTTCAGCTAAGGTGTGACTGTTGAATCAGGTGTTCAGTCTTGTAGAGAAAAGCACTGCTAACAGAATGAGATGCTGTGGTGCAGCCAATGAGGCCATCTAAAGGCCTTGGTATAGCTTCAGCAAAACGAAGCTCGCAAGCTTACCGACTTTGTGCGTTTCCGTTTTTGCCTGTGTCCACACACCACATTCACACATTCCAGTACTGCAGGTGGCGCTATGGCATTTTATGGTACTATTGAAAGAGGATAGCAACCAGATAAATGCTTCGCTTTTTTTTCCACAATTCCGTCATTTGGTTTGTTGATGCCAGGCAAATGAACTATACCGAGGCCTTAAAGTCACCAGCTCAATGTCAAGGGTCAGCTACAGGGGTATAAAGGATTATTATTAATTAGAAACAGTGGAATAAGGTGCCCATTAACTGGAATCATTCAGCATCAGTACCTGTGCTAACTGATGCTCTCAAGACTGAATGTTACAATAGCATAAGCCTTCCAAGAAGACTTACTGCAGCTATAATGGAGACAGACTTTTGTAGGACAATGTCAACCAGATGACCAGATGTTCCATGCCTTAACTCCTCTTTCTCAGCTTTATATGTACCTTCCTCTCTCACTTTACCTTTGTGTTGAACCACATCACACCCACCACCAATCCGTGTCCTCCTTTCTTCTTCTTCTTTGCTCACCTCAGTAATGGGCTACATGCATTCATTACCAATCCACCACAGCCCAAAGTCTCCAGAGTTTACCCCCCTCCCTTTCCAGCTCCGGGCATGGTCCATACTTGCAAAATCTACATTTTTCATCCCATAATTCTGGAATTTATTTTGTCTCAAAAAGTTATGCAAACACACACACATACACACACACACACACACTTACACAGCTAATAACAACTGCCAGCCACATGTTGGTTTGTCTGTTATTTTTGGCAGCCCAGTGAAAAAACCTTGAAATTGAGACCTTTAAATATATAAATAAATCAGCACCAGTTCTTGATAACCGTGTTTATTCAGTTCTGGTTGGGTTTGGGGAGAAGGCCATGAGATGTACACACACTTTAATGCACATAGACTTCTAAAAACAGAGGTGCCATAGAAGAACCACTCTTGGTTTCATGAAGAG
This sequence comes from Salminus brasiliensis, assembly GCF_030463535.1. Taxonomy (NCBI): domain Eukaryota; kingdom Metazoa; phylum Chordata; class Actinopteri; order Characiformes; family Bryconidae; genus Salminus; species Salminus brasiliensis. The sequence continues at coordinate 12,539,598 of NC_132894.1, read as the reverse complement.
CCTTGTTCGTAATAAAGCTGTATGAGTGTGAAGAATCTTTTATAGGTCTAAAGAACCATCACTTGATGTTAGGTTCTTTACCAGTATAGAGTTTCATCACACCCCTGCAGCTCTGTTAAGAACCTGGTGCTTTATGCAACCAAAAGTGGTTCCTTTTTTGAATTTCTCAAAGACCCAATTATAGCACTTTTTTCCCAAGAGTGTTTACATCTTATCAGCTTCTTCAGTCCCTGCTACGCCAACGGCATCTTTTGTCCATCATTCATCTTTTCTGAATAGCTGCAGTAATACGTTGCTGTGTCCTTTTCCTCAGTGGTGATGATGTGCAGGCGGTGATGTGCTCTGGACAAGTGTCTGACTAACACCACATACCGGTGTGGGTTAAGGCCTTCAGCATAGCGCACGGTCCAGGGCATGGTGACGTTGTAGCTCAGCAGCATGTTGGGTCCTTCTCCTGGATTCTGCTTGTACCAGCTCACCATGCCTATACTGAGGCTGGTCTTCAGAGGGCAGGTCAGAGTGACGTTTTTGCCCTGTTTGACTGAGACACTTGTGGATGTTTGCCATAGAAAGCCTGGAAGAACATGTGCAGTAGTTTGGAGATAATGACTTAGCATTCCAAAATAACGAGACAGTATCTCAAAAAAAAAAACTGAACTGGAGAGTATCTTAGAATAATGACTTAGTATCTTGAAATAATGACAGTATCTCAGATTAAGGGCTTAACATCTCAGAATAATGATAGTATTTCAAAATAATGATTTAGCATGTCAAAATAATGACTTAATATCTCAAAATAATAACTTTATATCTCAAAATAATGACTTATTATCTAGGATCAGATGAAGGGCTTAGTATTTCAAAATAATAATTTTATATATATATAAAAGAGATCTTAGAATAATAAGATAATCCTTTCTTAGTACCACAGTGGGGAAATTCACAATGACTTTAAGTATCTCAGATATCTCAGAATAATGATAGTATAGATCTCAGAATAATGATAGTATAGATCTCAGAATAATGAAAGTATCTCAAAAAATGACACTAAATGATACAGCCACACTTATAGCTGGAAGTTTGTTGTTTGGGGATCTATTCTTAACACAGTAATGACGCATGTGTACACCGTCAATGTTGGGCTTTTGATGGTCCCTTCTTATTGATGCATGGGGTGTAGGAGGTCAATTAGTGTACATACAGTAATATTGTACTGAGAGCATGTTCTAAAGTAAACAAAATGAAATTATCAAGAAAGTCTCAAAATAATGAGAAACATCACAATAATGAGATAATTATTATAATTGAGAAATTATCTCAAAAAAGTAATAAATTCAAAATACTGGGAAAGCATGTTAATGGCTTAATGCTAATGACTTATCTCCTAATAATGAGATTGTATCTCAAAGCATGGTCTTTGTTGGAATTGTCCCACACCATGTAATATCTGGTCAGTGGTGGGTGAAAGCATAATACTGTTAAAGTAAACACAATGGACATTTTTTTTCTTAAAAGTGGATTAATAATGTTTTCATGCCCAACATAGATCATTACAAAGTTGGTCAGTTGCTGACCGTGGGACCACAGTGTTCTCAGCACAGCAGTCTCACTGCCATGGTATTGATGTTGCTGTTAATTTTTTTTATGGCTAGGCTGAGAAACTGACCACTGCTGAAGTGCAAAAGTATATTTAACGCAAATTGTGCATCAAGAGGTCATATACTGACGGTGAAACTACCAGGGCGGGGAGTACAGATACACAGCAATGATAATTAATATGAATGGTATACCAATGAAAGAATAAAATGTTAAAAACAGATACTCACAGTGGAGTGTGAGACCCAGGAAGAAAAGCAGTGCAGTTCTGGGACTCATTTTGGCAGTGCAGAATTCAGTTCTGTGAGTTTAAAGCAGCGGCCGCAGTGTGTGTGAGGTCACTGATGGTCTCTCAGATTACTGAGGCAGTTTTAGCAGTGCATGAGGAAAACACTGTGGGATGAACCCAGAGGAAGTGAAACTAGCACAGTGAGGCCTACTTTATCAGCTCTGGGCTGGAGATAAAATGCGATTGCTTTAATGTGTGGAAGATCAGGCTCAGCTATCAGTTTATTAATGCTATAGATGTAAGTGTTTTGGAGTGTAGAAATGCAATGCTACTATACTTCTGTATACTGTTACCACTGTTGTTATTATTACTACTAATAATATTTCTATTTCTACTAGTATTACAAGTACTATTGGTTCCATCCACTAAGATTGCTAATACCACTACTACTATTACTATGACCACCATTACTACTACTACATTTCATTTAATTTCATTTATGGCATTTAGCTGACGCTCTTATCCAGAGCGACTTACAACGTTACTCATATTACAGAGGTGGGCCAACGTAGTGTTAGGAGTCTTGTCCAAGGACTCTTATTGATGTAGCACAGCACCCACAGTCACCTAGACCAGGAATCGAACCCCAGTCTCCCACGTGGTGTGGTAGCTCACTGGCAGGTAGTGGTGTTATCTGTTGTGCCACACCAACCACTACTACTACTACTACTACTACCACTACTACTATTACTATTACCACCATTATTACTACTACTACTACTACTATTGCTGTTACCACCACTAACACTACTACTATTACTATTACCACCACTATTACAACTACTGCCACTACTACTATTACTATTACCACCACTACCACTACTACTGTTGCTATTACCACCACTATTACTACTACTACTATTGCTGTTACCACCACTACCACTACTATTACTATTACCACCACTATTACTACTACTACCACCACTACTATTACTATTACCACCACTACCACTACTACTGTTGCTATTACCAACACTATTACTACTACTACTACTATTGCTGTTACCACCACTACCACTACTACTGTTGCTATTACCACCACTATTACTACTGCTACTATTGCTGTTACCACCACTACCACTACTACTATTACTATTACCAACACTATTACTACTACTACTACTACAACTACTATTAGTAGTCAAGGGCACTGCCAGGGACTTTAGGCCTATTTAAGATGGGTATACTAATATTGGTACTATTACTAATGGTAGTAATAGTAAAACTACTAGTAGTAGTAGTAGTAATTGTGGTGGTAATAGTAAAAGTAGTAGTAGTAGTAGTAGTAGTAGTACTAGTAGTAGTACTAGTAGTAGTACTATTACCACCACTATTACTACTACAACCACTACTACTGTTGCTATTACCACCACTATTACTACTACTACTACTATTGCTGTTACCACCACAACCACTACTACTATTACTATTACCACCACTATTACTACTACTACTACTAGTTTTACTATTACTACCATTAGTAATAGTACCAATATTAGTATACCCATCTTAAATAGGCCTAAAGTCCCTGGCAGTGCCCTTGACTACTAATAGTATTAGTAAAGCTACCAATATCACATATTATTATCACTATTATTATTACCATTATTACTACTGTTACTGCTTATAATAATACGTAGATGTAGGTGTAACTTCTACTGCTACTACTACTGATGGTATTACTACCAGTTACAGTACTCCTACTACTTTATCTACTACTACTACCACCAGCACCACTATTGCTCTTATTACAACTACTATTATATACTAAATTACAATTACTACCACTGCTACTACTACTACTGTCATTATATTTAATAAAGTGGTTCACAGCTGATTGTGAAAACTATAAAACATGAGAGGTATTCACAGCTCAACAAAATAAGATCCCTCCCTGTTTTCTAAAGCTTCTTACAGGCAGAGTTTTGAAAGAAGAGTTTTATTGGGCTTCTGAGACACATTAAGAGTGATGATGCGCTTCACAGATTCTGCAACCCGGCAGTTTGTGTGTGAGTTGACTGTGTATTAGGCTGTAAGTGTATTCTAGCTAGTATTTTTTTTATATCAGAATGTAGAGGGATTCACGTTTCTAATATCTCTATAAATGAGTAAGATACTTTGTGAGAGTGAGAAAGGTAATGTAACCTGAGGTTTAGGTGCTGTAGATGTTGTATGTGTTAAATCCTAAGACTTTGTCAACTACATTACAGTGTCTGTCTGTACTGCATTTGTGTTTAATACAACCTCTAAACCTCAAACATGCACATCTTTTACAGGCTTTGAGCCTCATTGCTTTTTTCTTTTTTCGCTGTTAATAAATAATTGAATAGTTTCACCATATTTATATTTTTCTTAATGGCTTGAATCTTGTGAAATATGCACAGGCCAGTACAAACAAATCTACTGAAGGGCATTTGTATGGAGATTGCCCCCCTTTGTTGCAGTAACATGTTCTACTTCTTTTCTAGGAAGGCTTTACACTAGATGTTGGAACATTGCTGTGCAATTTGATTGTATTCAACCTTGAGAGTGCTGTCTAGTTTTGAATCACAAAAAACACTCCAGCTCATCCCAAAAGTATTGACTGGAGCTCCATCACTTTCCACAGCCCTAGCTCATGCTTATAATTGGATTCTGCAACTAAAGAACTGTGTTAATTACAGACAAGCCAAACTATTCATTTAAAGGGAAATTCCAGTGATTAGAAAGATAATTCTGCAAAATGATCTGATTACTTGATATTGCTTAATAATACACTGCCTGGACATTTTACAATAGTTTTACAAGAAGATTTTGGCCTAATGTTTTTTTTATTTTTTTATTTTTATGCAGGGCTTCCAAAGCATTATCAGTGGTATATTTAACATTTTATCACTGTTCATTTTGGATAGTGAATAAAAATGCCTATACATTGCAATTCTTGGTTCCCATCACTACACAAGTTTCTCTTGAATGTACTATTTAACACCAAAACACTCTGACAGATTCACTCCAAGTGATTGAAATATAAAACTGGTGAAATTCCCCTTAAGTACCCCCTTTGATGCATGTTCCACTTTCCTTTTGACCCTGTATGTGAGGCCAATGCGGTTGGTGTGGTGCAACAGATCAACTGTCTGGGTGATTATGCTGCACTACACCAATGAGAGTCCCTGGGCAGGACTCTTAACACTACATTGGCCCACCTCTGTAATATGACTAGCTTGGATAAGAGCATGAGCTCGTCTTTTCACTTTCATAACTACATTACCATCACACTTTCATAGGTCCTAAAATAGATCCCAGTTGGACTCCATAAGATGCTAAACTAAATGGTTACCATATCATTTGCAATGTTTTCTGCAACATAATTCATATCTGAATACTAAACTAGGTTTTATAGAGAAGAAAATATGTTGATGCATTGCTACATAATCAATTCCACATGCCTCATATTATTCGGAAATTCCTAACTTTGGCCAAAATCTCTCAAGTGTGTTGCAAGATATAGTCATGCTTCCACAATCTTAAACTTTAGACCTGGTTTACTCTGTTTATGGCTGTGGGAATCCAAATTCATTGCAAGGGCCTTATTCATCATCCTTATGCAATCAAGCATCAGTGACTCATATAGTCCAGAGGCTGTGGCATTCCAACACTTTCAGCAAAGGAATATGTCTCTAATCAACCAAAAGAGGGCGCTCTATTTCCAGTCTCTTAACCATTTTAACCAAGAAGAACCAGTCTTCTGGGCTTTTGCATTCAAGCCTGAGCACTGTTTCTCTAATGGTCGTCTATAGTTGTAGATACTCTTAGTTGAACTTGTATTTTGTTTGTACTGAAGATTACAATAACTTCCCTCTTCGCCAGGTCAAAAAGGTGCTGAATCCGCATACAGGAACAGGGCGAGTCAAACAGAGGAAGAGATAAGGAAAATAATATACAGTGACTTCCACTGTAAAAAAAATAATAACTTAAGGTAAAGATAGGGTGAGTTAGCACAGTGAAGTGTAGTCAAATGTTCTCCTAACTCACATCTTTAATTCTGTATCTCAATTGGGTCAAGAACACATGTTACTCTGAGCCAACTCAAAATCATTAGTAAATGGCGGTGGAGTATAAGATGGTGAAAGTCGGCACATACACTCCTCTAATTCATGTGAATGCAGCAGCTGAGCCTACAAATGAGCCTAAGGTCATCTTATCTAACTGCTGCTAACACAACATAATCTGACAGCTCAATACACTTGCAGGAGATGGATAGTTATCAACCCACCTAGAGAGAGTGGCCAAATCTCCTGTGCTATTGCCAGTGCTATTTCTAAACATCTGCACGTCCCAAGATCATCAATTGAGCAAATTATTGGGAGGTGTAGCCACTTTGCAAAGGCTTGCCATGAACTGGAAGCTGCTGGAACACCAGTGCCACTGTCGGCAGTCAAGCGAGTTTTAAATAGAGAGAGGCCGCTATCTAAGCAATAACTGGCAAGCAGAACTGGTACACAGCACAAAGTGAATAGAATAAGAAAGACGACTGCCTCAGAATTCTTCAGCCTGACCTCAAAACCTCAGCTGCATGGTTATAACTTACAATCCTACAAGCCAGTGATACCAAACACATATTAAGAGTGGTTGTGGAACACATAAAGCAGGCCAATATGCAGCTTTTGGAATGGCCTTCCCAAAGTCTTGACCTCAACCTAAATGAGAATGTGTGGATTGTGCCTAGTCCATATGAGGACACAGGAACTTTACCAAATGTGCCAGGAATAGTGGTGAAATATCCAGCCAGAACTCTAAAAGAGGTTTGTTGATGGCTACCAAATGTGTGTGGTCAGGGTGGTGTGGTCAACTAATTTTATGTGTGCTGTATGTATATGTTGGACAGTTCTGCCAAAAGACTCTTTTTCAAAAGACTCCCTCTCAGTCGCAGGCACCCCTGATTTTTGATCCTGTGTTGATTTCTAAAACCCTCTAAAACCTTATACCCCAAATGTGCACCAAATCTTGTTTTCTACCACTTTAAACAGCCGCAGGCCGAAACAGCAGGCAGGCCAAAAGTGTTAGCCCCAAAGAATAGCCCCACCAGGGCCATTGGTTTGTACAGAAAACTTTGTAGTTACTGAATAATATGACTTAGTGTGTAATAAGCCTTTCTGCTTAAAGGGGTTCAGTGAATGTTCAGTGTTGTCACTCATTCTGCCCCAGACAAAGAACAGTCCAAAAAGATACCTAAAATTGCCACTGCATTCACGTCTATGAAGTGTATGTAAATTTCTAAACACAGCTGTGTATTTCATGGTACTGTATGTCTCCAAAATGGAAATTTTACAGAAGAAGAAAAAACATACAACTTTTAATGTACGTTAATGTAAAGGTTTTTTCGAAGTGATTTCAGGACAGTTTTTGTTGGTCCATTCGCCATAAAAATTTCATCCAACGTAAGTGCAATTTGGGTTTTGAAGTTATTACAAAGAAAAGAAAAACACATATACATGAGCACACAAGCTTTTGTTCTGACAGTGATGACGTTATGCATTTGTGTTGTTTGTAATAATGGTGATTTGAATAGTCTTGCAGTAAGTACTGTTGGAAAGCATTAGCTATAGGATAGTAAGATGCTTTATCAATAATAAATGTTGCATTCCTATTTACACGTATGTATATACAAAGCACGTGTACTGTTATTTAACCCCTAAAAAAGCCTATGTTACTGAGTAATACACCTTAGTGTGTAATAACCTGTGGGGTGTTAAGGGGTTAACAAACATTTATGTTTAAAAAATAATGGATTTGTGGATAATAGTGGATGACTTTTTTAAATGGAATATGGATCTAGACCTGCTGATTTATCTTTGTTCTTCTAGAGTTTAAGGAGTTAAACAATTTTGTTCACATAGGAAAACCTTTTTTGGCTTTTCACTCTTTTCAGAGTCTGAGGGGCTGCAGTGGGGGAATACAGGCCACCCCCTTACAGCATGGCAAAGCAAGGAGAGGCAGGGCTGAACTGGGTGTGGAATCTATGTGTGTGTGTGTCCTCTCAAGACCTGGCAAGTGGTCAGGAAACACTGAGTCGCTCCTGCGCGAGGGCTGCTTGTGAAAGTGCTCTAAACAAGACATAGTTGAAGAAGCAAACAGGGAGCTGCTCTCCCCTCTCCCTCGCTCTCTCTCTCTCAGCAGTTTTTAAGGCCTCTCGTCCTCCACAGCAGAGCTGGGAGGCCTGCCAGGGCTCTCTCTGAGATTTGGAAATGGAAACTGATACACACAAAATACACACACACACACACACACAGGCGCATACTTTCTTTCTGAGAAAGAGCGCTTTTAACTTTCACTTTCCTGTGAAACGTGAAAAGAGGACTGTCTTCTCTCCACTGCTGCTGCTGCTGCTGCTGCTCCTTACTAAGTTTTCCGATTTGGCCTTCAGGAATGAACAGGTTTCCCCGGGGCACGTCCCATCCCTGACAGCGGCCACACCCCTTTGTTTGAGGGGTTTGAGGGGAAGTCCAGCCTTTAAAAGCCGCCTTCTACTTTCTGGGAGCAGTCTGCCACCGCCCTCACAACCACACGCACTGATATACACACACTCACACCGGGACACCTTCAACCTTAACGGCACAGTAGTGGTGACAGGACCTATTTTGTTGTTGTTGTTTTTTTTGAGGATGGCCAGCTCCAAGTCTTCTAAGACAACGCACAACATTGTCATCGCCTGCCTGGCCCTGTGGTCGGTCATCTCGCTCATCATCATCGTGGTGTGGGCCACCTCGCCGGACTTGAAGGGAGCCAGCCAGTGCAGAGCTGAACTGCAGGTCCTGCAGAACAAGTTCGATATGGAAAAGTCAGTGTGGACCAAAGACCGGGAGGCACTGGAGGGCTTGGTGTGGCAGGGCCGTCACAACCAGAGCCTGCTGCTGACCCATGTTGACCAGCTGAGGGACCAGCTGAAACAACTCAACCTGTCGCTGGACTCGTGCTTGCAGGAAACCGTGAGTGCTTTGGGGTCTATTGTTAAAAGTAATACCTTGATTGACAGCATGAATACAGTCTGTTAGAGCAGCATATTTATTGCTGCATATTATTTATGAAATGGAACATGCTGGTGTGTTGATCTCTTCTTTATGTGGAACTTTAAGGTTCTTGCAGTTCTTGCAGTTAATGTTGGTTGTTTCTGCTTACTTTCTTGTTCCTATTGGGAATTCCACCTCTTTTTCAAACCTTGTGTAGAATTCAGTCATTTTCGCGTAAATAAGGAAAATTAAATAGAATTCTATACGGTTTGATGTGAAGTGGTTCCTTTTAGAACTTACCACTGACTCTGATTTCCTTACAGTAGTGCTGATAGTAGCCAGGGGTTGTGATGTCGCCAATGCAAATTGTATTTACTATGGAAGATGAACAGTAACCCTACAAATTATCATTTTAAATGTAATATTTAACATGGTAAAATAATGATAAACCCCACCCTGCATGCACCTCTCCACCCTAAATAGTGGAGAAAAATATGTTTTTACATCAAACCCTTCTTAAATGTCATGAAACAATGCCTCAGCAAGTGTATTCAGAACCAAGTGTAGTAACTTTTGCTGATGTAGCTTCTAGAGGCATCAGACTCTCTCAGGCGTCCGGTTCCTGTCACCTCCACTGTGAACAATTCTGATTTGGCAAGTTTTTCTACAAATAAGCCTTAAACTATTCTGAATGACTTTGTTACAACTTAGCCCACTCTTCACTCTTATAACTGCATTACTACATCATAAATAACATCACTTCCATAGGCCCTAAAATAGAACCCTGTGGGACTCAAGATATGCTAAACCAAACAGTTACCAAATCATTCACAATAGTTTCTGCATTAGGATTAAAATTATGTGCATAATAAACCTGATATTCAAGGGATTCCTTTGGAATTTTGAAAATTCAGTGGAATTCCCCTTTACCAGTTGATCTGCTGTAGCCATAGAAACTGCAAACAGAAAACAAATAGGCTGCATTCAATTACAGTGTTGTGGCATGTGGTGCATGCATGAATTTGGTTGACTTGTGGTGTTTTAAAACAAGTTTGAACCTAAAATTGACTTGACTTCTTTCCCTTATAACTGATCATCCTGACCTTAGGTTGTCCTGTGCTTTTTGCTTTTTTGCTGACGGTGCCGTCGAAGGATTCTGTACTGGGTCCCCTAATGAGCAGGGTTGGATAAACAGTAATTAATCATATTTAGACATAATAACAGATTGACTTTTGGTGCATTTACATAACAAACCAGTGTGGTGAACAGTGAACAGGTAGGCGAAAGAGACACTATGCAAATGTCTATTGATTGAAACGTTCCCAACATTTAAAGCAGCTCACTTCAGAAGAGTGGGCGGTAGGCCAAAGTGTCCTCTTCCTGGAAAAAGTGGCGCCGATAATGCCTAACCTAGCCTTGAGAAACACTTATCCCTGTGCACTTTGAATAATGCTGTGACAAATGTGTCATATCTACTTGGTAGACCATGATATTGCTTTCCAAATTCTTAAAGGACCCTGCTGGTATCTCTCGGGTCACTTAGGTCACTAATATCCCAGAGGCCCAGAGGGGCTGGGGCTCACAGCCTCTTGCAAAGTGGGACACTCCTTGGCACAATGTTGCCAAAACCAGTCAGACGCCAAATCTTAGCTAACCTGTGAAGATTAGTCAATTAATTATCTTGTGTGTGTGTGTGTGTGTGTATGTGTATGTGTGGGTTCTCAGGCTATGCTGAACGCAAACATCACTTCTCTGGAGAACCAGATTGAAGTACACAAGACCATCGAGGCAAACCTAACTGAAGAAATCTCCCAGCAAAATGGTAGGAAAATTGAAGTCAGAGTTTTCCCTCCCCTTTCCAGGCTTCCATGAAAGGAACACTCTCTCAGTGACGATATTCTTAGAGGATTTTTCCCATGTAGCCATAGAAACCGAGAAAAGAAAACAAACAGGCCTCATTTGTTGGTTATGCTGTTTCACCTAAAATGCTGTGATTATAGTGTTATAACATGTGGTGTGTTCGAGGCCTTGGCTTCTAAAGGAAGCCTCATTTTTCAAGGATCCTGTCAAATCATTCATACTATGCCCAGATAAGGTCAGTGCTCTGCACTCTGGATGCAGAATCACTTCATATTTGGATTGAAGTGACTTGAATATAGCGACCATGCTAATGAAACTGTACTGTTGGATGTCCTTTTAATTCCCTGGAGCAAAGAGTCTGCTGTCAGTCAATCTCTGATTATTAAAGGACTTATATCCTTAAAATGGTTTGCATTTCATGTTGCTTCCCAATATCCACTTATCACATTACGTTTGGAGTCCCACAGTGGGGAAATTCACAAATATTCACAAATTTAAATACCTTTCTTCTGATTGGCTGCCCTGTATTGTGCCTCATTCCGAAAGCAGTCCTTATAAATTGAATGAAAATGGGCGGAGCTGAACTGCTGTAAGTGGAATAGGTGGATATATGTGGTTTTAATGACAAAATCACAAAAACAACCCATTCAAAAGGGGCTGTTTTGCGGATTAGTTTCCATAAAAGTTGCCTTTTTAAAGACCAGTTTACATAAAATCTATCCTATTTCATAATATGTAGTTTTCCATGATACAGGTCCTTTAAAAACCTTTCACCATGTACTATTACAAAAGGGAATTACAGTTTTTGTTGAAACCGAAAACCAAATTCCACCCTGCACCTTCACGATAAAAAAAAAAAAAAAAAAACAGATCTGTTTTTTTCATGCTAACGGATTTCCTGACCAGCTAAACAACCACAGGAAATCATTTGCTTCTGAATGCGAGAGATATAGCAAATACCAAGCAAATGAGAGCGCTGCAGGTGCCGACTGACATCAGCCCTCGCAGTGCTACTGTGTAAAAGGTGGAAAAAGTTAGCTGGCTTGGAAAATCTGATCCCGAACAGGATAGGTCTAATTTCTTGCAGTTCTAGGGCCTTACAGCAGTGCCAAGCATGAAACAATGCTGAAGAGAACAGGACCTCTGCTGCTGCTCTGTGTTGCCCAAAATATCAGAGTGACATCATGGAGGGCCTTGCACGAAACCCTCCGATAAGTTATTCCCTGGCAAAACATTGCCTTATAAGCCTGAGGAATTATGTGTAATATTTTTTTTTAAAAAGAAGGTTTTAGCTTTGCTTCCAATGGATATTGAATGTTTGACAGCTAGCATTTAGGGGTGCTTACAGTGTTGGTGCACCGAAGGCCTCTCACTATAAATTATATCAGTAATTGAGTAATATATTTTGTCATAATAGTATTATGATAATATATTTCATACTTCATTATTAACATTAAAACAGTAAAAATGTGTGCAAAAGGTTGTTGCAAATGACATGTTTTGTTGATTTCCGAAGAGAAAATAAGTTCACAGTTCTGCTATAGAGAGCACGTCGACACATTTACATGGACAATTACTATTTGCATAATTAAATATATTGGGGGAAAAATAAAACATATATAGAGAATTTCATATAGAATTAAGTATAGAATTAATATAGAATTAATATATGTTTTAGTATAGAAATTTAATTGCACATTAAATACATTATGTTTTCCCCCAAATATGTTAAATTGAACAAAAAAGAAAACAAAAAGACCTTTAAATGATTTTACTGTAAAACAAAACATCCAGAAAGTCTTTAAAAGCCTTTAACATGAGTTCATTAAAACCATATATTAATAGCAAATAATGTCTGCCCATTAGCTCCCAATATGGTTCTCACATTTAGCTGTAGTGCCCTGGCTTTGCCTCAATCCAATGTGGAAATACTAAGGACTATACCAAGATGATATAGATGTAATAATACATCATATAATATTGAATGGTATTGTGTTAAATCTTACTATATCATATCATAGTGCTACCTAGCATGGTAGCTTGTGGCTAGTGTGTTAGCTAGTGTGAGATCTGGATGCTCTAAAGCACAGCTTCTGTTCAAATATTGTACTTTTATAAATTGAAAATTGGAATTGGCAACTTTAACAAGAGGCACATTTTCAAGACAACACTGTATTGAGTGGAAATGTGAGTTCTGGGAGTTGCTACAATAGGGCCCATGCACCTAATTTCACAGTCATGTACAAAATACACTCCTGCACGTACATTGATCTCGCAAAAAAATGAAAACTCATCTGTAAAACAACAGGACAGAATACTGCTGCTTTCTGTGATTTTACTGTATTGCTTATGCACAGTAGCACCCACCCACCCACACAAGTAACAGACTCAACCCTAAGGGGTTATTTTAGGGTTAGTGGCCCCTGTTTATACAGGAGCCCTCCAGGTAATTTATCATGCTTGTAATTATTTGTGCTAATGTCATGTAATAGCAATTACAGTCAATCTGTGGTTTTATAGAGAGTTCATTTTAACCCTTTGTTGTCTGAAGGGTCAAGATGACCTGCCACTATATTTAACAGCAGAGAAATCCTAGCTTGAAATTGAATTACTTTCTTAGAGTGACCCCATACATAGATTATCTTCAGGTCATTTGTGACCCTTAGGACAAGGGGAGTAGACAGAATGTAAGGACTACACAAGGGTTAATGAACAGTTATTGAAATCAAGTTAACTGGAGTCATGGTGACAGCCCTAGTAGGGTTCTGTGAGCGAGTACATTGAGGAATCATTCTTGGTTCCATAAAGACTTGTTTTTGTAAAAGAGATGTGAATGTGAAGAACCTTTTAAAAACCTGTAGAAGTGGGTGTAAAGGTTCTTTACCAGTTCCACTCACATCGCTTTGATCACTTGGATAGCTCCTTTATTTGAAAGAGTGTGGAAATAACATATTGCAAGAACATAAAATGCTTCATCTGATTCATCTGTGGCTCTTGTTGCAGATGTAATTGAAAACCTGCAGCTCAACCTGACCCTCACAGTCAGTGAGCTGCAGTCCTGTACTGAACTGCACAAAGCTGCTGTGCTCCTTCAGATGGCAGCGGAGAAACAAAAGGAGGCCTGCCAGACCAGAAGGCAGCACTTAGAGAAACAACTGTGAGTCATATTCCATGTATTATGTATTATTGTATTCTATCATAATTCAGTTTTTACTACTGGAACAGGAAGGAACTGCCATTATATGAAGCCATTGTATTCAAACAGGGCTGGCAAACTCATCTGAGGTAACAGGCCACATTAAACTCAGTAAGGTTAAAGGGGCTGGGCTGCTTTTTTGAAGGAAACCCAACACTGTGTGAACTTCTTTAGAAAAGAAGCATGAGATCCTTTGTTTGCTAATGAAGGATTACACATCATTAGCACATGACCACTGACTGACTGACACTGACTCTTAGCCCTGCATACAGCCTCTGTCTGAGCTGCAATATAATAACATGTCCTAGTCATGAACAGGGTCAGTGTGTGTGTTCTGATGCTATAGGTTTGCACAAAGCTCTAACTGTGCTAGCTAACATTTCTGGAGAATATCGGGCCCTATCTTAGTGAGGTAGCAGTAAAAAAACGAAACAAAAAAAAACGGTGAACATGTGTATTAATATTAGTCCCGCCCCTCCCTGAAATTAAGGTAAGGTTCTGCCTCTGAATTGGACTCTCGGTTGTCCCACCCCCAGCTATAATAGAGATTTTGATTGTGGTTCTGCTGTTGAGTTTGACCGTCTCCCTGTTTATGCCTTTTTACCTTATTTTCCATGATGACGGATGGATTTTGTGCTAGAACTTTCAATGCAACAGCAGACCCGTTAACATAGACAACAGTCGCAACGATAATGAACATACAATTATTGGAAGAAGAGGACAATTTTACTTGAATTAGATGTTGTAAGGCATCATATAACTTATAACCACCACATTTCAAAGAACAAGACCAGCATATGTGGTTAATGGCTCTAAATGTATAACATCCACCCAAAAACGCCCATATATCTGTTCTTACCATTTTGTGGAAGGTAAACCAACACCAGAACACCCTTACCCAGAGAACTGGCTCTGATGAAGCAGACACATTGGGTGCAAGTGAGGCTTTTAGGTTAGCTCTTAGGCCAGAAAGCTCAAATGCCAACGCTCTGCAAATGCACAGTCCTGCTGTACAAAGTCAATGTGCGTTCTTACGTTACTGTGGCGGTTAAAACACTCAGCCCCCTATCTTACACCCTGCGCAAGGCACGTCACGATGCACATTGCTATCTTACACCCCGCCAACAGTCTATTTTCACGCCTTACGTCTGCGTTGTTTGAATAGCAACAGTGCTTGTGAATATATCTACAGGAATGGGCGTGGTGTCTCGAAATGAGGTGTGTTCAGGTAGATTTGTGGTGCATTGCTATCTTGGTAACGGAAAACGCAGGTGCACCACTGACTTAAAATGACCTAGGCAGACGTCAACAGTCAGACGTTCATTGCTGTCTTGGCAGTGAATTGTCAACACAGGTCCAACACGTGTACACCCCCGCTTGTTACACACACATGGACACGCAGCAGTGCACAAACCCATATTGTGTGCCAGTTGCCAGCTATACAAACTTTTACATCAACAATAAACAGAATACAAAATAAAATAACATTATTCTAGAGGCGAGGTGCTACACCACAGGTGTGCCACTGAAATAGCAATCCACACTAAGAGACACGCTAAAAGGTTTATTGCACCTCATGTCTCAAATCACACCCATGAATAACTAAGAGACTTAAGACATGACTTTTGTACATTTTGAGCCACGTGAGGCGTACCTTTCTTATCACTGTAATAGCAAAGACACACTGCCACGCCCTAAATCAAGCTGCATGGTGCACGGTTGACAGCTTGCCTGAATATAGCTAAAATAGGGCCCTCAGTACTCGAGGGGACAATGATAGAGGACAAACCAAAATCAATACTGGTCTGCCATGACAGTTGACAGGATAAAAAGCACGCCGGTGGTACAAGACAACTTGGCCGTTCTTGTAGCATCCCTTGCGGGGCTCAAAATGCAGTTCACACTTGTGTTGCATTATGAAATAGGAGTGAAACCAAGTCTGCGTAGCTCAAAGCATCTGCATTTGCATCCTTGCTTGAAGTATGTTTCGGGCCTTAGGCTAGTTTCTTACCTGACGGCCTCACAAGCACCCAATGCATCCGCTGCACCAGAGCTTCAGAACTGAGTTTCATCTCCACAAAGACGTACAGACGTTTGGGTGGATGTTTTAAATTTAGCGCCTTTAACCACAGATGCAGGTCCTCTTTGGAAGGCAGTGGGTATAAGTTACATGGTGCCTCACAACACTCAGATCTTTGTGTAGTGTTGAAAGCTAGTTAGCTATGCTCTAAATTGCTGTAAATAACTATTGGAATGTTGGGTTAGCATAGCTAGCTACTTTTCTGATCAGTAGCCTACTTCAGACTGAATAGGTCAGTGTCAGTACATTTTTTTTTCATAAGTAGCTAAACTTAAGTTGTCATTGAGAACATTGCTTCTAAATTAATTTTCAAGGCCAGAGTAGAACCTATATTGGGCCGTTATGTTTGACACCCCTGCATTAGAATGCCTCGTCATAAACAAACTCTAAACGTACTGTGTTGGATTATAGGACGAAGTGCCAAACCCAGGTCCAGGCTACCCATTATCATGGCACTGAATCCAGTAATGATGGACCTCCTGGACCTCAAAGTGGTATCGCCATGGTCATGATCATTTACATCAGTCTGCTCTTGGTACCTTGTAAGTATCACTTAGCAGCTGCTTCTCTTAATCATCCAGCTCATTTTGCCACAATAGACAGTTAACAGTTAGCATGATGATGTTATGGCTAACGATGGCGCTCCCTTTTGATAATGTGATTGTGTTTTCGGTTTCAGAGCGGAGTTGCAGAGATAACAAGGAGACTGGGTACATATTTCAGTACAACACTGTTTCAAGACACCAGCATTAGGTGCACGTATAACCTGGACTTGAAGCACACTTTTACTTTTGTAAGGAAAAGCACTGCTGTAAAATAAATGGGAATGTTCTGCTCTGAAATAAGGAACCCTGTTCATGGTTTATTTGCTGAAAAAACATTGAAATATAACGAGACTGTTTCTTGTGTACCATTTGTCTGATTCAAACCCAGTATGTTCTTTGTTTAGGTGAAACCAATGAAGCCATTCGACAGTCACTGTTTGTGTTTGAGCTGAGAAATTACTATGGTCTGCCTGTTGGCCTAAAGCTAAAGTTTGGGCTATTTATTTATGATGGAAATACTATAAAGGTGACTTTAACTAGGAGACAACAGTTGAGAATTAGGACCACGCTGATCTTCAGTGTCCACGTACGTACCTGCCAACATCTGTTTGTGAAAACACACGGCATTCCCTCCAAAGAAGTAGGCCTAGCCTCAGTTGCAGATCTCTAATGTATGCTTTAACTTGTGTGAGCTTTTATTTGAACTGACATGTCAGGGTTTGTCAGTTCGGGCGTGGTAAATGTTTCTCATTGATCATGAGATTAGGCTTAAATGTAAGGGTTTTTCGTTGTCTTGGAAGAAAGCACTGCAGTGAATTAGTCATAGATTGTACCCAGAGTTTATCAGTCTGCTAATGTGATCTTGAACTGATAAAACCAGAGCTGCATTTCTCAAATGAATCTTAGAACTAGGAGGATTCTTACATGGAAGAGCGAGCATCACACTGAATGCTGTCTCTGTTAGTTAGGATGATTTAAACACTGGGATGCTATAGGGAAACTGGGCTCATATCAGTGGCTCCTCTGGCAGCCCCTGAAGACTGAACATATGACCTGCTCTTCTGTTGACAAAAAACAAGTGCAATTTATTAATGGAAGAGTCACTCCAGTGCGTATTGGTGTTTCTGCATCTGACTGGAAAGTGTTTAGCTCGTATGTTATGCTAAAGAGGCCCTTTTCATTATTTCCTTATGCTGATCTCAGTTAGTAAGAAGAGTTAGAACGAGGTCAACTCAGAAACATTCATCATTCATACATTCATACATTATACTACCTGCTAAACATCAGATAAAGAACCAGAAAAGTCTCAAATGAATCTATAAGCTACAGAATTTGAAGGTTGTATATGTGGCCTGGCAACACTGTCAAAAGCAGTATGCAGTTGGTGTTTGATTAAGTAGTGCTGCATTTAATAGTGTTGTAGTACAGAAGTCAAGGCTTTGTCTTGAGACCAGTCGTCTGAAGGCCACAAATAAACATTTTTTAGTTTGAGCTTGTAAATCTGTAAACAGCAATAAATGTTTATACACACACAGCTAGGGGCTTATGTTAAAGATTAGCCATTGCAACAACCCTTATACCATATAACATCTACATGTCAAACATGTAATTAAAATAAATATTCTAATCTACACAAAAAAAAACAAGATTAGCAAATGGGAGAACAAATGGTGACACGTGTTCAATGGTTCCCCAATCAGCATTCAAGCAATTAACAAGTGAATTTTATACAGCCTAACATAGTGGAAAAGAAGGGTCCTTCATAATGGAAAAAATTACAAAATTGGGTTGCCGGTATTTGATTTTCATTATTATAACTGTCTCAGAAGATATCACAGGATTATAGTATCACAGTATACAGAGTTTCACAATTGACTGTAAATGGAATGAAATGGTGATATTTAATGGATTCATCTGCTAATTACTGCTATTATTCTCTCCATGATTCCAGCTGATGGATTGCTTAGTTTTTACGTTTTTAAACTCTGAAAGTAGTAACAGTTGCTAGGATTCTCTAATTCATGCATTTTCTTTCCAGTAATAGTATTAAGCAAATGTACACAACATGATAAGCATCCATTTTCATAGTGTGGTATGCCTTACAACAGTATACCACTGCAACCTCACCTCACTCTTGGTCCTGACTCATTGTGTCCTGGTCTCTGTGTTGATGTCTTGGTGCTATGTATCTAAACTACAACACCAGTATAGTTTAGGCTAGTGTTCTTTGTCACAAATGTGAGCCTCATATAACATTGCAAATTTTTACTGCTTCATTTTTAGCAAAAAGGCTTTTATATAGTATGAAAATATAACAACTTTGGAATCATTTTTGGTGCTGGAGCTATTTTAAAGAAAGTTCTCCATCATAGAGAAGATCCATTAAAACATTCCTATAATTCTTGGAGGTGTCATGGTTGTTCCATAACCGTTATTAAAGAATATTTCAATAACCCTTTTTAATGGTGTACAGGCCTCTTCAGCCCTGCAAATGACAATTATGCTGATAATCAACAGATCATTTGAAACATTTCCTGAAACCTAATATAACATAATCAGAATCTGGTATTTCCTGAAACAGCTGAGAATAAGAACTGGGTCACATCATGCCTAATTCACTGCACTGCATTTTGGGAAAGGAACAGGATATGAGGGGGGTAAATGGGTTAAAATAGCAGACTAATCTTGGAAACAGGGTGTGTTGGCAGGTATGTGTTTATTTGAAATGTTTTTTTTACATGTTGAAAGAAACCTTTGAAATAAAACTGCCATTGTTTTAGCTTTATGGGTTTTTCCTTGCGTCTGAATCTGACACACAGCTTGAATAAGGCAATGAAAGCCATCGGTTTGACATGAGAATCAGCAATTTTATGATTTATGCATTTATGTATATGTATGTACTGTACAATGCAGAACTTAAAGAACACATAGTTTTTTTAATTCCAGTCAAAACAGCCATTAAGTGCATTTTATTAATTTTTTAGCTGTTTCTGAGGAGATTAGATATAAGATGGGACTCCTAACAACCATGCAACCAGCTGGTTGACCTGCCCAGGAAGGGTAATTCTTGGCATGAACTATTATAGGCATTATGGAAGAATTATTATAACACAATAGAACTACAATATAATCAAGTTTATTGTGCACTCAAATACAGCCTCATATACATGTTAAGAGTAAAATGGAAGGTTGAAAGCTACCTACCTATTTACATAACTGCAGTTAAAGTTATTCAATGCACAGCGTTTATTAATGCGTCTCAGCTATGATTGATACGACAGAAATAATGAGTACTACCAGCTCATATAGCTCATATCTTGGTAAAAAGAGTAAATAGCTTTCAAAATGTGCTTGTCTAAAGGTTAGACACATACAATTCAGTTTAGCAAGGAAATTGGTGACATGATCTTGGGCAGTGTTTATGCCGAGCCACTATTCATATGCAATTCTGTTTACCGGGCAACTCAACTGAGCGGTCACACATTTTTTGGGAGTTACATAGAATCGAAATACATTTTATTAACAAGTTTCTGCCATTCAACAAAAATCTTGTCATGGGATGTAGAGCATTAAACTTGATCTGTGGAGCTTGAAGAGCCGCATCACCTCACCTTTCAGAGCTTTCAGACAATGATATCCTTTATGACACTGCCACCCAGGGGATATAATCACCATTTAACACTCTATTCAACGAGGGGATCGAGGTCAAACTTTTGAAGATGGGTTTTGCAGAGATTTTATAACCATAATATGGTTGCAAAAATTTTTTTATGGACTGTGTTTCTTACAGTGGCTGTTAAATGGTTAATAACAATGCATAAATCCGAATACACTCACATGCCAACCAATTTGCCGTTTGTCAGGTTGAACCCATCTCACAGAAGATACACCTTCCATACAGTGTCCAACACTGTCCATGATTGCTATGGTAACATTTTTTTCTCAGGCACAACATGGTCCAACACGATGCAGCTCCTCTTCCTGCCTTCAGCTACATGTACAGTTTTCTTGAGGCCTTCCTCACATTTCACCCTCTGTATGGTATGCCACGCCTGGTTGGGTATTTCTTCACACTACTGTGACAAGTCAGACCTTTCACATTTTCTCAGGAGTCAAACTCATGACTTGTTCAACATCACTGGGACAAACATGTCGCAATTAGAGTTGCGTAGGACAAGTGGTTTCAGTTCCTGCCACTCGTGCAATTTGGCGCTGGATGAAGGGATGCACATGATCAGCGACAATATTCAAATAGTCTGTGGCACTCAAGCAATGACTGATTGATTGCTAATAAAGGGGCAAGAAAAAACGTCCCCCACAGCATTACATCACCCAGAGAAGTGAGTTGAGTTTTGGAATTGCCTCGTCACATTGCCAGCCTGAACTCTGTTAAAAGGCTGGGGCAGGACCGGAAACGCACAGCTCGAAGGCCTACAAATGTCACTGAGCTGGAGCAGTTTGGCAAGGACAGGACAGGAATTGTGAGACATGTATTAACAACTACAGAAAGTGTTTGGTTGCAGTTATTGCTGCTGAGGGGAGTGTTACCAGCTCCTAAAAGAAAGGAGGCAGCCACTTTTACACACAGAGGGAATGGGTGCTGAACTACTAAAGAGTAAAGCAGAGTTTAAATGCTGTAAAATCCTGCCTGTTGGCCCAGTCCAGCACTTTTAAAGATTTAAAGATAAAGACTTTTAAAGATAAAGAGTTTTAGGGTGGAACGTAAACTCTGTTAACAGTGTTTTTATGGGCTTATTGGAGGGCTTATTCTCTACTTGAAAACCTTTTTCTTTTTTCTTAACATATTTAAACATATGGACATTTGAACAATATGGAGAGTTGAAGGTAATATAAATGAAAAGAAGAACTGAAGAAATGTAGAAAAATGAAGAAAAATAATTCATTAATAGATTTGCCATTATCTTGTAAGGAAAGTTTGGACACCCCCACACTTATTACTACTTCAAATGCCTTAAATTAGTATCAGTTGCAGAGAGGATTCTGAAGGATCCTGTCTTATTTAAATCTTTTTTTAAACAAGTGATCTCAAAAGAAAGATCTCAAAACTGCCCATCCTGGCAGATTCAGCCCAGATAACACCACTACCTGCCAGTGAGCTACCACACCATGTGGGAGACTGGGGTTCAATTCCCTATCTGGGTGATTATCCTGTGATACACCAATAAGAGTCCTTGGGCAAGACTACTAACACTACATTGGCCCACCTCTGTAATACAAGTTACCTTGTAAGTCGTTCTGGATAAGAGCATCAGCTAAATGCCGTAAATGTAATGTAAATGTAAATGTAACAGCAGAATGCAAGATGTGTCAGGAAGTGTTCAACAATCCTAAAATGTCATCACGGGACTTAGAGGTAGCTCCTGCCACAGTACATGCAACTACCAGCATGAGAATCCTGTCTTATTTAAACCTCAGACATTTAGTCTGGTTTGCTCTTGATTGTTGAAGTGAGTGGAATCCCTGTGGTGAGATCCAAAGAACTCACTAAGGGCCTTCAGCAGGAAAGTTGTAGATGCTAATGAGTCTGGGAAGGAGTTTAAAAAGATCTCAAAACAATTAGAAATTTGCCATTTCACCATCTGAAAACATCAGAAACACACCATTCTAGCAAGTTCAGCCCAACAGCAGAACACAAGATGTGTCAAGAAGTCTCCAACAATCTTAAAATGTCAACACAGGACCTACAGGTAGCTCCTGCCACAGTACATGCAACTACCAGCACAAAGAGACTGCACAGTGACAGTGATCCAAAACATCTAAGTAAATCCACCAAGAAATGGCTAAAAAGAAGAAAACTGGACTGGCCAAGTCATCTTGAGATTCGGTGCGGTCTGGCCATGAAGAAATCCCTTCACAACATCACAAAACTGAAAGAATTCTGCATGGAGGAGTGAAAGAATTCTGCATTCCCTCAGCTAATGTCAGAGACTAGTAGACAGCTAAAGAAAACATCTAATTGACATTTTATCAGACAAACAGAAAAGGGTGTACATATCTAATGGGGTGTCCTCTTTTTTTGTTTTACATGACTGCATGATGTCTTTTTGCTGTTCATTTGATTTACTATGCCTTGCTGGGCCTGTTCTGTTCCTGTGTCTTGAGGTGCATTGTGGGACATGGGTAAGAATGTTCCAGTTCACTACATCACTGGGTCACTGTACCCCAGTAACTTTCCTAAATTTGGAACAAGAGATTAACTGGACACAAACCAGAGGTCGCTGTCTTATTTCGTGTTACGTAAAGCATTCAAAAAAGGAACTTGCAGGCACTCATCGGCTAATCTGTTGGGTGAGGGCCAAAAAAGAATCAGGGAATGTGTAGAATGGTTGAAATAAGAGAAGGAAAAGCAACAACTTGTATGCCTGCCTATACGACCGTGGCCTAGAGATTCTCTGGAGAAAGTGAAAGTTAAAAAAAAAAAGCCTTCTCTGCCTACGATGCTTTTCATGTGGTGGACAGAAGTCATCTTGACCTCAAGGCGGGGATGATTTAGAAGAGGAAGCTCTTCCTGGACCTGCTGTGGAGGGCGCAGGCGACTCCTTTACAAGATACTCTCCCATTCATGTGCATGAACACACACACACACATGGTTCTACAGATGTACATGGTACATTTTTATAATGTTTTGCAAAGCAAATGTAAAAACATTTCTTATACATCTTGTCTACCAAGGTGACATGGTGGTGTTTTTTTTTGTAAGTTGTTAATATGTAGATGCCACAAACTAATTTACTGAGGTCAGGAATTAAGGTTCTAGTGGCTTCAAATTAATATACAGTCATGTGAAGACCTAGGACACCCCTTAAAAACTAAACACATTCAACTGAAGAAATGTCTTGTGAGTAAAAACTCAAGACACCCTACATTTGCAATTGAAATGAGCTGCAAATGAGCTTTATTAGCAACATTTACAAATGTTCAGTTGTTTACAATAAACGAAGAACCATTTAAATTGCTCAATATAACTAATAGAACAAGTGCTTTCTCCAGATTCAACACAAAATGCCCCTTTTTATGACCACTGCAGCCTCAGAATTATTCAACCCCTTCATGACAAGTGTCTTTAGTACTCAATAGAGCACCTTTTGCTGTTATGACCAGCTGCCAAATGTGCTGCATAGCCAGGCCCCAGCTTTTGGCAGCGTACCTTAAGATTCTTAGAATTGTTCCAGACATCCTGGTCATTGTCTAAGTGTCCTCTGGCAAACTTTTTTTTGAGAACGAGGGTCTCCTCCTTGCACACCTCCCATGAAAAACAAATGTGTGGGGTCTCTTCCAATGGTGGATGTTGTACTTTGACATCAACTGTGGCAAGAGCGACCTGTAGGTCCCCTGGTGATATTTTAGGATTGTTTGAGGTGGCCTGCTCTTGAGCTGTACTAGGACGAGCTGACCTGGCCATGTTGGCGGATGATTCACTTCTAAATTTTATAGCGGATAGCCGATTTCTATTTGTTCCTTCATAGATACTGAAGGCCTCAGAGAGTTCTGCACTTCAACAATCAACAACAAACCAAACTGTCTGAGGTTTAAATAAGACAGGCTTCCCCAAAATCCTCTCTACTGATTTTCTTATCATCTGCAGCTGATGTGCTGCACCTGATTCTAACTTTAGCTCATGGTTTGTCCTTGAAGTTTTCCACATGACTGTATTGAGGACTATTTTGAGAAGATAATATGTTAATATATTAAAATGGACTATATAGCAATGTACGTATTTGTGCTGTAAATGAGGTACACATACATTTCAAAGTGTAGACCTTACAGAATCCACCAATTAATCAATATGAGGGTTTTTATATGTAATTCTTTGCAACACTGTTGGTTTTTGCATGTAATATTATTTAATATACAGTTAAGCCTCAGACTACAGCTAAACACAGTAGGCTAACGTTAGCTAAGTGAGGCTACAACACACTGATGGTGAATTCAGATTATTTAATGTAGCTAAAAAAAAAAATTAAAAATAATAATAATAATAATATTAATAAAACAACACGTCCTAACTTTGAATTTGATCTGTTTAATCGTGTTCTTTGTTTAAATGTAGAAAAAATCCACTTTTAATTGAGCAGAATTTTACCCATTACCCATATAGCTACATTAGTTACCATGTAGTTTTTGTCCGCCAAATATTTCTCTATAGGCGATGCGCGTGAGGCGTCGATTCAGGCTCATAACAACTACATTACCCACAATCCAGCACAACTCGGAAATGACGACTTCACGGACGGCCCTCTTCTTCCAAAATAATCGCGCTTTGTGCGGCCAACATGTCGGCGCCCATGGAAGTGGTGTTGTCGGCCGATTCGGCTGGTCAGCTGTGGAACTGCGCGGTCTTCGACCCTCACACTTCAACAAACCTCTTATCGTACCGTGGGGGGAACACCTCTGCGCGCTCCTTAACGATCCTCAACGGAGAGTACATCCTGGGAGCGCAGCTGGGGAAGAACTTCATCAACGTGTGGGAGATACAAAGAAAGGTAGGAGAGGCTGAGAAACAGCTGTGAGCAGCACGGCATCGTTCCCAGAGCTGCACACAACGAAAATAGTGAGGACAAAAGGATGGATAGTAACTCATACTTGGAAAGTTAGACCAAACTGTCCATTCATTAATACCACATGTTCCTGGCTACTACACTGGCTACTGAACTGTCCACTCAGGGGACAGACGCTGTCACTGGAGTGGTACCCCTAAGGGTAGCCACTTCTTTAGTGACTTCACTCACTGGACATAAGTAATATTATAATAACATCACAAGTTGTATTGGGGCCTGTCTTTGTTTCACTTGTTTACAGTGAAAAGTTGGAAAAGGTGGACCTTCAGGACTGTTAAGGGGACATTCACACTGCCTGATATAAAGCTGATATAAATTACATACTGTAATAATGTTACCCCTCAGTATCGAAACGTCTGATCTCAACCGAAAATGTAATGCAATCAGATTTGGGGCTGTAGAGTGTTTGAGTACTTTGAGCTGTGTTCACACCTGTAGGTTTGGGGTCATTACTTAATCATTCCGTCAACCGAGGCAGTGAAATAGCCCAGAGGCATGTTGCTGCTACCACCACCATGCTTAACTGGTGGTACAGTGTTCATTACTAACCCGCCGTTAGTCCTCCAAACATACTTCATGGTCTTAATATTTGTTTCCCCGGAGGGCTTTTTCTTTGTCCATGTGGTCCTCTGCAGACTTTGGTTGAGCTTGAAGGTCTGACTCTCAGTGAATGGCGATTTAAAAACTTGACTGTTGACTGAGATGCTGGTCTTCTAGCAGATGGCCTGTACCTCAGGGGTTCTTGGGTAGTTCCTGAACATCCGATCCAGGGACAGCTGAAGGTGGCAGTTTGAGTCTGCTTCCAGGCCTTGGCAAAAGTGGCATGTCATTTGTCATTTCTTCTCTGCAGACCTGCTTTGAGGCATGAGAAAGGTGGGTTTTGGAGGCTGTTTTCACACATGGACATGTGGCTCATGTCTTTGTGATCCTCTGTGGATCAGGCTTTTGTTGGAGGCCTGTAGCCTGTGGTGGTGGTGTGTTTTTTTTTTTTTTTTTTTTTTTTTTTTTTTTTTGTAAAAAAAGTGGCAGTATGACCAGGTTTATTGCTGCTGTGGCAAATTACATTACAGTAAGCTTTTCTGATATAATGGACATCACTTCTAGCACATTCATTAACTTGGAAGCATATAATATTGATGCAGTATTGCCCATCCCTACTAAATTGGAGCTGTGGGTTGGGACTGAAGCTGCATGTCCACAGAACTGCTTAAAAAGTCATGGGGTTAAAAAGAGGCTGCATGGCAGTGAGATTCTACATACCAGTGCAAATATACTTTGACAGTAAGCTGTAAAAATATTTGGAGTTATGTGGAAATATTGAACGTTTCAAAACTTTCTGTCCACTCTCCAGTCTACCGAGCCAAGTTTTCTTATATGGAAATGATGGAAAGCTGCTAAAATATTTTGATATCAGTTCATGAGAATTTTACATATCTTTTATTACATTTACATATCTCCGCCTCTTCAGCCAACCACAGTTTAGCCCTGCCCATTCATACTGTAGTTCTCTGAGTGCTTTTCAAATTAGGCACAAAACAGATCAGCCAGTCAGATTTAAAACAAATTGACACTTTTTGGAACATAAAGCTACACACATTTTGTAATTGGACCTCAAAGTAAAATGTAAGATCTGGGCCCTTTAACCTCTTGAAGTCTAGGTGTATTATACAGTTACAAATTATATTATTTATTAACAGTATGACTCATGTAAAGCCATATGTGAGCAAGAGGCTTCACACACACTATGTGGACAAAATTATTGGGACACACCACTTAATCATTGAATTCCAGTGTTTTATTGTTTTAAAGAGCTCTGTAAAGCTTGGCTCTGCGTTATGTTTATTTGCTCTGTTTTGCGGAAATCCTGTATAGCTTATGCATACTACAGAGCTAAGTGTATACGGGGATGTATTTGTGGGTTTACAGTGGTGCTTACTCTGCACTTTACTTTTTCTCGCCTTATCACAAGAAAAACAAATGCAGGAAGGAGATGAAAAGACTGTGACTCACACATAATATTCACAGTATCCGTGGTATTGGTAGTAGGTGCCAGTACCTATTACTTGTACCTAAATTCTATGATTCATGCAGTTAGCTGCACACACATTGTGCTAATATCACTGGTTATTAGCCATCGCCTAAATTTGCCTTTCTGATCACAATTCACAAACAATAAGGGCAACATTTCAGGTTACAAGTTTTTTGGCAACACTCGCTCACCTTCGAATTCTGCGTACAGATCTGGATGTCTGTGTTTCAGGTGCTTAGACAAGTTCTAGGGGTTCGTTCTAAAAGCTCTGTGACATTGTTTGCATATTATTCCCTGATCATCCGACTCAACTCCTCAAACAATTCCATGTGTTGTTGTTATGGTTACCTTCCTTCTCCCCCCCGCAATTATGCGTATCTATGGTTATGTTCAGACTACCAGTCCAGATCTGATTTCTGGCATATGTAGATTGTGTCCAGGTTGATTTTTGAGAGTCTGGACAGCCAAAACCCACATGAAATCTGATCTGATGAATCTTTTTCTGCAAATGTGATGCATGCCACATTCAGACGTGGTTACAAGTTTCTTTCGCGTTACTCACAACGCGACCACGCTAAATCCAGAACTCTTGCAAATAACAGTGGGGGCAGTAGTCTCACCAGATCTGATTTGGGGAACAAATTCAGTTTGCCTGCAGTCTGAACAAAGCCTGTGACGGCTGTGGTAGTTTCGGTTCCTTTCAGTACCATATAAAACTAGTTCCATCACATTTCTTGATATTTTGGCATGGACTTGGACTTTGGTACGGGTGCTGAAGTATCTATTCTAGTGTCCTTCTTAGACCCATATCACTGCGGCCTAACTGAGGAGTAGTAAACACAATTATAGTAGCTAATCAAACAAGCACTCCTCAATACACAGGTATTCCCCAGTGTGCATACCTATTATCACTGAAATACAGAGCCTCTAAACTCCTGAAAGAAAGTGTAACTTTAGATCTTTAGGTGTATATTCCAGGAGTCTGTATATGTAGATGAATGTGCGATAAACCTCATAAACCTTCAGTGTCCCTCATCCTGTTTTCTCTTTTCTTTGTTGTTCTTTTTCTCACCTCATCTGGCTCTCAGGATCAGCTGCAGCAGAAGATTGTGTGTCCTGGGATTGTCACCTGCCTAACAGCATCTCCCAATGGCCTCTATGTGCTGGCAGGCATTGCTGAAGCTATATACTTGTGGGAGGTGAGCAACCAGCCAAGATACAATTCAAAACTTTGTCACTGTGTCACAAGATTTGGAGACCCATTAGTGGTCCAGCAGTTAAAAAGCTAGAAAGTCTGTTGCATCCATGCAAATTCCCGGGATTAGCAGAGATGATCTGAATTCATGTAATTCAGCCCATGTGAATTGGTAGTCTCTTGTTTCTAAGCATTGGATGCTGCGTTAACAGGCTCTTGCAGCTCTGGCGAAACATCAGCAGCTCTGTATTAAACACAAAGACTCCTAATGTTAATCACTCAGCAGAAGCAGTAACTGCAGGTGAAGGTGTAGTCTGGTCTGTTTATGGCCCCCTGCATTTTTCAAAGCTTTACTTTTTTGTCTTCCAATAAGAAACTTCTGCCTCGTGCAAACACTTCATGTGACCGGTGAATACTGACACAGGCTGATGATATTGCGTCTGTATTAGTGTCCTGTCTGTATCTGTTCCTATAGTGTACTACTGTGTTATGCTGCTGGAGGCTAAATTTCCTTCGGCATCAATAAAGTATTTATCTGTTTATATATATATATATATTATATAAAATCTCAAATTGTATATAATTGTCTGAAGATCTGTTCTTTTCCAATTAATTCCACCAGTTAAGTTAAACCACATACGAAATACTGTAAACTGCACTGTAAAAACTAGAGCATCATAGAACTGTTTCCCTTTAACAACTGTAATCCAGATGTCACAGTATTGCCTGGTAATGTATCAGCTTCTGTTAATGACTGAGCCTCCCACACTCATTTTCACTCCATTGTCTTCACACTTGGCCCCTTCCTGTTTAATTGCCATTCAACATCTGGCTAAAAGTCAAGTCAAGTCAAGTCAAGTCAAGTCAAGTCAAGTCAAGTCAAGTCGGTTTATTGTCATTTCAACTACATACAGAGTACACAGTGAAACGAAACAACGTTCCTCCAGGACCATGGTGCAACATAGACAGTGCATACAAGACACAAGTGCAACACAAACAAACAAGTGCGGACAGACAACACAGTACAGACAGAGGATAATAAATAATGACTGTAGTGTGCAAGTTGTGCAATGTGCGATAAATAGAGTCCAGTGAGGTAGTAAAGTTATTAATGCAAATGCTTGTGCAAAAAAAATGCTTCCCATGTTATCTGGGGTAAATGGTTGGAAAGAGAGAGAGAGGGAGAGTGTACATGTACCAGAAAGATATCAGTTCAGAAGTTGAGTTGTGTTGAGGAGTCTGATGGCTTGGGGGAAGAAGCTATTGCAGAGTCTGGTCGTGTTGGACCGGATGCTGCGGTACCTTCTTCCTGATGGCAGGAGGGAGAACAGTCTGTGTGAAGGGTGGGTGGAGTCATCCACAATGCTGGTTGCTTTGCGGATGCAGCGGGCAGTGTAAATGTCCATGACGGAGGGGAGAGAGACTCCGATGATCTTCTCAGCTGTCCTCACAATGCGTTGGAGGGACTTGCGGTCAGAGGCTGTGCAGGTCCCAAACCAGGCAGTGATGCAGCTGCTTAGGATGCTCTCTATGGTTCCCCTATAGAAGAGGGTGAGGATGGGTGGAGGGAGACGGGCCTTTCTCAGCCTTAAGCCAACTGTTTACGTCACATTTGTTTTCATTTAGAGTCTGGATAATAGTGTGGCACTGGCTATTTGCAGCTGCTGTGACACTTTCAGCCCTTATTTGGTGTCTTTTTTATTGTTAGAGCTTCTCTGTATTATCTTTGCTATAGGTCTCAACAGGAAACCTGCTGGTTATTTTGAACCGTCACTATCAGGACCTGAGCTGCTTGCGTTTCACGGATGACAGCAGCCATTTCGTGTCGGGAGGAAAGGACAATCTGGCACTCGTCTGGAATCTTGCCAGGTATGTTGGATAATTTGCTCCTTCTCTTTTTATTATTTTCAGTGTCAATAGAAATTTGAATGCTTGCTAATGGTGTCATATTGGCAGTAAGAGCCAATTTTCATGCTTTTGCCATCCACTCATCCAGCTGGAGCTATTGATATAAGCACCTCAGTCCCCATTTATCACAAAAATTGCAATAGCCATCATTGCTTCGCAGAAATGAGCCCACCGATATTACGGTGCATGATTGAATGTGTTAGGCCTTTTGATTTTCATTATGTTTATTGAATCTTCATTTTGTATTTTCCTATTAGGCCTTTTTTATTTGCGAGTTGTGATTAGTTGAGCTCTACCATTAGAAAAGACCAGTGCCATGTTTTGGGGTACACAGATCCAAACCTGCCCCTTCACATCAAAGGCAGGATGAGTGGAAAAGGCAGTGTTTTTGAGATCAGCGGTTAATCAAAAGTAGTGGGTGTGTGAAAGTGACATTTTTTTGTATTAATATTTTGAAATTTAGCATTATTATAGGAACTTTATCATTATTTTCCTTTTCAAACTGACCTGTCCATGATCTGCCCAAACCTTCTGAGTAACTGTTGCGCAGTTAGATTAGCGTTCATGTGCTTTGGTTCGAGTCAGTTAACGAGTTTGTGAACTTGAGAGCATTTTCACTGTGGGGTTTTTTTTTTTTTTTTTTTTTTTTTTTATAATTAGATTTTTTTTTTTACACAGAAAAATAAATAATACATAAATAATAATACAAAATTATATATATATATATCATTTATCTCAAGCAATTATCTCAAGAAAGGAAAAAAATCAAGCACGCCACAACAAACCACATAAGAACGTTCTCTCTGCTTATTGGTCAGACCAGTCTGGGCTGGGAGCAAGAACGTAAATGCGGGAAGAAGGTCCTGCGTTACGAACTAGTGCATGTTGGTGTGCAGTTTAACACGGAGCATCGGCAGAGAGGGCATTAGTTCATAGCTGTAGTCCGGGCAGTATACCATGCTCATGGGAGCAGTTTTGCTCAAACATGCAAAATACAGCTGATATTTGGTTCGAATCAAGGTCAGATCACGTTCTCACCACAAACAAACCGCTCCAGAGTTGGTTGGGGCCCAGGCCGAGACCACCTCTTTGAAAAGTCTCTGTGGTTGCTTTGGTCTTAATCAAAGTGCGCTTACTATATTCACGCATATTTGCTATTAGAAGACATGGTGTGTTTTAAGTAGGTAGAATATTTTTAGATCATAATTTGACAGTCAGAAAATGCTCAGTATTAAGATGAAGGATCGAACAGAAAAGTTCCACATTTTTTATTGCATTACGTTTTACATTAACTTAAAGTCAAGTGCTTTGCTTCTACTGTTGAGTTGCTAATGTTATAGATACACTGTTTTCTTTTGACAGCAATACCATAACTTTGGCCATAAATTTTTTTTATTAATTTAATTATTTATTATTTTTTTATTTATATATATATTATTATATTATATTTTATTATATTTATTATTATATGTATATAAATAGGGCACCCTGGTGCAGTTGCATGTACTTCTTGCTTTTCTAAGTTCAAGTAAATTTGCATCCTTTTTACAGAACAAGCTTCTGCCAACTTAAATACACAGTCACTGATCATTTGCTGAATTTAGCAGATATAAGAAAATAAAAATGATGTAAATGTGGTGTGCACCAAATGTGGATCTTTTCTGTTTGACCCTTCATCTTTATCAACACAGTTTAAAATATATACATTTCTTGAATTTTATAAATTTAAAAAAAGTGTTACAATTTGTTGTGCAAAATGTTGAATAGGTGCTGTGTAAAACCCATGCCCAGCCTTGCAATAGTTGCTATGCATTTGTAGTCCTGGCTAGATCAGTTGTGAGCAGAAAGTCAATATGCAATTGAGTATGTTGGTCATGAGCTAATCTGTGTCCACGATTTTAACCAATGCTTTGATTTCATTGAGTTTATTGTTTAGCTATTTCGCCAATTCCTCTCATCCTCTAGAGAGCCGAGTAACAGCTTGTTCCACTCTAATACCGATCAGCAGCTTGAAGTTATGATGACTTGGCGTTTTTCAGTGTAATTAGGCTGAATATCCCAAAAGATGGAGAGCTGAGGAGTAAATCTACTTTGCCATTAAGGGTGCTCTAATGATCATAGTAGTTATTTTTTTATCCCCCCCCCCCACCGTGCACGCTGAATACAGATCAGCGCTGGACGTTGTTTGGGATTGAGTTTTCCAGAATGTCCTTCATCTTGAGGGTGTTTGCTGGATTGGCTCCCAGATTATGCCCAGTAGATGGCAGTGTATGTCTTTCCACCATGTGAAACCATTGAAAGACATGGCAAACGGATTGCGTGTTTTCATCTGTGTCCTTAACTGCGTAATAATCGGTGAAAGGGATGTAAATGGAGTCGGATTTTCATTCCCAAAGTAGTACTAGCATGTGTGGCGATCTTATTGCTGGAAGAAGCTGTTGGAATATATGAATATAAGGTAGCTTTTTAGGTTGGGGTCCCCTCCGACTGGTAGTTGAAGGGCTGAAGGACCTGGCGATACAATATGTATCGTGATGGAGGGGTTATGATTCGATTTATTGCAATACTGTATGCAAATGATTTATTTATTAATTTTCATTCAAATATAGGAAAACTGTAATAGTATAAAAAAAATCATATGCATCATATATAAATAAATAAAGTTGACTGCAAGAGCCTGAACAGTGGGATCTGAAGACAGAGTACAACACAGATATCTAGCTGTTATCTAGAGTTTTAGGTTCAACACTGAACCACTGTCTGCCATGAATCTTAGGATGTAAACTATTATTAAAATCCTTTGTGTGTTTTTGGGAATTGATACAGTACTCCAAACATTTTCCTACACCCCTTGTATGTATGAAGTGTAAGAATGCCCGCAGGCTGCTTGACAGTTGGCCACTCAGCCAGGTCCTCCACTGGTAGCGACGGTGTCTTGTCTGCCAGCTTGTTCACTAATAATCGCAGGTCATTACACAGTGGAGCGCCAAAATGAGGCCCTCTTAGAGACTGTTGGATTGGAGTGTTTTGCTGGACAGAACCGATCCACTGTTAATTTGATGAATGCCAGAAGTTCAAGGGATTACCCTCACTGAAAAACACAAAGTGCTTAGCTCTAATAGAAACTTGGACCAAGCCTGATCGGTTTCAGAGAGGGAGTTTCCATGAACCGAAGGTTAAAGGAGGTTGCCTTTTTCTCCCCCTTCTTCCTAAGGTGTGAACTTCCCTTGAATGCTGAATGAAAGCATATGTCATGTTTGTTTGATAGCGCAGCATAATATGCTTTACCACTCTAAGGAGACGGACCTTGGGCAGTAATATATGGAGGAAGATAGAAGGTGCACCAGTCCTGCCATGAGAGAAATAAATAATTCACAATCACTCATTCAGTGGCATTTTTGAAGGGAGATGACGCGCATCTTTTATTCTGTCTCCATAACCGGCCGCAGAACAGGCTCTCCGCCAGGCTGGACCCCGGAATCAAAATTCCTGGACCATCTCAAAGAGCCACAAGGTCTTGGCTTAAAATTCAAACAGTGGTGGGTGAACTCTGCTTTGCATTTGCAGCTCAGAAGCACCTCAAATCTCGCCGTTTTCCTCCGTTCACTCGCACTGTACATTATTATTATTTTTTTTTTATTTTAGAAGAACGATTTGTTAGGCGGGCTACAGGGCAAAGGTGTACTGTCACAGTAAGGGGTGTAACGATTCCCAGAATCCCATACTGTGATGCCTCGGTTCAATACATTTAGCAATGCCTAAAAATAAGGAGTGATAAAATATCATCTGTTCATAGTAATGTTTCCATTTTCAGTTTATTAGAGACAGTTCAGTATTTTATAAAAACACAGTAGCCAAAAATGGATAAATAAGAAGGATCCAAATTGACTTACTCGAATTATTACTATTTTTTATATTGACCTGTATTGGAAGTATGGACGCTTTGTCCTTCTCCTGGAAAGGTGTCATTTTTTTAAAAAGATTTTAATTTTCAGACAGTGAAGATATGCCTATGGGAATGTGCTCTTGCTCCCTTTGTTCTTATTTTGTGTTGGAGAGAAAGCGATTGACAATAATTGAATAAAATATAAATTAAATATAAACATGTTTTTTTAAATCTATTTATATATCTTTTTTATTTGTTTAATTATTCATAATTAATTTGTATTCTTATTAACATTAGCTTTTCATTTCTAGTATTAATCTTGCATAATTTTAATTTAATTTGAACTAGTTTCACTGTGCTCTGTATGTACAAGCCTACAGTGAAAACGAGGGCCACCTTTACTGCGCATCTGAGTGAAATTAAAGGTTGATTAGTTTACATGAGAAAAGAGGGATTTACTTATTTAATTCCTTAGAATAAACAAACTGAACATTAGGTTTAAGTTATTAGTAATGTAGAAACAGTTGTGATTTATTTTGTGGAGTCCCACATGGTTCTGTTTTAGGGTTAGGTGGGTTTTTAGGTATTGTGTGGCATATATATTTTTTTGTTGTAAATTTTGCACATGTGTATACATGTATGTGTGTTGCTGTTCTCTTAAAGGTGAGTTGGACATAAATAGGTTTGTACTTGCTGTACATTCAGACACTGGCTGTACATTTTTTAATTTCATAATTCATGAAATTCATGTCATGACATTAATCCACATTGCTTTTTATTTCAGTATCATGCAGATCTAATCCTGCTGTGTTTTCAGTAAGGCTTATCGTAATGGTATTTATAGTGAAACAGTATCATGTATCTACTGTTTTCCATCACGCAAGTCTAAACCATCCAACCAGTATCAGAATACTGTAGTTTCAGATGCCCGATTTATTTGCATTTGTCGTTAAAAGTCTCCATCCATAGTGCTGTGATTGTGAGGAAGCTTTTTATTCTCCTGCACGATGTGCTGCGCTTTCTGGGCGAAGTTTGAAGTAAATGCGTCCTCTTAGCTCTCTTGCTTACCGTGACCTTGCCGCTTAAGTGACAATGTTGAGCTCAATGTAGCATGAAGAATTAAGCGATGAGGAGTATGAGGGGAATTTAAAGCACAGAGAGTGCCAGCAGTGGATAATGGGCCTCTCACCTGCGAAAGCTTCACGATGTAAAAGGAAAGAAAATGGATTGCAGTGGCCACCTCCCTCCGGGGACAGGGGTGGGGGTTGGCGGGTAAAGGCTGGCCAGCATTGTGGCAAAATATGTGGGAATTTCTCAATGGATTCAGCTTTGTTGACCACGTTAGTGAGCTGAAGCGAACTTCCATGTACTCAATATTGATATGGGCGTTCATTAGTCAGGCATGAGAGGAGCGTAGATTACAGATGAGCGTGAAATGGGCTGTGCGTAACCTCGCGGTCACATGTTCCGAGTCAAGGCTGCTGGAGTAGTTACTAGTGGATAATGAGGGGCCGGAGAACTCTGAGTCATGCTGATTTGAGCATGCTGAAGTGAGAAGCTTATTCTCTTTGACTTGTTACCCTTCTAAACTTTGTTTTAGCAGCAAATGTAGCCTACATAACAGGGATGTTCACTTGCAGGGGTTTAAGCAAACACTGACTTGGGATAGATGCTCTATGTCGTGGTGGCTTTTTCAGCAGCCAGGTCACACCTGTCCTATCTATCAGTAGTCCTGGGCTGCACCTTACTAAAGGCAGAGTTTATAAGACTGCATGGAACCTACATTAGCCTTTAGCTCGATACACATGAGCCTGCTGGTTAATGCTGCCCCCTTCAACCCAAACCTAAGTGTTATACATAAGTTATCCGCTTTGTCTGGAGTGAAATACCCTCAAAATCAACAAAAGCAGCCCTTTAGACAGTTAACGCCTTCCAGGTGTTTGTGTCAGTTGTCATAAAGCCTTACGGATGAGGCCTACAGTAAAGTGCTACCAAATACTGTTACGACTCTGGTAGAAGTAAAACTACCTTTCTGGAAACAACTTAAAGAAATTCAAGGTCACAAAGCCACTCTGTCCTCTAGTATTATAGAACCACAGTAGAGCTTCTATCAAAATACAGCATCTTAATCAGTAGTGCAGTGATGACTGCTAGAACATTTTCCTCACTTTTGTGCTGCTCTCCTGGTCTAAAATACTTGGATAAACCCTAAAAGTCAGAGGTGTGACCAAACACAAAGCAGACCAAAATGCAAAGCATGTTCCAGATGTGCTTCCCTCCAGCATCACAAGGCTCAACATCACCGTATTTTCCTAAAGTGGCCGTCATATGTTAGCATGTCGCAGCTTTAGGAATTGAAAGGCTATAGTGTAGATGTAGTCCTCAACGTATCAGGATGAAGATCATAATTAATGTTAATGACAAAGGTGCAACATAATTCAAAACTTCTATTTTCCATTAATATACCTGAGTAGATCATTTGAAAATACTCAGGAAAATGCAAATACATCAACATTCACCTGAGTACAGGTAACCAGCGACTACTCGCCTCTGCTAGTGATCAGGGTAATGTTTGATTCAGTTATAGTTCTTTAG
Source organism: Salminus brasiliensis (assembly GCF_030463535.1). Classification (NCBI taxonomy): domain Eukaryota; kingdom Metazoa; phylum Chordata; class Actinopteri; order Characiformes; family Bryconidae; genus Salminus; species Salminus brasiliensis. The sequence goes on along the minus strand of NC_132894.1, from coordinate 12,502,851 downwards.
GAAATGATGCCATAGGGTGGGAAATCACTGCTGCCTATATACTGTATACAATGCTCATAATTTTTTTTATTTATTATTTATTCATTTTTTTGGTGATCTCAGACTGTGACTTGGCTCATGCACATTAATAGTAAACCCCCCAACGTCCCAGAACACACACAGACCACAGTGTGAAGCCATTATTTACACGTGCCAACACAGTATACAGCTCACTGGCTTAAAGGGTCACTGAAGTCCTAGCGCAGTCTCTGTTCACTCACTCACACACACAACTTTCCTGTCTGCCTCCATTCTCTCCCACTGTGTGCGAGCTGGAGCTTTTTAAAGTGGCTGGGAGCTCCTCCCTAATCCACTGCACCTGATTGTGATCAGGTGAGAGCCCTGTATGTCCCAGCATGAGGAGACTGGGAAATCTGGCGGCTCCGCCCTGCTCCCTCCACAATATGGTGTGTGCTGAGTTTGAGCTCTTCTTCATCAGACACGGATTGATCTGTATAGCAAGTCATGTTCCCATAACTAGAGTCTGCAGATTGCTGGGAGATAGGACCTCGATTAAATGGACATTTTACCTCGACTACAATTAATGACCGATTGTATATGCTGCTTGAGGTGCTCAGTTGGCCCAGTGTTTGAGGTCTCCATGTTGCTTCCATATCACCACAGACTTGGGTGGAGCAGAGTCAGGTTAATACACATGCGGTAGAATGTTTTTGAAGGGACAGTGCATGAATAAACATAGTGGGGGAAGTATTACCAGAATGAAACATTGAAATAATTGATATGGGCAAGATTCCGTAGATTAGAGGTTGTGAATGTCTGTTTGTCTGGAGGTAATGTGCTGCTCTCCAGCGTCACATGGTTTAACATTACGATATTTTCCTAAAGTGACAGTCCTATTACTAGGGATGCTCCAATACCGATACCAAGTACCCATACCGATATGAACTCTGACTTAAATACTCGATAGATGGCTATAAATCCTGATACTCCTTAAAAAGAACAGCATGTAGTGGTTGAATAACTGCACATTTGAAAAGCTTCAGATCTATGAAACAATGAAAATCGCCACAAGTAGGGAAGCATAATCTTGCTGAGTTTTTTATTTGATGTTTAAATTCACACTTCCTTACAAGTGCACGTCTCTATGTAAAAATATGCCAAACTTCAGTGTGTGGCCTTAAAACAAGCTGCCTAAACTCAACTTTTGGTTTTAGAACCAAAAACACCACAAAATATGCTATGGTAATAACTATTTAAGACTGGCTGTTTACTGGTTGTTTAGACGTTTGGTTTCATAAAGTACGGTGTCAGTAAGCTTCATGGTATTTGTGCTCTGTATTGCCGATACCGATACTGTGTGTATGTGCCAATATTGGCCGATACAGTATTACTATGTCTCAGCTTTAGGAGCCGAAAGGCTTTTGATAGGGGGTGGGGGCATGTAAAGTTTAGGGGCGTACATGTAAATATTCTAGACTATTACTAGAAATGCAACAATCTGATATTAAGATCGGATATCGGTCCCTATATTAACAAAATTAGCTGGATCGGGTTTCGGATAATTGGACCGATCCATGGAACTGATCCTTTCACTTTAACTTGCTGGTGTGAGACTGCACTAAATGTTTACATGTTTGCAGTTTTTGATTGCTGCTTGTATGTTTGACCAAGTTACTTATTTATTATCCGGTTCAGCTGCTAGATTTCATTTTGAATTACTGTTTATGCTAATTATCTAAATAATTTGTGTGTTTGACAAAGTGAAGCTACTTATTTTCAGTTTTGGCTTATTTAGCATTTACAGCACAATTGTTTTAGTGACATAAATAGCAATTTAGTACATTTGTCTGTGTTAGTTTGTTATAGATTGTTTTACAAAGTTAGTAAAGTAATGTTTGTCAATCCTGATGCCTTAATTGTCTCCCACATGGGGAGGTATATAGTTTATTAATTCAACAATAGTATCGGATCGGTATCTGGTATCGACCGATATGCAAAGTTTATGTATCTGTATCGGCTTTGGAACCTAAAAAGCCGAATCGGTGCATCCCTAACTATTACCAAGGAATTGCCCCACCAGTTTGTACAGAAGTCCCTGTAGTTGCACTTCATTACTTACTGTTCATCACTTTCATCGGCCCTAGAATAGAACCCTGTGGCACTCCACAGAATATCTTAAGCTTAGAGATGAGCTTTATTGAATTGTTCATCTGTGGTTTAAGGGGTTAATGTTTCCATGTTCAGTATTAGAACATTTTATGGTTCCAGCTGTAAAAATAGTGTCTGGATATTAGTGATGAAATGTGATACACTGTCCTCTTGCTTCCCTATTACACAACATGCATTCATTCTGTAATCTTTAAAAATTCCGAAAGCGATACAGTTGAATCCCCACCTTCAGATGCGCTCATCACATCGTGATGTGTTAAGCCGTATCTCAGCGTCTGCATATCGCTTGTTATACGTGTTACGCAACATCTTGGTGGACGTGAGTAAATGTAAAGCTGCATCGTGCCCCGAAACCGCAGGTGTGAAAGTGCCAGTGCAGATGTGCTGCTGGCTCTGTGTGCCTGCAAACAGATGTGTTTTGACTGATGTGATGGGGCCGGGTGTGGAGGTGGCTCGCTGTGGCCCGGGTGACGCTCGTCACAGATGTTGCAGCAGACAGGTCGGCTCTGCCAGGGGTAGCGCCTCGCGCTGCGGGTTTGACAGAATGGGGCTCGGCTCTTTCTCATCTCTGCTTATCTCTCTGTCTGTTACTCTGCCTTTCACCACCTTTGCTCGCCAGCTTCTGAAATGAGAAGTCTTTTTGCCTTTTTGTTTGTCTTACGTGTTTTTATGTGTTTTTTTTTTTTTTTTTTTTTTTTTTTGCTTCCTTCTCTCTGTCCGTTATCTCTGTCTGTTGTCTCTGGGTTTTGTGCTCGGACTAAGAGAGATCTCCAAAAAGATTAAAGCTTCAGGTTGTATCTGATGTGTTTGTGTGTGTTACGTGAGCCCTGAATCCTCAGCTAACTGACACACACACCTCATACTCTCACAAACCCATACCTGAGCTCTCTTGCAGTGTCTGTAGGGAGATGAAACTGGGCATTTGATGTCTTGGCTGTTTTTAAAGCAAAACAGTGAGGTAATGTGATGAAAATAGGCATCATGCGTACAATACACAGAATAAAAGGATATAGGAGACCCATTTTTGCTTCCATAAAGAACCGCATTTGTAAAAGAGCTGTAACGATTTAGGTGAAGATCCTTTCCGTTGCTAAGGCACGTTTGCACCAAATTCTTTAAACCTTTAAAAGGTTCTTCATATCCAGATCCTTAGCACAAAAAAATTCTTTATGGAACCACATTTAAAATGGTTTCTCTGTGGCATCACTTAAGAGCACCTTTATTTTGAAATGTAGGCATGAGACCATGAGTCTTTATTTTCAATATGGTAAGTGGGTTGGGCTGAACAGGGCTGATGCCAAGGTGTTAACAAAAAATCCAGACACTACAGCAAGTAGCGTGTTTGTGTGTCTCAGGTTTGCATACATTGTTAATATAATATCCTTATGTGTCATGATTTGATGTTAAAGCAGCATTGTAAGACTTCCCAGCTCCTTGGGCTCCCCCTACAGTTCAAAAGTATAACTGTGCTTTGAGCCTCCACTAAAGGATACACTTTACACATGCATTTCTGGACCAGCTGAGAGATACAAAATCACAGAATTACTGAAGACGAAAGAAGCATGTGGTCTGAGATGGTCGAGTAATGTTACAGGAATTTATACAAATATGACGCGGTTCCCACATTCTCAGTGCTCTCCTGCCCGTTCACAAGTTACATAGTGCAGTTAGCAGTGCACCTAGCCTGTCATGGCAATGATCTAGTCGATGACTTGGAATCTTGTTACAGGTTGGATCATCAACGTGATTTTAAAGGGAACATGCTACATATCATTGCTTATATAATAAACTCTTTCCCTGATTATGATTATAGATTATGGATCTGGATTATGGACTGCAGCCTAATTCAGGCAGCAGTAGATCTGCTGCGCACACCAAACAGTCATGGTGGACATAAAAACGTAGCACGGAATCAAACTTCACACCTCCCGGAACCTTTAAGTTGTAAGCAATAAGCAAGTAAAGTTTGGATCTGCAAGGTATCATGGGAATTATAGGGGATTTAGAAGTATCAATGTTAGACTCCTAGGTGTAAATAACTTCCTGTTGTCTTGATGTTGCAGTGTTGTGCAGCTGGATTCCTCTCATGATCCTGAGCCTCGGCACGTTTTCTCACGTCACTCTCTCCCCATCACGGACATCCACTGTGGTCTGATGGGACCTCAGGCCAGAGTAGCCACTGCGTCCTTGGACCAGACTGTAAAGGTACAGTTATTACATCCTGTGTACTTACTGTGTACTTACTGACTTTTCCATCTGTCCATTCAGTAATATCATGTTACAAAAAAAGGTAAGTAAAGATAAGTAATCTTCATTATTGATGGACAAGGACAAAAAACAAAACTGGTCTTGGTCTCTGTTTTCTGGCAAACTTTAGTCTTGCCCTGAAGTGTTTATATATATATATATATATATATATATATATATATATATATATATATATATATAAAAGCATATTATTTTGCAGACAGTGGAACAGTTGATTCTAACTTTAAAAATATACTTAAAAATGGGCATGACGTCTCTTCTAGAGGAACAGTATCTAGGAGCACAGTACATAGAAGAACAGGAAATCTTGATTCTGCACTTACTCTGAGGTTGGGTTTCTCATGTTGAAGTAGAAATCTTCTAAGACAGAGATCAGGAAGAGGGTGCAGTACACACATGCAGTCTGCTGTGTATACTGTAGTGGAGGCATACAGCCACCCATTTAAATACCAGCTCTTATAAAGTATAAATAACTTTCTTTTCAGGGTTAAAATTCTGCAGACGGCTGATAAAGTCTGCTTAAAGGGCTCATTACGTAAGCACAGTTTAATAAAGCTTCCTCTGTTCTACAATGGTGGTCTTTAAGCTAAATCAGTGTCCGACTCATGAGGTTCCTGTAAGATTGGCGCAGTGATGTGCTGAACAGTGACTAGCTTTCGTTAAACATGGAATGGCATTTTCAGTAACTGTTCGAGATGCTTTGCTGTAAAATCTTTGGGGATGTGCACACCCACCAGGACTTTATCTACAATCTTCTTCATAGCTCATTTAACTTGCAAAGTAGTCATAAAGTCTTACAAGACACGGAGGTGCATAAAAGCCATTACCGTGCTGAGAATGGGGTATTAAAAGCTTCTGTTGTTGTTTTTGGGTAGTGGGTAATAAAATCTTGAATTGTCATCCTTTGCAATTTTATTTAGCTTGGACCCGTTCGCTGTGGACTTTAACAAGAGCTTGCGAGGCATTTACAAGCCTTTCTGCTGTTTAAACAGTTCAGTAGGCTAATTTCATTTTAAACAAGTGTGTAAGCATCCTCTTCATGCAGTTCGAAAAGCTTGGTGAAACGATCCTCGGTATTGAATCTAAAGCTGGATAACCAATAAACGCTTCTTTTTCCAGTAAAGTAGTCCCTTAGTAGCATAATAGTGGTACAGGTTTAGCTGATTTGGCTCTTATTGAAAGGAAATGGCTATGGCTAGTTTAAATTCGAGGATACGTAAATAAACATAAACCTATTGGTGCCATGCCTAATGCCAGGTGTGGGCTAGACCCCAGTTTTGAGCTGTGGAGCAGTGGAATCTTCCAACATCACTAACGCTCTTGTTGCTGAATGCGATCAGATCCTCACAGCAATGTTCCAGAATCTAGTAGAAAGCTCTCTTTGGACAGTATACTTTTTTTTATTTTTATTTTATTAAATAAATACCCTTGATTTCAGAAGAAACAATAAATAAGCAGGTGTCCCAATACTTTTGTCCATATTGTGTATGTACATTAAAAAAAAAACCTTGAATATCGGCTTAAACTAGAAATACTAGAAATGTCTATGTATCCCTGCCAAGAACTGCAGATTCTGGAGGATTGCAGAATTCTTGGAATCCTTAATCTTACAGAGAAGAAAACATCAGCATGACCTCTGAGGGTTTACTACAAGATGTAAACCACCGTCAAGCCTCAAGAACATGTTCTGGTTTGCTAAAACTTACAAAAGGGCCTGTAGAGGTCTGGAACAAAGTCTAACTAGAGCATTGGAAAAAGGAACACTGGGAGAGGCAAAGAGAAGCTGCCCAGGGTCTAAAGCATTGGACCATATGTGTGAAACACGGTGGTGTGAGCATGTATGCCTGCCAGTGGAAAGTGTGATAGTAGATAGTAGCAGGATTCTGAAGTTTACAGAAGCATCCTGGCTGCTAAAATAGGTTTTATTCATCTAAGGCTGATCCGGTTTGGTTCATTTTTTATATTTTATAAAAGTTTATGTATTTGCCCCCAACACTGGCAGACACTGAGATCTGCATCGACCCAAACCTCTCATATCCCTCCCTTTTTATTTCCCCATATTTTCACACTGCTGCTATTGAAACAGACAGTCCAAGAGTGTCGGAAATGCAGGCTCAGAGCCGTCGATGCGGTGCAAATCAAATGTAAATGTAATTAATTGGGTAACCCCCTCTATAAATTACATTTCAGTACTAAACCACTTGTAAATGTGATCGTTTCATTCCAATCCACAGTCAGAACAACAAATATGAGGTCACTGTCCAATTACTTGTAGCCGGTTCTCCTGGGTAATGTGGGGTTTTTGTTGGCCACTTAAGGTAAGATCAATACTAGATAGATTGAATGCCTGAGTGGGAGATCCGGAGGCCGCTGTGATTGACTGTGCATATTAGTATGCACTTACTATTGCGCTAAAGGCCTTGCTAAGCTCTTTTATCTGAAAGTAACTAGCGGACACCTGGGGGAGGAGCTGTAGGAGAAGACCGCGTGCAGTATCTCCCTGTCAGTACCTCTCTCTCGCTTTCTCTCTCTTTCCTCAGGTTTGACTTTTCCTATTTAAAGGAATAATGTGGTGTCTCGCCCTGTCAGCTCGGAGGCTAAAGCTGTGTGTAGATGACAGGCTGAAACGCTCCGATTGGTGCTCCTTGTATACCTGATTTGTTTGTATCATTTCCTGGAAAAGATCACATACATCTGATACCTGTAGGTGTCTTGTGCAGCAGTGTGTTAAAAATATTTGGTGTGATCCAGCTCTGACTAGGAAGTTCTGCTCAGTGTGTGTAATATATGTCTATTGTTCTTGCCAGACTAATTTTGTGGTTAATTACATAGACATGTAATGAACGAATTACTGTTCAATTTCTCTTCCACTGCTTGAATAAGGTGTTATAAGGTGTATATGACATGGGGGGGCCTAGGGAGGTTTGACCTTTGAGCTGGTTGACTCTTAGCTTGGTATGGTAGGGTTTAAAATGGGACTGTTTTAGTTGTTTGAGCAGAAAAGAAGAAACAAAAAAGGGAGACTGAAAAACTTTGCCCTTTGCCATGCCTGTAAAACTGTATTCTGCTGTATTTTGCGATTAAAGCAACAATATGTAGCATTTTTACCTTAAAATAACAGCTTCAATATCATTGATTCTCTACTGACCGGTAATAGGGAGAATAACTTCTCTGTTGTTGTCACTGTGGGCTTGAACTATGTTTATTTACATTTATGGCATTTAGCTGACGCTCTTATCCAGAGCGAATTACAGGGTTACTTGTATTACAGAGGTGGGCCAATGTAATGTTAGGAGACTTATTGGTGTAGCGCAGCATAGTCACCCAGACCCGGAATCAAACCCCAGTCTCCCATGTGGTGTGGTAGTTCATTGGTGGTGTTATCTGTTGCGCCACATCAACCACCAGCTACAGCATGTAACCCTTGAGAAGCAGGCAGGACTGCGTAACGCTGCTTAACCCAAGTCATATTCGCATAACCACATGTTTCATGTGCCAGTTCTGTATCTAAGCTTGTCTGGATACGTGTGTGAACAGCGTGTTCGTTAGTGGTGGTTCAAAGCACAGATTCCACTTCCTGACTGTAGGGGGAACCAGGTGCCGGAAATGCCAATTTTGTCATAATACTGCTTAAATCTGTGGTTCACATGCATGCTAAACTGTGGGGGCTGAGTTGATTGATAACGGATGTGTGTGTGTGTGTGTATATGTATGTATGTACGTACGTATGTATGTGTGTGTGTGTGTGTGTGTGTATGTATATATGTATGTGTATGTATGTATGTATATATATATATATATATATATATATATATATATATATATATATATATATATATAAAAATAAATATATAAATATATATATATATATATATATATATATATATATATATATATGTGTGTGTGTGTGTGTGTGTATATGTATGTACGTACGTATGTATGTGTGTGTGTGTGTGTGTGTATGTATATATGTATGTGTATGTATGTATGTATATATATATATATATATATATATATATATATATATATATATATAAATAAATATATATATATATATATATATATATATATATATATATATATATATATATAAATATATATATATATGTGTGTGTGTGTGTGTGTGTATATGTATGTATGTATGTGTGTGTGTGTGTGTGTGTGTGTGTGTGTGTGTGTGTGTATATAATTTAATCTTTTTTATTTCTTTTTTTGTTGAATAATTTAGTCTCAGGATGATGGGTAATCTTTGTGAATTTGTTGACATGATCCCTTCCATGGAAAATGCAGTCTTTCCACTCTCAGAATGCATCCATTAACCACCGCAAAACCATAAGCCACTGCGCTTGTCCGGGCCTTTTGACCGCACAGTCCGGTCACATGTCACATTATCGCATCACACGAGATGTTTGGACTTTACGGCCATTGTCATTGACATTGCTGTGACAGGATTAGGTGAAGTAATCAAGCCTGTTAACCAAACACTGAGCATGACAGATCTGAGGGCTAGCAGCTAGCGCGGCGTGGTCAGAGGGGCCGTCATGAATGACTAGCTGCTTGCTGGCTGTTGAAGCTAGAAGTGTTCTAGCCGGGGCACGGCGACATGCGAGCCGCTCAATGTCACACCGATTGCACTCTGTCATTACTCCGAATCCCCCGGGGTTTCCCCTGGGCTCGGCGCCGGTCACAGCAGAACCCACAGGAGCAGAAATGATTGGAAGGGAATGGTCGGGATGATGGGAACTGGGGTTTTATGGGTCGCAGTTATTTCAAAGAGAGTGGGAAGTTGACCACGGGGTAAGTCACCCCGGCTTTCTGAAAATCCTGCCCTCTGGACATGTAAATGAGGAGCCTTCTGCGTGCAAAGCGTCACTCCACTGTGCAATCAGATCAAGGCCTTCAAAACGCTCCAGGTTTGCTTCAGTGAAGAATGGGATGATTCGCCAGTGTTTCCAGTGGATTTAATAGCATCAGTCCTAACCACACTGGAGAGGGGCTTCTCCCTTCATGCAGTAATATAATGAAAGGTCATGTGGACATATGCTGAGAGAGCAGGTTGAGCTGTTAGTATGGTAATGAAACTAGGGGTCACATTTACTTACAGCAGCTGTAAGTACTGACTAGGTGTCCTATTTGGCAATATCTTTGGGCAAGCCATCAACCATGCTCCGCGCAGCTTGATTTTGGGCGTGTCAGTGTGTCTTTGCTATTGTAACAGCGGGAAAAGTGCATCTTGTGCGACTCGATATGCACAGAAGCCATGTACTAACTCTTAACTAATCATGGCAGTGTTTTGGGCGTAACGTGCTATAAACCACTTGGCGTGTCACTTGCTGTTCTCTTTAAGAGCCAAGCGCGGTCTGATGGAGCATCGCACACTGTCTGAGAAGGCTTGCTGAAGCGGTGGAGCACCTTGCCTATAAAATAATGCTTTTTAATGCTGATGTAAAATTTTGCATAGCTTACACAGGGTGTAAGATGGGCCTTAGGGCTGCACAGTTTTGACACTTCAGTATTTTCCTACAATATTAATAAAATATTCAGTGATCCAGCATGTTATGATGTTAATAATGTACTTTGTTTATTAAAGATTTTAGAGTTAAAATGAATGACATTTGACGAATATCATCTGCTTCTGATGGTCCTTGCATGTCATACTTGGGGATGTGAGAAAATATTGTATCAAAGTATTGAGTATGTTTTGGAATTCTGTATCAATTCTCAAACATAGCATTGGTTTAATAACTAGTACTTTACATGTAAAGTGGCAGACAGTGGTTTGTTTAGTGTTGTTTAAACCCTGACCACTAGAGAGCAGTGCTGTACTCTGTCTTCAGATCTCACTGTTGTGATTGGAGAAAGTCAACTTTTTTCTTTTACTCAGATTTAATATGATATGACGGAGTTTTTATACTATGACAGTTTTTCAAATTAGTATATTGAATCGTAAACCCTGTGTTGCATTGTATTACCAGGGTCTTGCCTATACACAGCCCTAATCTGACTTGATGTAAGGATTTTTCACACTTGCAAAACTCTTACAAACAAGGTTCTTCTATGGCATCCCTCATTTAAAGCACCTTTAGTTTTAAGAGTGTATGTGGAAAGTCAAGATGTTGGTGGTCATTACGAATGCCTTAAGGTTTTTGATAATTCAGTGGTGCTGCATGGCTTCTAAACACACAGCTGCCCTGCCTGGTGTTAACCTTCAAGGTTTCTGGTGCAGTATGTTGGGGGGAAATGATGGGAATTGGGAATTGGAGACTGCTAACTGTGAGAGAAAAATAAGTCTCATGGGAAATAATTGAATAACATCAGCAATAAGACGTAAATTATTACTCTGCTTATTCCAATAATCTTTAAATGGGAAATGATTCTCAATGAAATAATCGCAAATTATTTAAAACCTAACGTTTTTAGTTTATACAAGTAGTGTGGGGGGGATTTCATACATATTTACTAGGTGCTTTATGCAATTTGACCAGCTTGAAAAAAGGAAAGGAGATTATTCCTGAAACCCATGTTTGGTGTGCTTGAATTTGAAAAATATGTGTAGGTGTTCTTCTGTCATCTCGGAAAAAGCTTTTTGGCAATAGCTAGCAGAGATTTGAATAATCAGTGGAAAGCAAAAGTAGGAACAGCTTCTGGTGTAGGCTGTCCTTCCAGCTATTGACTGTGGTAATTTTATTTAAGACCTTCTGTGCTTAATAAAATAGATTATTAATAAAAAATATCCTTGACCAAATGGTTTGAAGTTGGCAGAATTTTAATGTAAAATAACAATGATATTGGGTTAAATCGTATTGGAAATGGAGAGTCAGCGCAGTCGGTGTAGGTGCGTTATTGGGAATTCATAAGCAAAAACCTAGATATGTACATATCCATACATATTTATGGGCAGGAGATATTGGCAAGAAGAAAGGCAATCATTCTCTTTGCAATCGTTTTATAAAAAGCCACCACACAATTGTTTTTTTTTTTATTAAAGTCACCATATATCTATTTTAAATACATCAAACAATAACCTTGGATTTTATTTATTTATTTATTTTTGTCACGTTAAACGAGTAGACAAAAAACCTTGAATTTCTGTGGAAGTCAGAGAGGAAAAAGTCAGTTTGGAGCTTTTCTATTGGTCTGTTCATCATGAAATGTTGATTCAGCTTATAAAGTCATACAGAGATGCAGAGGTTTTGGCATGACCCTGACTATATTAATAAAACAGATGCTGATTTGAACAAAAAAAAATCATAGTCTTTAGGCCTAATTTGGCCTCTACAATTTCACTAAATGGTGGTGAATAGTTCATTGCAGCGCTCACTGTCTCAAACTTTCACTTTCTGGACAGTGTTTCTCACAAGTGCTTTGACAGTAGTTGGTTGAATCTAAAGCATATGCCTGGATGTCCTCTTTTACAACATTTAAAATATTTAGAATTAAACTGCATGCAGATTAACGTCTCTGTATACAAATGCCACCCATCACGACTGTGATCATTGACATTGCAATGATGGTATCGTCAGGTTGCTCAAGCCTGCAGCTTAGCATGCTGCCATTAGACTATATTGAGTCAACGGAAGCCAGAAAATTCCTGGTCAACAAATTGTGGAGAATCCAGGGTGAGCATGGGGGTAAAAAGTCTTCACAGATGAAGATTCTCCTTTTGGCTTTAGCTCTCTTTTCTGTTGCGTTTTTGACACAACCAGCAGAGCTTCAGGCAACCCCAGGCAAGCACATTTCTGGAATTCTGAGTGCTCATATGTTGTCAAAGCTGCTTTGTCTTCACCCTGAGATCTGCGATTGCTCAGGATTGGCGAGCATCTCCAGACACCTGCCCCTTGCTTGCTATTCCTTTTGAACCTAGTCCCTGGTTATAAATTTTACACTGATTTATCATCGTAGTTGAAGGGACTGTTTTACTCCTTTTTAAGTCGCGATGAGCTCTACTGTAAATGCAGTCTCTTTGCATTATACTTCTGGATAATGTGCTGTCATAATACCCACATATCTGTTGCAGTAGGCTTTTAAGGTTCCATATCAAGGACATTTAAGCTTAATGCTGAAAGTTATGTGCTAAAGTTTGGGCAACCCTGGCCATGTACCCTGATGATAAAGTAAACATAACTGCTGCTGTTAAGAATTTTGTGATTAACATCATTTTTTTTTCAGTAGTTAAACCACAGAACATAACTACTTTAATGAAACTCCTTAATTTAGGCAGATTAAGTCTTTACAGTCAGTCTTTAGGAATTGTCAGCTGATGAGAAACCTTGTTGTAGGACTCAACAATTAGGGCTCCTCTAAGCAGCTGGCTGAGGATCTGACAATGAAGCTAAGTGATGAATACAAAGCAGGAGAAGCTATAAAAAAAAAATTAAATAAAATACAATGCCGGAAAAAATGATCAGGCAGTGTGTTTAGGGAAATTAACATTTGCATTTCATAAACCATTTCCCCTAAATTCCAAATACAAATACTGCTATTTAGAGCATTTAATTGCAGAAATGACAACTGCTCAAATAATGCAGAGAAATTATTATTATAATTATTTAAGATTAATAAAGATTATTATAAGATATATAAGATTATAATAAAGATTATTCAAGTTTAAACAACACAGTACTAATATTTGAATTTTGAGAGCATTCAAAAATCACTACGGTAAAATAACCTTGACTGCCAATCACAGCTTTCATGCCCTGGCAGGCTCTCCACTAGTCTTTCACATTGCTGTTGGGTGACTTTATGCCATTCATAGTCTGCAAATTCAGGTAACTGTGCTTTGTTTGATGAAATGCCTGAAATTAAATGGTGATTCTGGAGAACGACTGTTGCTATTTGAGCTCAACAGCAAAACAAACACACCCCTACCTTCAGTGCTCCTTAAGAAGCTCCGTCCCCCAAATTAATGCAGTTCATTATGGGGGAGCAAGCTGTAGCTACAATTGCTGCTAGTAAGCAAACCAGTTGTGATTTATGTGATTTAACTTTCGCAAGCAAGTGTACTAAGCTATTTCTGTGGCACTGTGAGCAAAAATAAGCCAGTGTTACCCACCTATCTAGCAGGAATATAGCTATATCCTCATCACTTTCTATGTTTTTTGACATTCAAAGGTCTCTCTACCGTCCAAATGCTTGACCTGTGTGCACACTTGTCTGCAGCCCCTTTCCCCTTCCTGTCCATAGGCATGAACGCCCCCTGTTGTTACTGTTTGGCTGTAATGATGTTGTGTGGCTCGGTTTGCCAGTCACAGAGCCAGGGCTGAGTGCAAACACTACTTGTTGGCCGGCACAGATGTGTGTTAGCTGCCGTGGTGGAGCTGGAAACCTGGCTCTTTCCTCAGAGCGCTTCGGCTGCCTGGTTATACCGCATTGGCTGCAGGTCGAAAAGAGGAGATGGCTGGCTTCACATGTAACGGAAGAGATGTGTTAAGTCCTTGTTCTTGTAGTGTCTGAAGCGTAGCTAGTGCTAGGGGGAGTTATGAACTATGAAAAAGAGAAATATTTGGGGTGGGTGGGGAAGGTGTATTAGATTGGAATTGTATTTAGCGCCTTTAAGGGGAACTGTGGAAGTCAAGACAGCACCAAGACCAAGCAAACTTGATAAAGCTGCTCATGTGCTGGCCGGAAATGCAATGCAAACCCGTGTGAAAATGTGGACTTAGTAACGAAAAAAAAGCAAGTCTTTGGTAACGATTATTGAGCATTGTCTCAAATCTGCGTGTAGACATTAAACGTGCTGTGTAGTTAAGACGACCCAGGATTATCGCAGCTTTCAAATACAAGCAATTCTGCAAGAAGGGGTGAGTGAAAATTCCTAAAGTAAGAATGGGAAGACTCTAAGCTGAGCTGGGTACTAAAAAAACAGCCCTGATCAGCTGTGATTTGTGCCAGAAGTGGAGTTAGTGTCCAGACGTTCACACAAAGCCCAATTAGATTAGCTGACATTTTAAAGTAATTACTGAATGTTTCCTTTAGTTCTGATCTGTCTTGATGTATCTTGCACTTTTGATTTATGGACACTATGTCCAACTGCAATGTCTGTCATATTGTCACTGTCAGAGCTCCCTTTCTTTGTGCCATATTAAAAAGGCCAGATGCCTTTAGCATTGTATAAACATTTTGCTTTGATGGATTACCTAATAAAATGAAATATAAATGGGCTAATGCACATGAACGTAAACTGTCCTCCTCCTGGAAAGTAAGCACTTGCAACAGCACTGACAGTATACACCATATTTGTTTGTCACCGTCCCCAAAGCAGTCCCACTCTGTTAGTCTGCAGCACCACCCAGGGTGATATTGCCAGGAATCCTCATCAATCAGCTCAATCATTTTTGGGTGTAATTCGTCCCTTCTGCCTTACATTTGTCATCAGCCTGATGCCTGGTGCTCGGTGTCATCAGCCGGATTGCTGTCCATCTGTCACTTTAGATTAACGGGTTTTGCCTGCTTCAGGTTGGGAGGAATACTGCTGGTTAAATCAGGAGCAGAGGTCGTACAGGTCAAACTGCTGCAGGGCTTTATGGACAGGATGTAATCACCTGCATTAGCCTTAACGGCACCCCAGAGACTGACTGGAGGCAGTATCAGCCAAAGCTCTTGTCAAAAGCCATGCGTTGAGCTGCCTTTTTTATTATTATATACATTATAAAGTAGTCCGTGAGTGTAAGTACAGGGTAGGTGTACCTGTTATGCAGCCAACTCTGTGTGATTTGTCCTGTTCGTTTCTACTGCCTCCCATTCAGGAGAACTGCTTTTGGTAAATATTCCTCATAAAAGAAATCATATGTCTTTGTTTGTGTGTGTGTGCATCTCAGTACGCTTGGAAATTAATGTAAATTTAGACAAATGATTATTGTTTGCCAGATTACAGTTGTCCAGAGTCCTTTACAAAGTACAGCATGAGCCCTATGGAGCACTACCCCTTAGCTTGCATTTTTCCCTGAGAATAATGTAATTCCCTGAGGTTCCCCAGACAATGATTAAATACAGGCGAAGCATAAAAAATAAAATTAATTAATGGTGAAATTGTTGACCGGAATTTGCCAGCAAAACATCTTCTCAAAATAGCAGTATATAACCCATAATGTGGCAAAAAAAATTACTCTTTTTTTTTTTTTTTTTAATAAATGTAAATACACTTTACTTAAATAGTCTGATAACACACATGCTGTGTCCACAGTACCGGCCATGAGCTGAAAGTGGCTCATTATTTGTCCCTTCTTATTTTTGCCCCCCTTATTTATTTATTTTTTAAGCTTCATGTTTTTTTAGTATAACCTTTAAACTTTTAGCCTGTAGAAGACCTTTATCCCTGAGTGTCCTGAACACAAGTGCATGTGAATGTTTCTCAGTAGGTTCAGGTTTTGTTGTAGATGACTGGAGAAGCCTGGAGATATTGTGATGCTCAATAATATCAATTATTGTGTGTGTGTGTGCGTGTGTACACACCTTTCGAAAGGGTGAGTTGTTTATTTTCTTCTCGACTTCAGCACTTTTGTTTTATGACTGGGTCGTCACACTGATCTTGTCCAATTATTGGTCCAATCCCGACTTTATTTTACGGTCAGTTTGTCTCCTTTATGATGGCACATCCATCACTGAATTGTGGAAGGAAAGGCAGGAGGAGAAAGAGTGCTATGACACTGTTCATTGTAAGCATGTTTTTTCTGTGATTGTTTGTTTTTTTGCTAATTAATGTTCTTTGCTCAGGAGTAAAATCTTTGGACATGCCTATAGTTGTAATACTTGCTTAAATGTCTGGTAAAATGATTTAAAACACATTGAAATCCATCCAGGTCTGTGCTGTTTATGCCAAACAAGCTTTTCAAGCTATAACCAAGGAAATATGTGCATCTAAATAAATGTGATTAGTGAAAAGAGGCTGTGGCACATTAACATTTAACCATGAATCAGAATCGCACATATAAGCGTAAATAGCTTTGATTCTGATTTGATTATTTCTGTGACTTGAAAAATAGAAGGTAAATCTGCATAAATCTGTTCACATATGTGTAGAATGTGCAGATGATGACCCAAATCTGGTTGGTTAACATTTGCTGGTTAACACCTGGTAAACAGCTAGGATTTGTGTATTTGTGTGTGACATCAGTGCCAGCTCCAACGTCCTACTTCCAAGGGGTGCATGGAAATGCAATGACTGAGGCAGTTCTACCTATTACAAGTCAGTGTACCGTCAACATGATTTGGAAGCTGTAATTTTAAGAGAGTTGCCATATAATGTTCCCTTAAATTCAGCTTACTTTCCTACCGACCGGGGGCAGCCATTAGACCACTGGCCATTTGGATATATTAGAAATAGAATTTCTGGTACTGTACCTTTAAGACTAGGTCCTGTGGACCTCAGGGAAACTAGGAAAAACAAGTGCAAGTATTTGTTGTGTGAAATGTGTCCTCCGCATTTATGCCGTCCGTGGTAGTGAACACACACACACACACACACACTAGTGTACTAGGAGCAGTGAGCACCCACACACCCAACCAATGCCAAGGCCAACTGGGGAGCAGTTGGGGGTTCAGCCTTGCATTGACGGAGGAGACAGCCTTCAAACCCCCCCCCACTATTCTTACCTGTCCTTCCGGTCTCAAGCCCACTTCTCTAACCTTTCTCTGACTTTCCATGAGGTTTAGGTTTTCTCATGCAACTTTTACAACAAACTATTGCCAAGGTGGGGTTATTTTATTTAACTAGTTTAAGATTGGTCCTGACGATGTTGAATATGAAGCGTATTATATAACAACACTGTGCCTGTATGTCATTTCTTTTGAATAACAGTAATGAGGTTCCTGTAAGCTTTCTGTTGGCTATGGAAGGGCTGTCTGTAATTTGGATCGAAGCAGGATGAATAGCCTCACCTGGCTCACTGTTAGATGAACCCCATTCCTTCTCTGAGCTTTTAAAACCTTCCTCTCAGCAGTTTCCTCTAAGGCTATATTACGTTGGCTCAGGGCACAATAAGTGACCATCAAAGTTTTTGGCAAAAGTATCATCGCTCCTAAATAACTTGATCTGTCAAGTCATTAATTTGGAGGATGGAACAAAAATGTGCAAAGCTGTGCAGAGTGATTTTTATTGTCCTCAGCATCAGATGGTCCAGTGCTTTTAGAATGGTAAGGTCAGACAAATGTGGTGTTCCTACGCACCACTTCTTAAGTGTGAAAGTTTGAGGATCGGGCTGTCTTTGTCTTCGTTAGGTACTGACATCTGAACTGCGGGCTGATGGCTGATATTTTTTTTTAATTATGCTGATTTCTGCTAGCCCTACTGTGGGATTCTAGCAGAATGATGGCATTAAGCTAATAGATTTTTTTTTTTTTTGGCAATTTAAGAATCAACACTAACATTCAAAGCTTGATTTGAGTCCTGGCACAGATCTATTTCTACCAACTGACTGAAACCTGGTTAGAGCAGCACCTGCATTGCCCATAACATATGTAGGACCTAGAGGAATAGTTTTCAGGCAAAACTGTGGGGGGTGAAACTGTGTTTCACAAATATAACTCTTGTTTCCGACCAAAACTTGATAATGAAATTAGAATAGCACTAGAATACTTGAAGGGATTACAACCAGCATGATTACCTAGTGAAAAGTTAACCTTTGATCCTTTTAACTAATCTAAACATGCATCTGATTTGTTATCTATGAGCTCTTTATTTCATCAAAAGGGGGCTCAAGGAAAACATGAGGCCATCTATTCAAAAACTATAGCTGAAGTGGAGATGGAGTATGCAACGTTACAATGACTTAAAATGTTCCAATACATCCACCAAGGGACAGCGGCAAAATGGAGAATTCAGGAATGGCCAAGTCATGTTGAGCATGCAAGAAAGCTCTTGAGCAATTCTGCAAAAAACATTCAAAAGAGAAAAACAAAAGAGAACAGTGCCAGCAATTAGGGCATAGGATGTTCTTTTTTTTTTCCTTAGAAACTTTTCTCATTTTTGTTCATGTCTAATTTCCATGGTCTGAATTTCATTTTTACAAAGGTGATGCAATTACATCATTTAGATTTGTAGGTATAAATGTTGTTTGAAAGAAGATCAAATATTAATATGTCCATGTTTCTTAATATAAAAAAAATCCTGAATATTTAATGGGGTTTTAATTTTTTTCGCATGACTATACTTTTTAATTTATATAAAGGCTATATTTGCGCTGTAAAGAAAGTCTGTCATTTTCTGTACAATGAACCACTTCACACCAACACACTCTGAATGACATTGCTGAAGTCTCAGTCTCTTTTTTTTCCTCTTCCCCATTGAGGCAGAAATTCTGCTGTTGTACGTCCTTTAATGCATGAACCTATATTTTTCCTCTTTTACAGCTATGGGAAATTTCCTCTGGTGAGATGCTTCTGTCTGTTCTTTTCGATGTCAGCATCATGTCTGTGACCCTTGACCCCTGTGAGTACTTTGCATACTGCGGAGGAAGCAACGGAAGTATCTTTCAGGTGTCCCTCTGCAGCACGGTAAGTACAGCTGCCTTAAGCTCCTTTTAACTCTGAGTGCTCTGTAATCCAGAGTTATACAGTGCCACTAGAAAGTCACAGTAGAAAGTTTATTTTGTATTTCTGCCCAGGCTTGACCTGGAATGTGTTCAGATCTTCATAGAATTCTTAAAACTAGATAAAGAGTACCCAAAACAACACAAATTATGCAAAAAAAACATTAGATTTTAGCATTTTGTCAAGCAAAACCATTCAACATTAAATATCTTTGCCAGAGTTCATTTAAGGGGTACTCCCACTCCCACAGTTCAAGAACATAACCTTGGGTCCTCACTATTAAGGCCTGGTCTTCATGACACAGGTTTCCTTGAACAAAGAATATAATAAAATGGAATATTTTTGAGAATCTTCCTGAGAGTCTTTATCGCTTTTCCAGGTTCTCATACAAAACCAGTTTACTGAAGAGATTAGTCTCTACCAATCTACTGTGAGATGGATTATATACAAAGGGAGGAAATTCAGCTCTACTGGGACTCTTCCAAAGATTGTCCAGCAAAAATTCCTCCAAGGGCACATCATTATAAAATTGCAAAAAATGTCGCATGGGATTCCAGGGTAACATCTGATGTAGTTTCAATGTTCATGAACCCACAATCAAGCAGGCGCTGAACCAGAAGGTTGTGCTTGGGCTGGCTAGCAAGGACGAAACCTCTACTGCCCAAAAAGGACACTTCTTCCTGTCCGAAGTTTGCTCAAGTTGATAAGACAGAAACTTTTTAGAAGCCTGTTCTGTAGACATATGAGCTTTCTGAGAGCTTTTCAGAAACGGAACACTATATAATATACACTGTATACACACACTGAATACTAATACATTCTATAGTAGAGTATCAGGGTATCTGTTCGTGAACTAAAGCTTAGCGTAAGAGGGCCATGAAGCAAGACAGCGACTCTGAAATAGAGAAATCTTTGTACTGGCTAAGCCAAAACATCACAGAGTTGAAGCTGTTACATGAAGAGGAGTGGGCCAACATTAATCCAACGTTTGGCTAAAATTTAAGCAAAGCAAATACTCTCAACAATACTTAATTAATTTTTTTGCTTAAGAAATAAATGTAAAAGCTTTAACATTTTGAACTAAGATTTATTCTTCTGATATTTTCTTACTGTTTTGTGGTGTCCCACAGGGTACTGTGTTAGGGTTTGTGACACAGCTCCTGATTGTGTTAATAGTGTAGTTATGAGATTGAAAAACATAAGGGTAGGCCTATGCAAATTGTTTAAGGGGATAATGCTTTCTGTAATAATATTTTATTAATATAATAAGTAATAATAATAAGAAGAAAATGTTACATTGGGTTCATCTATTTTTAGGACTTGTTGAAGATCTGATCCACTGTGTCCACAAACTTTCTAGCAGTGCTGTGTATGGTCCATATGTGGACACTTATATAATTGAACAAGTATCTGTCAGTGAAATCCATTAAATATAGAACTGACTTCAGACCCTCCGTTGCTCTTCTGGTGGAAAGCTGCATCCCAGAACGATGAGGAATCTTGCACTTTAAACATTATGGACTTTCCATCGTTGGTTTTACGTTTTCAGGATGCAGCTCTCCTCATTATTTTCTCAGCAACACCTCCACTCTTTGGCATCGATGTATAGATCCTATGTCAAGTCAGGTCTTTTGCAAATCCAGGTTTTTTTCCCCTCCCAACTTTATGGTATACCTCCCAGTACTGTAAACTTTAGTTGCTGTTTGCTTTGAGGTTTGAGGGAGGAATCTTTATTTTGTAGGAGAATGGCTGTGATCAGCTGACAGCTCCTTTACGTCTTCCCTCTGCGGCGCTTTATTCACTGTGGCGGAGGCTGGTTGATGCAGTGCTTTGAAAGAGGAACTGAGCTGGGATTCTTTTTTTCTTTCTTTCCCCCCCTCCCTTTCTGGATCCCAGTCAGGTGCATTGTGTGAAGTTCAGGTCAGGTAAGGGCAAGAGCGTCTCATACAGCTCATACAGTGATTGAGCTGAAAGATGTCAGAAGCAGCCTTGTCCTGGTGGCTCTTTACATGCCGTCACCCGATTGCACCTTCGCACAGGAAGATCACATCAAAGGGAATTTTCCATAAAATACATCAGTGGGTCCATGGCAATTGTTGCCGACGTTACGAATCTTTCGCGGATGCCTTCCTTGTGATTTAAAATGAATGAGGTCCAGCCCAGACTGGAGGGGGGCTGTACTGTAAATCAGGACTGCACTCTGTTGGTAATTACAAGCTTGTTTTTTGGGACAGGAACATTCGTTTTAGTCCAGATGGGCATGCAGGGCAGAGCTGCCTACTGTATCTCATTTTTGTACACAAGCCAAAGCATGCAGTTGAACCCAGTTAATTACATCAATGCTGCAAGGTCATTACGACAAGAGGGTCCTTAAAGTGGAGAACAAGGATGACTCTAACCCTGCTGGTGCAGAACCTGCTATTAAGGGTTAACGTTAGGAGGGTGTTGGATGATGATCAACCTGCAACATCCTTTTGGAGTGTAGAGGTTTATGGATGTGTACTTTTTTGGATTCTGTGCAGTCTTTCCAATTGCATTTAATGAGTTTCTGTAAATTGTACTATTGAATGCACTTTATATTATTGAATAAATAATAAATATGTGACTTTAGTTGGGGAGAAATCTGCCCAGTTTTACATTTGCGTGTACATTTATGACCTTTAGCAGATGTTCTTTTAAAAGCAGTTTAACACACAGATCCAAAGCTAGTGTCGATGGACCCTGAATTTAAGATCCTTTTGAGCACCCAGTAACCTTATTGCAACAATGTGTGTGTGGGCTCTTGGTATGAACCCGGTTTTGACCATTGCCATCAGGTGTAGAAGCTGGACCAATCTTGGCTTTGTAGGCTAGCTTCAGGGCTTTATATGTAATAGGAGCCTATTTACAACCCTGTTATTTTGCCCTAGAATGAGCGATACTGTTGTTTTTGTTTTTGTTTTTTTCCTTTTATGAAGGGATTGTGAAAAAATGATGCACTTAGGTTTCAATGGCTGGTTTATGGCACGGTGATGGCGTCCAAGAGCTGCATAGCATATCATAGACTAGCATAGCATAGTAAACATTGAACATTAAACAACCACATTGACCATTTGTGACGGACACAGATGAGATTTGGCTTCCGCTTTTGGAAGGGTGGGCAGCCATTGCTGCGACACCCATGGAGCAGAGAGGGTAAAGGGCCTTGCTTAAGGGCCCGACAGTGGCAGCTTGCCAAGGAGCTCTAATAGCCCAGAGCTCTAACCGCTGAGCAACCACTACCCCACACATCAACACAAAGGGCTCTTGGTACGGATCGGGTTTTGACCATTGGCGTCAGGTAGGAGAAGCTGGACCATTCTTGGCTTTGTAGGCTGGCGTCAGGGTTTTATATGTGATATGAGCCTATTTACAACCCTGTTATTGTGCCTTAGAATGAACCCTAGTGGTTTTTGGTGGGCTCTTGCAAAAATTATGATCTTTGCTGTCAGTGGCTGGTTTATGGCACTGCATAGTATAACATTGACTAGCCTAGCATAGCATAGCTTTGTTTTAGCATTGAAATACAAACATTGTAATTGTTTTACTTACCAGATATTGCTGTCTGCGGTGAGAGGGCAGCATGAAGAGATAGTAAAACCATTTGTGCGCCCCCAAGTGGTTGAAAATCATGACTCCGCCTCAATTAATGATGAAATATAGAAATATGTGTCCAGTTATTACGTAGTGGTGGGCAGCAATTTTTTGAATGCTAGAGCTTCCACTGGTCACCTCGTCGACATATGCAGTAGAAAAGCCACATTTTTGCCCTGCCCACTCTTGTGTGATTTTGAGGGTGAGAGTCCTGCTGATACTGAGGGTGGCTGTACTCTTTAAGGAGTTTTAACCTAACTTTAATAGTTCAGACCTGACTTCAATCCAGCAGATTAAAGCGCTGATGTAGTCAAAGCTGTGGTGTGGGGTGGTGTCCTAGTGCACACAGATTTCAGGACACCGCACATGAATAACATGTTTTATGGCCTGTCAAAAGTCTATTTCATTAATAAAAAAAGGAAAGCCAGCTTGATATTTAATGGCTCAATACTTGATGCTTGCGGTGCTAGACTTTTAATTAATCTGAAATCGAAATGGCCCGCTTGTCTAAAGCTGTAAAAAAGACAGAACCAGCAGAAAATGTTATGTAAAATTTAAATTGGGCTTGAATTATGTGTGTTTTCATGCCCTTCGTGCTCCAGATACATTTATCATTATGGAGGAGCGTTAATCAGAGTAATAACAGGTTGGGAAACGGTGTGGCGGGGATTTTCTGCCTCCCGTGTAACAGAACCTAGTTTCTCATTCCGCGGCGCTGCCGCGTCTGGAATCGCAGCCAAGCTTATTAGTCTGCGGGATTTACTGACTTATTTATTTTTTCACGTCTCTTAAGCTTGCCTTTAAAGGTTTTCAAAGCCTGCTCTTCAATTGATTCAAATCCCTTTGACTTCTTGGACCAGTCTTTAGACATTTAATTATTTAGGTACACCATCGTAAAAAGATAGCTTTGATGATTAGCGTAATTGTTGCTAGTGGTTCCTTTGGCTAGTGCAGTAGTGTTTTTGCCCTGATCTTGCAAATTGTACCTTTCTAAAAGAGAAATAAACTGCATATAAGATGCTTTGGAAGTGTAATGTAATTTCACCTCAGCAAAGTTTAATATTCGGTGTGAGCCCACCTGTAGTTTTAAAGGTGCCTTCACACCTACCTCTTATGGTGCAGTACACAGGTGCACACAAACAGCTGAAGCATGGTCTTCCCTCAAAATTGTGACTCTCAGAGCCCTGTCTTAGACCCTGCGCAAGGCATGCAGTGATGCTCATTGCTATCTTACACCCCGCCAACAGTCTATTTTTTTAGCACCTTTTGCCTGGGTAGTTTAAATAGCAGCAGTGCTTGTGAATATATCTACGGGGATGAGCGTGGTGGTCTCGTAATGAGGTGAGTTCAGGTAGATTTCTGGCGTATTGCTATCTTGGCAATGGAAAACACAAGAGCTCCACTGACTGGAAACAACTTGGGTAGATGTCAACAGTCAGACGTTTATTGCCATCTTGTCAGCGAATTGTGAACACAGGCGTGTGCAGCCCAACTCTGCGTACACCGCCATTGAAACCTGCCTCTTAAAGAGAATGACAAGTGACCCGCTGATTAGTTTATTGCACATTACGCCCCAAACCACACCCATGATTCATTAAGAGGTACATGCTACAATAGCTAAGACATGCCTTAAACCAAGCTGTGTGATGTGAGGCTCACCTAAAGATGGCTAAAATAGGGCCCTCAGTCCAACTGAAATGTTCTATTTGTAGCAGTTATTTATACACATTTAAACATCCCTTTTTACAGTTTAGCAACACTGTTAAGTCGTGAAAGTTGTAGCGTACATTACAGACACACTTCCTGTTACAGTTTCAGTGTCCAGTTTTCTGGGTTGACTGCTCTGTGTTGGTTTGAGATCATCTTAAAAAAGTATTGTGGGAGAATCAACAGCTGCTCATGGAGCATGAGCACCTCCTAGGCCAGCTCTGGCCTCTCATGTCTTTTGCTGAAGAGTCAGAGGGAGCCCTTTGGGCCTGAAAAACTCCTCTGGTCAAATGAATTAGCAACTCAAGGCTGCTTTATTGACGTGACATGAAATATTAACACTTGATTTGCCAATGCTGTGGTAGATAAATTACATTTTGTTGATTTGTAAGTGTAAATACAGTCAATTAAGAAAGCCTAATGAATGAATATGGCATTTTCCAGCAAATTGTGGAGGTCAAGTTTAGCTTATTAGCCCGTTTTAACATACTGGGAGGAGGCAGGGGTCATAAAATATGCCAGAAGGTTTGTAGCTATTCATTTGTTAGAGTCAGATTAAGCAAATGTGCAGAAGCATGTAATTTGACTGGCCTAAACGCTTTCATAGTTAGTAATGAAAGTCATATGGTCTGCATATTGTACTCTTCTGTGTTGTAACATTATTTCTTTCTTCTTTGGCTCTTTGATTCTTTGTAAATATTTTTACATGGGCTTCCACTGAAAGTCAACCCATCGGTGTGTCGCAGACCCTTTAAAAGATATAGAAAGTTGCTTACGGCACTTTGTCCTTCACTTTAACTCATGAAGTCCCTCATGAAATGTACTGAACGTCCTGGATGCATCACAGGACAGTGTGTGTGTGCGTGCGTGCTGGAGACAAAATCGGCTCATTTTAAAAGTGTGATTTTTGCTTTTTAAGGTTTGTTCCAGCCAAGCTCTGATGCTGTTAACTGGGCCTATTTCTAAAACAAATAATGAACAAGTTATGAAACTGTAATTGTTACATATCTGGTCAAATTTTACACTATTTACAAAAGTTGTCATGCAACCTTTATCGCAATAGGAAAATATGGTAATGAGCTGCTCAATTAATTTAACTAATTCAGTTCTTTTGAACAATATTCAGAATTTGATCTGTGCTTTTATTTAGTTTATTCCTCTTGCCCTGTAAAGCTGCTATTTGGAGATACAATATATTTTTTGAGATTTGTGGGATAAATATATCATATACTGATAATATACTGATAAATATATACATCAATTGGCCAAAACATTAATATTATAACATTACCACATGTCTAATGTGCTGTTTGTCCACCATGTACCACCACAACCGCGCCGACCCTTCCTGTAAGTCCTGTAAGTTATGAGTTGCCAGTGCTCCATGGATTGAACCTGTTGTTCCAGAACATCTCACAGATTCTTGATCTGCACACATTGAGGCCAAGCCAAATCTGAACAGCCTTGTTTTCTGACTTGGGCAACTCAAACACTGACTAAGATTTTATAGTTTGTTGGTTGGAATGCATTCCAGATAAAAGTGTGCAGTTTTACATAGCATGTCCCTTTTTAAATGTTTTTTTTAGTTTATTTATTATTTTTTAATATTTTTATATTTATATTTTTCTCTCTGTTTGGTACTGCCAGTTAACATTAGCTGTGCTCCACCACCTCGATTTGAACTTGCGACCCCTAGGGCCATAGTGGCAGCATGTTGGACCGCGGAGTCACCCGGAACCTAATAGTGTGCTTCCTTTAACATGTAGTTGATGAATATTTTTGTGTGAATGGGTGAAAAACACACATTTCAGCAGTGATTTATGTCCAGTATTACAAGTGCTGGAAATCCCCTGTGGTTTAGTTGGTTAGTTAATACTGCATGTAGTCTGAACAGCCATGCCCTACCAAAGACTGTAGATTTGAAATGCTTGTGCTGCTACTGCTTTGAGCTTCCTCTGCTTTATTTTTAATGCAGGTTTTGCCTTCACCTCTCCAACTCTTCAGCTCAGAATTCTGAATTCAGAGCATCTGTCTCTCATCTCTTCACAGTAGCTTTCTTTTTCATTCATTGCCGTGTTCTTTTAAGAATGTGCTCGCTAACGAGCGCATGATTAAGAGCTCCTCGCAGCCCAGTGGAGGTGCAGGCTGCGGAGCCGAGCGCTCCAGTGAGCACGGCGTTGGCGCCTGCAGCAGGTTGAAGCAGTTTGCTGCACACTGTTGGCTCGAATTGTTTTGCAGCATGATAAACAGGAGTGGAATTTGTCAAAGTTGAGCACATAAAGAGGCTCCGACAGATTGAAGGTGAGAGTTTCGTGCCTGCAGGGGCCAAGGGAGCAGTGGGAAGCAGCTGCCGATCCTGTTGCTGATGCTTTGTGGAATTTAATCCCGCTAAAGACCTCCTGCAATAGGTAGACATTCTGTTTTTGGCCCTAATGGCTTGGACAGGCTTATTGTCTTTAAGCACCGGAGTTGCGAAGTTTAACAGCCTTTTAGACCTTTTCTGTTCTTCTGGGACGGGATTAATTGAAGGGTTTAGTAAAACGCATTAAAAGCCATTTTGAAGAATTTCTGTTTCGTCAAGTGCTGGATGTGATCAAGGTGCTGGGAGTGGACTTTGGAACTCAAGATTTCTGTGTCGTTGATTAGTTGAAAGATCAATGTGTTTATTACAATTTAAGAGTGTAATAAATTCATTATGGATCGAAATGTTTTCAAAATCATGCATTTTGATTTGGAGAGTGACCTGAATGCTTGTGCCAGACAGGCTGGTTTGGGTATTTCTATAACTACTGCTCTCCTGGGACTTTCAGCGCAATCGTCTCTGGAGTTTATTCAGAATTGTGCAATAGAGAAAAGCTCAGGCAGTTTTGCAGATTGGTCCAAGCTGACAGAAAGGCTACAGTGACGCAGATGAAAACTCTGTACAATTGTGGTAAGGGGCTACATCAGCAGAAGACCAGGTAACACTTAAATGGATGGTCCATTGTAGATGCCTACACCTAACCTTACCCTTACACCTTTAAGGTTAGGTTTTTACAGTTGATTTAAGGTTAGGATTAGGTTTATAATTGGATTTAAGGTTTAGTTTAAGGTTTGGTTTTAAGGTTAGATGCAGGGTTACATTTAATAGACTATCATTTACATGAATGTAGAGTTCAGTTGCATTTTTTATATATATATATATATATATATATATATATATATATATATATATATATATATATATATATATATATATATAATACATTATTTATAGTATTTATTTATACTGTATACTAGTATATAGTATTTAATTTGTTTTTAATACATATTCAGTTGAATGTTAGTTGAAGGTCAGGTGAGCATCTGCAAGGCATCTGTAATGGACTATCCAAGTAAAGTGTTACCGAAAACTAAGTTCCACTTCGTTCAGCCAAGAACAGAAGGCTGAGGCAGCAGTGAGCGCAGGCTCACCAAACTGTCATCCAGTCTGATTGACCCTGATTTCTTCTTAGGTACACATATGGTAGTGTCCGAATTTGGCGCAAACTGTTTAAATCCATGGACATAAGGAGTCATTTTCTTTTGTGTTTTTGAAGCTGTCTACTAAATATAGTCATGCTGTTAGTATGGAAAAACTAAATTATTTATCTATATAGTTTTGTCCTGAATTATTGAATTTTCAAAATATGACTTTTACCAGCCTATTCTATGCAAAGTATGCTCTAGGATTCAACTGATATAATTTGAAAAATAATTGCTGTTTTTGTGGTAATTACTACTTAATTCTCTAAGGTGTCCTTAGACAGAAAAAATGGTTATTTTTATGCATGTATTTTCCATTTTTAAAATATTTGAACTGTGACTGTGTTCAATTCAGCCTATTATGTCTGTATTGGAAATGATCAAATGGTGATTGCTACTTAAAAGTGTCTGTCTGTCTGGCCAGGAACCATTAGATTCTCAGAAATGAGTGTCTTTCTTTGCTACATTATAAGGCAAGTCACTAATCAGTGCTTTATTAGCAGGAATTTCCTCAATGTAGATCAATTTATGGCCCCTCAATATCAGCCAATATCATTGGCCGGTTGATATATAGGTCTTTTCCTGCTGTGCACTTTATCTTAATTTGGACTTGAAATACGATCTTGCTCCATTTCTCTTCTCTAAATATCCATTTTCTTTTTTTCCTGGCCAGTCCAGACTCTGCATACTGAAAAGCATATTAGCGTGCATATATGAATATGAAATGGATGCATCTTTGGCTCTGTACGGCTAGTAATCCACCCTTTCTTTAAACTCCACTTGTCATGTTTAATTGAGACTCTTCATGCAGGCCATTAAAAAAAAAAGAAAGTGATGTAATGGTTGGAGTCAGCAGCGAGCCAGTTTAAAAAATGGGCGAATATGGCCCAACCATGTGCCTGATGTGACTTATTCCTTAACTGATGAAATTGAGACGATCGATCAAAGCATTTAGGAGATGGTGAAGGCCAAAAGTGGGCTTCACTACCCTCTAATGGGTACTTGAGAGAGGATAGATATGTTGGTGTGTGTACCAGATTTAGGGCTGTGTTGTTAATCATGAATCGCAGTATTAGCTTTTGGAAAGGCTGCAATATGTAAGTAAACCATTTAGTACATTGCTAACATTTTAATAGTGCCTAGCGTACGTTCTGAATGCTGTGAGTGCTTCCCTCTACACACCACACAAAAACAGAATTTGCAAAGGAAGTCAAATGGCCTTTTCCTGTGAGGGTGGCCAGTTCTTGACCACATTAGTCTCTCTGCAAGACTGGTAAAGTGGCAGCTAGCATCACCAACCAACTACATTTTGTTGGCTGGAGTTTTGGGTGCAAAAATCGCTGTGCTTATCTCATTAGCAGTGTTAAGTAGCACTGGTGTTATTGAAATATATTGTAAGGCATATTGCATTTTCCCAAGTGTTATCCCATATCATACAGCCTTAACCCGAGTGTTGTGCCAATTTCATGGAACCAGGTTTCATAGCCTGTAACATTTGCCCCTGCTTTGTAATAAATGTTTAATTTTCCCTCTTTCTCTCTTCTTTTTTTCCTTCTTCCTTTTATTGGCAGGCTTTAAGCCGGGATAAGACCTTCCAGTCAGACAGCGAAGGCAATCAGGTGTTCAAAGGCCACAGGTAAGGTGAAGTCAGCTTTGGTCTGCTCAGTGTCTGTCCAGGATCAGAAAACTGAGGGAAGCCCCTCCAGTGTCTGAAAGCAAGGGCAAGCTTAAAGTTCAGGTTAGAGCCTGAAGGTGAAACTATTTTAAACACTGCTGGATTAGCCTCTCTGCTGCTTTGGTTTGGAGTCTATACTGTACCCTCTGTATGCTTATGGCACGCCCCCACAGCCCCCCCACACCCCCTTTTTTTTTCTTTTTGCCAAAACACTTCTCAGGAGAAGTGAGGAATTCTAATCGCACCCACCGCATGGTATGAGAAGCTGCCAGTATGTGCGTCCGTGCCATGAATTTTTGGGCAGCGGACAATGGGTGCTCTGAAAGCATTTGTAAACAGTGGTAGCATCCAGCCACAGTGTACTGCAAGACTAATTCTTTCAGTTAGAAATGTTTGTTTGTAAAGTATTGCACAGTCAAGGCACACATATGGTGATTATTTGGTCTGCCATATGCGAGCAGAGCCAGTTAAACAGTGTCGAAGTTTGCCAAGTGGAGATAATCCACAAAATGTAAGCTCAAGCATATGTAGTGTGCAGTTTGCAGTGTTAGCATAGATAATAATGAAGGTGGAGATGATCCAGTGGGAATTGCTCGACTTGCACATGCTAAGTATTTACACAGTCAGTGTTATACATTTTTTATATATGGCAAGCGATTCAAAACTACATAATTGTTAATATAAACCTACAGTGTCAAATATATATTATTATATATATTTATTATATATATTTCTATCTTTTCTATGTCAAATATAGACCTGTCAGAATATCATGACCACACTCTGGTTTGGAATAGACCTGGCCCACTATATCAGCTTCACTCACCCTATAGGAGCCTACTTTGTTAGTCTCCTTTCACCCTGTTTTTCAATTATCAAGACCCCACAGGACCACCACAGTGTCAACAGTGTCAACAGTGTCCTGCAGTGTGACCGCAGATTAAGGACTAGCGGATTACCAACACAAATTATACAGCAACAGATGAGCTTCTATCTCTAACTGTCCAGAGTAGACAGTGAGTGTTTTAACACTCTATATAGGCACACAGACAAAAATAGATTACAAAAACTAATAAATGTAGAATTTGAACTAAAATTAGACCTAGAAGTAGATCATTTGAAATCAATTAAGATCAATCTCTGCAACTAAAGAAAACCATATTAAACAAATATTACAAAGCATTATAGATTATGTATTTTTTTTTTTTATTTGGCACAATTATCAAACCTTAAACATTATACTTCCACCAATCCACTGTTAAGCAGATGCTCTACACATGGAGCAAATGCAGCACTGCTGATATTCTCCTAAGAAGCGGTCCCTCCAAGGATATGGCAAATATTATAGGTAGTCAAACAGATTTCCAGGCTCTTGCATTAGGTAATGCCAGTGTTTGAGCCCACCATCAGGCAAGCACTGGATAAGAACAATGTGCATTGCCAGTTCTCTGCAAAAGGAACACACCTGCCCATCTAAAGTTTGCTCAAGACTACATGGATTGCCACAGGGCTATTGGAAGAATGTCCTGTGGACATATAAATCTAAATAGAGCTTAATTTAAATAAAATGCTTTGATACGTAGGTGGCAACTAAACACTACATTCAACATAAGGATCTTATGGCAGCTGTTAAGCATGGGGGTGGCAGTATCATTGGTTTGCTGCTGCCTTGAATCTATGCATTCTTTGAGTTGAAGCAATTCCGCATGTTACTGAAAATGTTAGAACATTTTGCTTGATAAATAAATGGTCAAGCTACAATGACCTCCTGTCATTTGTTTATTCAGTTTTCTTTATTTAGTTCCATTTTGGACTAGATGAAGAAATACAGACAATTGTAATGGGTCTAGCCAGCACATTCTACTGTGTATATTCCATATGTGGACACTTAAAAGTATCTGTCAGTGAAATCCATTAAATATAGAACTGACTTCAGACCCTCCGTTGCTCTGCTGGTGGAAAGCTGCATCCCAGAACGATGAGGAATCTTGCACTTTAAACATTATGGACTTTCCATCGTTGATTTTACGTTTTCAGGATGCAGCTCTCCTCATTATTTTCTCAGCAACACCTCCACTCTTTGGCATCGATGTATAGATCCTATGTCAAGTCAGGTCTTTTGCAAATCCAGGCTTTTTTCCCCTCACAACTTTCTGGTGAACTTCCCAGTATTGTAAGAAAACTTTAGTTGCTGTTTGCTTTGAGGAGTGTGGCTGTGATGGACTTATGTTAAAGCAAAAGGAATTCAACCTTTTGGAACGACCAGGTCAAAGTCCAGCCTATTATGGAAGAACCTAAAAATATCAGTTCATGCTAAAGGAAGCTCACCAGTATTACAGTGTCAAAGCAGTTTTTGGGCCAAAATTCCACCAACCAACTGTGAAGGGTTGATCACCAGTTACTGAGAGCATTGGTTTGGGGGATTGCTGTCCAGTGGTGTCATACAGGTTAATGTAAGCACTGAACCACATTCTTTTTCCAAAGAATATAGTACTTTCGCCATCATTTGTTTAAGTGGGTTCTCTCTTTGTAGTTTTAGGACTTATATAAAATATATAAAATATATAAAAAGGTTATTTAACCTCTTGAACTCTAGATTTATGACTGAATTAATCATAATTCAGTATTTTGTGGAGTCCCACAGGGTTCTGTTTCAGGGTTAATGAAACTGATGTTAATAATGAGAGTACTGCAGTTATGAGGCTGAAGAACTGAAGTGTGGGACTGTGTACAGTTACAGATGCCATACGCAATGCCATAGACAAATGGCTCTGGAAGGTTTCCAGCAGCACTGTATATAGTCTAATAAAAGTGTTAGTATATAAAAGTACTGTGTATTTGGTTCCTTTAAAAGCACTTCATGATTTTGCCAATTTTTTTGTGACTGTATGCATTACTGCTTCACACTTTTCTCATGATACACTGAGGATGGTCATTCTGTTCAAAGCATTTAAAGCTTTTCACAGGCTAACTGTTAAATATTTTTTGAGATGTGTGTGTGTGTGTGTGTGTTTCTGTAATTGTCAGTTTAGCTAAACTCTTTGGAGAAGAGCAGGGTTCAAGCCTGGCTCAGGGACATCCAAGGCTTCTAATTCTAATGCCTTTCTGACAGTGTAATTACTTCACTCTGTTGCGGCATGTAGAATATAGTTTGATCCCTTCTTTCATTGCAGCCCTTAAGACTTAAGAGTTCATCATGGAAGCGCACATTACCATAATGACAAAAATATGATTAACAGTGCAACCCTGTTACGCACCAAGCTGTATTTTTAGAAGTTTTGCTCAACCTGTCGAGTATGTTAGAAATCTAATTATAGTCAAGTTGTCAAGTTATCTGCCTCAACAGTGATTTCCAAACTTTTTAAAAGATGTATCCTGCATATCTGCGGTGTACCAGGTTCTAATTCCTCGCTGTGTGTTGCTTGCAGGAACCTGGTGACATGTCTGTCCGTGTCCATGGATGGCACGCTGCTGCTGTCAGGTTCCCACGACGAGACGGTGAGGATGTGGGACGTTCAGAGCAAGCAGTGTATCCGCTGCATCAACCACAAAGGTGAGTGCCGCTCCAGATCTCTGACAGCAGTGCGCTTTCTGGCCTACTCTCTTTCTCTATCGCCCCAGTCTCTGCCTTCACGCTCTGAACCTCCCCCACAAACATCCATCAGTGCTCGCCCATGCTTGTAGCCTCCTCTCCTCCCTGCCAGACGACCTGTCTACGCGCTGGTGCTCTGTGGGCTGACGCGTAGGTTGGAACCTCCGAGCGGCTTCTTCGCGGCCGCTTTCCGTCTGATCTTTCTCGCGCCGCGGCTCTGACTGACTGCCGTTGTCGGGATGACTGATGAGGCGGTGTAGTGCAAGTGGCACAAATAGATGGCGGAGCTGTGCTACTGCCCTAAAAGGGACAAGTGTCTCTGCGGGGTTGTGTTCTGCTGTGACCGAGATCAACTATTCATGGGCCACAGCACAGCTTCATTGCTTTGTCTGTCTTTAGACGTGGTCTAAAACTCAAAGTACAACAAGAACCTCAACCGTCACTGGTGCAGAGGCATACAACTATGGGTCTAAACCGTATGGAAATTTTATCTCTGATTTTCATTTGATTTCCATTCTGTTGGAATTTGCACTTTTCTACACCAAAAGAGACAAAATATTAAAACCATAAAAATATGGTCGGCTGCATTCCGACAAAACAGCTCTTTCTACCTATGAAGGTTCCCTGTGGTATCTGGCAACAAGACATTAACGTTATATCTTTTAACTTAACAAATGTTATGGATACCTATAAAAATTTGAATAACAAAGCTCATCATCTGGGAAACAAGTATTTAATTTGCTCAGCAAAAAATAATATTAAAATAAATACAAACATTAATACAGAAAGTAGTGGTTTTACATCACTGTGTTAATTAAAACAAGCTCTCCTCATAGACGTCTAGTTATTATTTATGGTAGTAATCCAACTTCTGGTTTGGTAAATCAGTGCTTAATGAGATATCTAGTAAGCTATGGGTGGAATTGAGCACTACTTTCTTCAAATTGAGTAAATTCTTGTTACACTTTACTGTTTTTATGTGTATTAGCATCTGTTCTAATGTGATCTGTAGTTTTTACAAGCACAAACTCTTAAAAGCTTAAAAAGTCTGCACAGTACTGTATGCCAGTTGCAAGGTGGATTCATGTGACCGGTCTGGGCTGTCATGTGACTGGGCTCCTCAGACCAAGTGATCCAATGCTCCAAAGGCACTTTTGAAGGTGGACAGGTGTTAACATGGACACTGACTGGTCCACAGCTACAGCCAAGTTGTGATTCAATGCGTGTTGTGAGGTATTCCTCCCGCAATCATGAGGAAATATTTCAGAGGCTTGTTCCACAGTGGCCCTTCTCTCAGCTCTGCCCAGATGGCATGGCCTTCTTTGTCCAAATGGGCCTTTAGCCTCCAGCACCCATATCCAGCACCTTGTCAAAGATGCTCAGATCGACACACCTGACCATTTTCCCTGCATCCAACATGTCCACTAGGAGACGCAAATGTCTGTTTACTGTCGGACATGTCATCCCAGACCTTCTTCACTTTCCACAGAATTTCGAATGAAGAGTGGAAATGTATCAGTTATTAGGGCAGGCCTGAACGTTCACTTACAGGCCTTGAATATGCATTGTTATATCCAAATGAATATTTAAATACAACCCCTTAAAAACAGCCATATTTACATTTTGTCTAGTCCCTGTAGAGAAGTGCTCTCGGTAGAATAGAATGGACTCTCAATCAGATAAACATGAACCTGTTGGCATCATGCCTAATGCCAGGCGTGGGTTAGAGAGATATAAATAAGTGGAAAGAGTTGGGGATGAGGTGAGGTGGTGATCGTCCAACATCCTGACTTAACTAGCAATGCTCCTAAATCTAGTAGAAAGCCTTCCTTGGACAGTAGAGACAGTTACTCCAACCAAAGCAGGATAAACTTACCCTTATTTTCGGACGAATTCGGGTGAATGAGCAAGTGTCCCTATACATTTGTCCATGTAGTGTACATTCTATATGGAGTAAAGCTCTATAGTACTGACTGTGCAATTTAACTGAAATAAGCCATGAATCACCATCATAAGCATATTAAAGTTTTGACTCTAATAGACCTAGCAAATTATATAAGGCATTTATGCTACCAAGTAGTACTCAGATAGCACACTGTGCTCACATATTTGAGATGAATTTCATCAAACCTGTCATGTCTCCATTATTCCACCTTGCTATCACACATTTGTCACCAAAGAAGCTCCAGGTTTCACAGAATTACTTGATAAGCTTATTACATTTACAGACATTGCATGGGTGGACTGGATTAAAATCACAAATCCCACCAGTAGTCACTCAAATTACAGTACTCCCACCCTCCAAGGTAAAATTAATCCAGCTCAAATGTGATTTAAGATTCCTTTAGACTCTAATAGCCTAGTTAAACATTGTCAGTTGAGACCAGAAGATTCTTAGTTCTTAATTGTATTGTTTGTTTGTTTTTTAACTTAAATAAACAACAGAAACTCTCACAAATGTTTCTTCCGAGTGCATCATGAATGAATGAAATCAGGAATGGGTGTAAAAAACAGTGACCGTTGAAACCATCAATGACAAAAACCTACAATGACAAACAATTTGTTAAGGTACTCATTGTTGGTGGAATTTCCACTGATACTGATGATCTGTGGAATTTTATTCATCGTTTATTTTTGTATTATTGATTTTATTTATTCATTTTTTGATCACAACCTTGATGTCAGTCCGTTTTATTGGCAGCATCAAGAACGTCAGTCTTTGAATGATTAAGCTTCGAGACCTTGACCGTCGTGGCTGGATGGACGGGATCTTTTTCTTCTGTTAGGTGTTTGGTTCCCTAATGACCCACCCTCACAGCTCCAACATACTAATGAGGTCAAAGTGGCATACAGCCAAGATGTTGAAAGCTTTTTAACATTTATTTTAGCTTGGCCCAGTCCAGTGGAAAAGGTCTGTACATGAGTGTCGTGCAACCCATGCAGCGCTCGCTTTCAGTTAATGTAATCCTTCAGGAGAAAATGTGCAAATGGAAGCGCTCACGCAGTTTATCAAATGGAGAAGCAGCAGGCCACCCTGACATTACACTGATAAATTGTTTTTTGTGTCTTCCATTTGTTTTACTGCCGGTCAATGACGCCCTCTTTGAAGAATGTCATTTAGACACTGGCGTTTTCCGAATCTTTAGAAGCCTGAAAAATCTAAGGCCTTTATCTTCAATCTGATCTTGAGGAGCATCATCACTGACTTCATTATCTGCCCTGTAGATTTGGAGCGATTTATAAAGGTATGATTAATTGAGGAGAGGAGATGTATGATAAGATAGAGGCTTTGTTGTTTTCCAGATGCTCTTGGATCGGCATGGCCTAAAGAGCTGACTTGAAAATGAGGGGCTTTGATAAGATACCTGCTCTTGTTAAATGAGCTTCAAGAGCTTTATGGGCTTTAGTTAATAACCTGTGGCTTATTTAGCATTCCCTTTAAATCCTACAGCCTGCTGCTGTCCACAGCTTGCCTACATTCACTGTTCAAGCACAGCACAACACTGGCACCTTCCAGGATGACCACTGTAGGGTGTGTGGGACTGGACATGGACTGGACCCAACATAACAAGCACTGGGACACTGGTACCAGCAGAAACTCTAAATCTCCATTGCAATTCTCAAACTAAAACAGCAGAGGAACTGAAATATCGGAAATGTGCACCCAGGTTGTGAAACGGTGGGCTAACATGGCCAGGAATCATCTCCACAAATCCTCACCTGACAGGATTGAAGGATTGACACGGTCAGTATGTGTGACCAAATGTTAGAACAAATTACACAGGATAAGAAGACCAATCATCCCCCCCCAATCATTGGGGTTACACATCGGACCCAGTCCATTCCCTTCACCCATATTCCAACATCCCTGGTAACCTGCTACATCTCAAGCTTTTCACATGGGTCATCAGATCAGGCACATGATCAACACTTGGTCAATTAAATCCACGATGCCTCTGAAAGACTCAACAGTGAGGTCTGACATCTGAGACCCACCCTCAATTATTTAACCAGCCTTACAACTATAGACCTTCATCAACCTTCTTGGTGACTTAGGTCCTGATGATGCCACCAGTTCCATGTGGACACTCCACACTACATGAAAAAAATAAATATTTCATAATGTGTGCATATCTAGCTACATATGTAAAATGTGCCTGCACTAGAAGTGTATTCGCACCCAACCGCCATGGTATAGATGTCATTTTTTGCTGTACACAGTTATACAGAATATAGGGTATGCAGAAAGCTCTGGACGAAGCGTTTCACAAGCACGAGTTCCACCTGGAAACCTTAAGGTGATTAGGCTATTAGCATATAGTTTGGATTTGCATGGTATTGTGGAAATTGTAGTGGATTTAGACGTACTGCTATGAAAACCTTTTGTTCTGAATGCCTTGAGTCATCAAAATACCCACATAACACCTGTGATTGGTCAGGATGCTCACAGGATGTTTAGAGGCTCAGTTGCATATGGCCACTGTTGGGCAAAATAGGGGACCAATAGTTGGGACCAATAGAAATGCTTCAAAATAACTTTGAATAAAATCAGTACTGCAAAGGCCAGTATCTGGATAACGATCCACTGGGTCCCAACCAATATATCAGTTTGCCACTAACATTGATCTGTGTTAATGACCCTTGATATCATCAATATTGGGGAAACATCACTGGTAACCCACTGATAATTAGCTTATTTTTGACATCACTGGCATTCAAACTCTCAGTCTTTCTAAGAAAATGCAAAACCTTAGGAAAACCCAGTATCAGCCCCTTCTACGTTACTGTATGACAGCAGCATAGACTAAACTGGTGAATTTGAACACACAAACAAAAGCATATACACTTTAGTTCTGAAAATATCTTACTCACTACCTTCATGGCAGACAGGGGTGGATTTCCTGACCAGGCAAGTGTGCCAGACGACACCAATAAGAGTACTTGGGCAAGACTTCTTATACTACATTCATCTGCCCGTGTAACATGACTGAAATGTGGGTCACTCCAGATATGAATAAGAATGTCAGCCAAATTCCACAAATGGAAATGTAAAAACAATATATGCGTTCTGCCAATGTTTACCTGAACTTTTAGCATTTTAAAACTGGTATTGGTTTCATACATTTATTATATAACGTAGAATAAATTATACAATATCCTGCCATAGTCCGTAGCAGTGTATGAAAATATTGATATACCCAATATATTTGCTATACTGTACCAATTTTCAAAAACACTATAGATTCCTAATTAATAGTTTACATGTAAAGATTGGTGGCAGACAGCTCAGAGTTCTTGTTTTACTCATATTTTATGCATATGCTTTTATGCTATTATTATGGTTTATGGTTTTTATTCTATTATTTTTCCTAAAATTAGATTTTTTAAAAATCCTATACCATGTATAAAAACATCCCACAAATGATGCTAGGAGTAAATTGTCCAGTTTTCATTACTCGTTGTTTCTCAATCCATATTACCTCCTTTAACACCGGAATCTTTGAACTGCTTGCGGGAGAAGCTTTCCATTTGGACAAAAAGTATCTTTTCCATTCGTGTGTCTCTTGGGCTCTTTCATCTAAGGCTCTGATTTAACCTGTCAGAATCCAGCCCCTCCCGGCACTGTCTGCAGTACATTCCCCTGATCTGCCCTCAGCTGATCAGGACATGCTAAGCCGAGAGTAATTAAACAGAAAAAGGAGTACAGAAGGTATCCAAACCCTGCCGTGTTTTTGCCCTCTGTGGACAGAGTAGGGTTACTGGCGGTCTCTGTGTGGCACTTGATCATGAAGGCAATTAAGTCCGGTTTCACGCCTCCTCCCCAGACGATGCTGATCTCCCCCCAGCCCCCCACTCCCTTTTATCTGTCTTCATTAAGGCCTGCAGCTGGGCTCACATGTAGCAGAGCAGCAAGCACGACCCAAACAACCAAATTAATAAACTGGTGGCTGTGTTTTAAAAAAAAAAGTCCTGATTCTAGTAAATAAAGTAATAGAGAGCTGGAATTCTTTAGTCAGTTTAGCCTCAGATTAAAAGCTGCCTGCTATTGAGTTAAGTCTGTTTGAGTGGTGTTGAATGATTATGCCCAAGGGGGCTCATAACCTGCACCTTTCTTGTCTTTTATATTTTTCCCCTTATGTCCTCTTAACGCCAATATGGGTTTATGTGCAAAAAAACAGGCTAGTTTGTTTTACATGACCTTTTTTAACCCCTCTTTGTGCCTTAGAATTAAACAGGCTGCACCTTTTACCCGTTACAGCCTGAATCATCAAATAATTGCCAAAAAAAACAATTTTTGTTTGACCTTCTTACCAATTGTTTAAAAAATAAATTAGATGACACTTTGCATATATGACTTTTAATATGTTACACTTGAATCATTTGGAATTTATTTTATTATTATTTTTCTCAGTCCAAAACATATAAAAAACTAAATTGTTTACTCTGCATTGACTTTGCATTGAAAGTTTTCTTACTTATGTAACTTTGTATTTAAATTATTCTATTTGGTTATTTATTCATCTGTTTATTATTTATCTGTTAAGATTGTTTTAGTATCTCATGGATGTTCCAGAGTTCTCAACACACAAATCAAATCTGATACACCTGGCTTTAAAGGGTAAAGACATATGTAAATACCTTAGACATGTGTAAATAACCTTCCTTCTGATTGACATTTTTCTCTGAAAGTAGCTTTTGTTTATATTTAGCCCTACTAGGATTAGCCTGGTGAACACTAGCCTGGTATATGATTTGCCTGTTAGCACTGCACTAATCTAGTGCAAAACACAAGGCAAGTAAGCAGCTAATAATAAATATACTAGTCCAACAGAAAAAGGCTAGCTCTGCATCTGTCCTGCGTCCTATCATTTCTTTAAAAAGCCAGTCCTAGATTGGCTTCTTTTTCTCTTCCTTCTACCTTTTCACATCATCTTCAGTCTCTTCGCAGCTTCATTCGAGATCCCCATGCTGGAATTACCCAGCTAGTTTGTTTACTTGGCCTC
Source organism: Salminus brasiliensis (assembly GCF_030463535.1). Taxonomy (NCBI): domain Eukaryota; kingdom Metazoa; phylum Chordata; class Actinopteri; order Characiformes; family Bryconidae; genus Salminus; species Salminus brasiliensis. The sequence continues at coordinate 12,462,791 of NC_132894.1, read as the reverse complement.
CTTGAAAACATTTCCATAATCAGTCTTGTGAAAGACCCTCGAATACTTAGAAGTACATTTTAGAACGGTCTAAGGCTGTCCACGCCTTCTCCGTTTCTAATTTGCAAACTGTCCTTTCGATATTGTCCCCCTTAGTGCCAGTGATGAAGGCATAATCGTTCCACAGTTAAGGATACAGGCGCCGATTCCATGGGGTGGCAAACATAGCGTCTCAGCGAGGAGACGGCATTCATTATCTGCAGTGTTCACGCTCAGACAATCAGGAAGCTGTGGTCTGATGTCAGAAGAGTCTGCCCATGTTGTTGACCCCTGTGTTAATTACACAGCCGATTGCTGTCTCAATTAGGCAGACCCCGTCTAATCCCCTCACCCGGACTGACTTAAGGCAGCGACGGTGCCGGAACTGGGAATGTGGAGAAGACTCAGAGATAGCCAGAGACTTAATGGAGATGTCAGACCAGTTCCTCTCTCATCTCCTCTTACTTTCTCCTCCTCAGATTGGAGTCACAGTATCTGATGCCAAGTTCTTTCAAGTCTTTGGTACAGAGACCTTAAAAGAAGTGGGTGTATGTCTCTGGATTCTGCAGTATGGTCATATCCGATGTGTGTGTGTGTGTTAGGAAAAGTGGTATAGTACCTTTTAAGCCTCTGCTGCTTTTACCAGTAGAATGTTCAGCTTTGCTTCGTTCACACATGCAGTTCTTAAGGAGAATTTTGCCAGCCCTTCCTGGTGCACTGCTATTCTGTCATTCATACCATTAAAATAAGTCACGGAAAATCATCAGTGTGGCCTATACTACAGCTTGGATGCCTTAGAGTCAGGACTTTGTAACATTCTCAGCATTCACAGCATGTTAGCAGTCTTTTAGCTAAAGCTAAACTCTCCAGTTGGAAAATTTCCCACTCTTCTTAGTAGAACTCCAGTTCTGAGATTTTCTTGGGTCATCTTGCTGTTTCTTCTTTAATATCTATTCACAGATATCTTATGACATTTAGATCAGGGGACTGTGAGGGCCATCCTGTAAGCTAGCCCATGGTGGATTTTGAGGCATGTTTTGCATGATTATCCTGTTAGAGAAGCCAGCCTCTCTATAGCTTCAGCCTTTACACAGTGTGTTTGATATTTGCATCCAGGATTTGCTGCTGTTTTGTGAAATCCATTCTTTCCTACATCTGGGCAGTACTGCCAATGTCACTGGCAGCAACACAACCCCAAAACGTAATAGATCCACCCTCATGCTTCACAGTTGCCAAGGTGTTCTTTTCATAAAATGCAGTTCCTTTTTTCCTCTAAATGTACCGGTGATGTTTGTGGCCAAAGAGTTCTGTTTTGACTTTATCATTCCACAGCACTTGTTTTCCAAATAAGACCGGCTTGTCTAGATGTTCTGAGTTTTGTGACATCTCCAAAAAAAAAAAAAATTTCATTAGCATTTGCGGAAAATGTCTTATATAGCTACAGAGGCCGTGTTGACTACTTATATAATTATATACAGTATAAAACGTATTTCTACTTACAAAAGCTGTAAAATAGAAAATGCTGATATTCTACCACAGTACTAAGCGACCTAAACATTGCAATAGCGGAGTTCCGAGTAGTACAGCAGTGACCAGATACAATGACCTGGGGATCGCTGGTTTGAGTCCCAGGTCATGCTGCTTGCTGTCAGCAACCAGAGCCACAGAGAGCCTTGCTCTCGCCGGGTGGATAGATGTCTCTCTCTCTCCCTCTCTCTCTCTCCCCACGTCACTTCAGCATAATGCTGGCTGGCCCTGGTCTGTTAGCCAATGCATCAGAGCTGGGTACCGGGCGGTTTGGTGCGTTGTGCGTAGTGCGTTGGTTTGGATTTTGGAGACATTGCAGTGGTGGCTGTGGTTGTTTGTGTCTGAGGAGGCATGTGTCAGAACTTACCCTCCCAGTGTCTGGAGCATTACATGTGATATATGTATTGACGAGTAGGTTGGGTAATTGGGGGGGGTGGGATTGGGTTAAAAAAAAACATGCTAACAGATCTGCCGATACCAATATGATGCCTAAGAGCTGTAGAATCTCACAAGAAAGGTTGTGTATTTCAAATCTGACCCAGTCCCTCTGTGTTCTAGCAAAAACACAGAGCTCTAGAGACGTGATAGAGCTGGATTTACTGAGTTTTTCCTCAAACCTTTCAACCTAAGCTCTCCTCAGTTCCACAAGGAGGTTGTACTAGATCCAGAGGTCATCATGGGACTCGTTATGGCCAAGACGAGTTTGAGGGTTTTGTACCCCTGGACATGTCGTAATAAGTGCAAGATCTCTTCAAAATGAAGGCTGCATTGATGTGAAATGTAGACTAACAGCGCTGCATAATAAGAACTGAAATCCGTTTTGAAAGATGCCACGCTAATCAGTTCGGCCGGATTAAGGCACCGCTGTGTTTGGATATCTCGGTTTGCCGTGTGAGATCGCAGGGGTTTCTCATTGTATTCTTGACAGAGTTCACTAACGTAGCTTTTATATTCAACACCCAGCCCCCCCCCACCTCCATCCTCTTCCTCCTCCAGGAGTAAGCTGTGCCAAGAGGCTGCATCTGCATTGTGTTGGCAGAGCCAGCAACTGGCCCACCTCGTTCCACGACGACTCTCGCTGTCATTCCGTTCCGGTGCGTTCCCGTGACCCTGCCTGGCAACGTTTGTGCGATTTATGAGTGTATGTTAGGCTTGGAGTGGCCCGGGCCATTAGTGTAATTCCAGTGGTAGGAGCCAGCTTGCGGGGGGTGGAATCGATAGCTGTAATTGAGTAAGAGATAATTAGCCAGCACTGATCGCCCGCAACAAGGAATAAATACACTCGGGCTACTCGCAGCCACAGCAAATCGCAAACTACGATTCAAGTGGTTGAAACGTTTGCGCATTTGTTTGCTTAACTGAGGTGGGCGCTGGTTTTCGTTCTTGTTCTCCACCGCAGCGCAGCTTGGAATGAAAGCGAAGCGTAATAAATCACATTGCGGCTGTATTGAAAATCCTTAGCTCGTAATTGAAGCAATTTCCAGCAGTTATTGCTCCAGAGCGTAGGTTGAAAGACGAGAGGGCTGTTCCAGGCCGTGGCGAAGGCTGAAGACTAAGGATGCGGCCCAGAATTGGTTTTCTGTTTACTTCCCGCTTGATTGGTGTTAAGTTTCTCAGCCTGGGCTGGCCTAGTCTTCATCTTGCTGTGTTCAGCTTTATTATTTATGACATCCCCAAATGTTAAGCTAGAGGTGATGTTCATTTACCGGAAAGGTGAAACGGCAACCTGTTGGCTTGACTTGCCTCATTGTAAATCTCATAGAAAAGAACTTCCTCTATCAGTTTCTTTCTCTCTCACACACACACACTTAGACACACAGTCAGAACTTGTTCTACTTAGGATTCCCCGTGATGCAGATGCATTATTCAATTCCCTTGTCAACCGGAAGACAAACAGAAATTGGGACACAACCGGATTCTTCAAATATGGGGTCTTTATTCACAGTTTGTGGGAACAAGATGCAGACAGTTGAGGGGATGCACACTTGACATATTGATGGGCTTGGCGGGGTTAGAAACTGTTCCTTCTTATTAAACATTTTTACTGCATTTCCATTTACTTTTTTTCCCCTCCTTTTCTTAACATTCTGAAAATAACGATCCAGCGAAATCCAAACTGCTGAACGCCAGAAATGCTCTGGCATACAAATGCATGCCAAGGGGATTCTTCCAGTCCCCAGTTACCTCCAGCGCATGGCTGTGGCTGATGCTCTTTTATTTTTCTGGTTGTTTTCATGAATAGGCATTTTGCAGTTTGAATTAGATATATAAAGCCTGTAGCTAAACCAACTCAACAGAATTTCAAATATTAATAAGGTCGCCTCATTGCTTAATAAATTGCTTTAATGTTGGCTGCTGTGTGCCCACCGAGGAGTGAGTAATGCACATGAACATTTGTGTAATTATTATCCATTTTAAGCATTATGTTACAGTCTGTCTCCCTGAGGTGGGTCAGGGGGCGAGGGGGACAAAACTCCTTGGTTGAAACAAAACTTGTGGACAGACGTTTGTTCAGTGTTGCTTCAGTCTGTTATCCTCTTCAAGTTCCTTCCCAACATCTGCTTCTTACCTCCACCACTGTAAAGAAGTTCCTCTACAGTGAACCATTTCACACCAGTCATAGGTCATTTTACATGGCCGGTTATCCCTAGAGATAGGGATATCATACACGGATCAGCCAAAACATTAACACCACCTCCCTGTTTCTGTACTCATCGTGCATTATCAGCTCCTCATACCATACTGGAGCACTTTGTAGTTCTGTAATTGCAGTTTCTCTGTATACTTTGTTAGCCTCCTTTCACCCTTCACCTCTCTTCAACGGTCAGGACCAACACAGAGCAGGTATTATTTGGGTAGTGGGTCTAAATAATAGGACATCCTTAGTTACTAATGATAAAATCTGAAACGTCTAGAAACTGTTTAGAATTGGACTTCATGCATGATCTCGTTAACCTTAACCTTCAGTACACCTCTTTGTAGTAGGACCACTTCAGTGGGACCACTTTGTGCACTGGTCTTGAAGTTACTGGCCAGACAATTACAGGCAACTGAGTTTATGTCCAGCCCACAGACCTGTTGATGCAAGCAGCTCTTGATAGTTTATGCAACCATGAACTATTTTGAGTGTATCCCTACCGTACTGTGCTCTGCTCTGCCCTGCCCTGCCTTACGCTGCCCTGATCTGCAGTGTCTTGTGTTCCACGTTCGGCTGACCCCATGATATGACCCATGAAATGGAATTCAAGCTCAGGCGTTTTACAGCACGGAGCAAGTTCTCAGACTGGCTGGCAGCTGAGCCGAACAGACGTGCTCCCTGTCCACAGTTTTGGGTGTCTGCTGCCCAACTAATAGATCAGCATGAGTGAGTACCACATGCTCCCCAAGCAAACTATACTCATTGCTCAGAGAGTGTTTTTTATTTATTTATTTTTATTATTTATTTATTTTTCCCCTCACCCTATCATACCAAGAGGTTTTACGGTTAGAGGTTATCATCTGCAGGTTCTCTTGCGTTAAATCAACACCCACATGCTCTTTTTCTTTAATTTGAACCTTCCGTCAGCGTGAAATGGTTCTGGCATGCGGCTCAGATAGCTGATGAGGAATTAGGGCTCCTCGCCCAGCCCACCAGCCCTACCGATTGAGAAGCCTGATGAAGAAATATCTGGAGCCTTTTGCGGACCGCAGTCTCAATTAACATATGAAGGAAATTTTGCCTCTTCGCTTGATGCCTGTTATGTATTCCCTGTTTCTCTTAAAGGAGCACATTAAGGAGAAATCTCTCAACAAATGTATATAAACCTGTTTGAGCCATGCCCTGTCGCTTTTCTCGGAGTGAGTCAGGGTTCGGATTGCCAACGTTACGGTACATTTTCCATTTCTAGCACAATCTGCACTTAATCTTGATCCAAGACGTTGACATTTAAGCTAATGCTTTTACGCTGTGGCTCTGGGAAAGCTGCTATGCAGAGCTCGGTTTGGATATATATCCTCCTGTTTCAGCCTTCCCTATCATGTGCTCAGCAGCGGCTGTTTCGGTAGCACTGCCACAAACCAGGCCTTGCAACCTTAATTGAATTTAAGCCCCCCTGATGTATATTGCGAGAGGCTGCCCCATCCCAATTTTCTTGCTGTCTTCTAAACCAATCCATTAGTGTCCCATAGCTCGCGTCATACGTCTCTTCCACTCACTACCGAGTCCTTCCACCTGCAGCTTTACGGCTCGAGAACCTCAGTGATCGGGATGTTCTTGCCTCCGAGTGCAGCCGAGATTTAATTTCACCGATTCGCCAAAGGCTGCGAGCGAGCTCCTCACTGTGCTATTTAGCTGAACTGGAAACCCACTGGAAGGCACACGGAGAGGCGGACCCGGCATTAATAAATCATGGAGTGTCCTCCAAAAACTTGAAGGGAATCAGTCGTCCATGACACTTTGTACGGTTTTTGAAAGGCAGAACCTCAGATGGCCAGTGAAAGGGACCTCAGCACCAGCCAGACTTCGTTTTTACCACACAATGTTCCATAGAGGTGCACTCGGGCCTTCTAGTACTGAGGTCAAAACTGTTGAGCAGTTTGGTATAAATTATTTCTTACTCATAACTCATGAAGACAAAAAGAGGCAAAAACTATTCTTCCACTGTTAGGCTTCTTAAGGGGTTAAAGCTGAACGACAAAACCATATGTCTGCCGGCGGGCCGAAAGTGTTATTACAAACAAAACTTCTATTATCAGGAAATAGTCCCACCAGTTTGTGTCCCTGTGTGTAATAAGCCTTCCTGCAAGGGGTTAAAGCATGTCAGAAGTGTTGATTGCAAATAAGTTCCATCTACCTGTAATGGTCTGCTCAGAGTCTCTAAGGTGGAATTAAAAATATCTGCATTTTTGGGATGCGCTGTATGTTGTGGGAAGACTAATTAGTAGACAGGTTTGATGAATCAGTAGAATTAAGTCTGATTGCTACAAAACTTTCAAAGCTGAATGTCACCTGGAGTCTTTTTATGCAATACCCTGCACAATAAATGCATGGTTGTACCAGGTGACATCTGAGGAAATTCTTTATTTGTAAAATTCTTTATGTCTTTAAAATAAACCCCAAATCATGGCAAACACGTTTTATTTAGAACTTCAGTTAAATTGTGTTTTTTTGGTTGTTGTTTTTTTTTTTTGTATTTTTTTGTATTTTTTATAAACTTATATACGGCTGGCCGGTCACACCACCTGAGCTTTTTAGACTTTGCTAGGCGTAAGTGCTCAACATACATTTTTTATTTTAATGCACTGAAAAAAGTGTTCATTTAAAGGAGGCACTGTGGAATAATGTTCTATATTTAAGGTAAATTTTAAATTATTCATAGAAAAATACGGAACAAAAAAATGTGATGCAGTTACGTAATGTGCTTGTTTTGAGGTGTCTGTGTCCAAGTATTCCAGTCAATATAATTATTATATTCCGAAGTTTATGCTCCACATTTTGTGTATCTTCATTTTTCTGACCAGATTTCATCATAAATGGACCAATCAGTTTACATTGACTTCTATTAAAAGATCAGATGGTCTTTTCTTTGTCCTGTAAAGTTGGGACCATATGTGTGTAATGCTACTAGTGATGTGATTAGGTGATTTGTTCTAAAACATTCTATCCATGATTTGAGGTGTGTTTGAACCTGCAGGTTTAAGGGGGAAATCATTTGTCTAACCCTTACCAAAGGATTACATCATCTGGAGTTGCTCTGCATGTCTGACATCGGCTGCACTGATGTAAATGATGGTGCAATCCTCCTTTTTTCTGATGTCATGTTGCTCAGCTTTGCATGCCTGTGCTTTTGTAATGCCTGACTCGTTCGCCTCAGGCATGAAGGTGTGTGTTTCAGTGTATTTTCTGTGGAGGTGCGAAAGATCAGACGGTACGAATGCACTGCAGGTTTTGGAGATTTTATTCTACTGGTTTGCTGGGTGGGCTTAGTTATTTGACCTATGTGAGTTTGTGAGAGGTTCTTAAGATTATTTCTACATTGGCAACCAGAAGGAATAGCTCACGGGCAGGTGTGTCATACACAGATGTACACAGACCATCCGTAGCAGTTCTCTACTCGTTTCTCAACACAAGCTCTGAATGGGTTTCTGTCTCCTGCCGGAGTTCAGCTCAGTGTAGTTTAGGTCAGCTGTTCAGTTGTTGAAGGGATTGACCTCCTTTAGGTGAACAGACGGAATAAACACATCAAAAGCAGCTACACTCTTAACAATAAAGCTGCTTCAAAGGGTTCTTCAAACAGTGATGCCATAGAAGAACCACTTTTGATTCTATAAAGAACCATGTTTATAACAGAGATGTGAAGAACCTTCTTTTTATGTAAAAGTGAAGGTTCTTTAAACCTTCAGACCCCTTTAGTCGCCAATTGAACCATATTTTGTCTATTATCTGACCGCTATGGCAGTCTTACATTTATGGCATTTAGCTGACGCTCTTATCCAGAGCGACTTCCAGGGTTACTTATATTACAGAGGTGGGGCAAAGTAGTGTTAGGAGTCAGTCCCAAGGCCTCTCATTGGTGTAGTGCAACATAGTTACCCATACCGGGAATCAAACCCCAGTCTCCCACATGGTGTGGTAGCTTACTGGCAGGTAGGTATGGTAATAATAATATCATAATGGTCCTTGAGGACATTTATAGAATACATTTTCAGCATTAATTTCAGTCTATGATGTATAAATAGTATAAATAGAAAATGCTCAAATGTGGTTTTACAAGCCTATTTACCACCCTGTTATTTTGCCTTATAATGAAACCCTGTTTTTCCTCTTCTGGTAGGCTTATGAAAAAGTGATGAGCTCTGATCTGATTAGTTAGTTTATGTCAACACGATGTCTCACTTGAGCCATGTAGCTTAGCACACTAAAGCATTGGGATTTTTTTGTTTGTTTGTTTTTTTTAGCCCTAACAATGTTTTTTCTATGTTTTTAATCCTGATTTTTTTTATTCCAGGATTGTGTTGCTGTCCTTTCAATGTCCAGTTGGCACAATGAACAGTTAATGAGCCGATCAGAAGGGTTAGCTGTTAGCTGTGTAGTGCTGTTCTCCCCAGGCCTCCCTGTGCAATGCTTTCTGGGCCTCCCTTTGGCTCTTCTTTTTAGCTTTTAGTCTTTGAACTCTCTCCATATTCTCCCAAAGTAGCCATATTTGCTTTTAGCCTCAAATGGTTTTCGCTGTTGGGTGTATGTAGTTAGAGGTTAGTAGTACTGAACTCTAATTATTCAACTATGCCAACATTCTCTATTCCAGAGCCCTCATTCAATAAACTCTCATTTTAAACAATAAAACGCATGAAGAAAAATAAGTCACCGATCACGTGCGTTTTATTGTTTCTCTGATCATTTCTCCCTCACACATGCTCGGGGGAGGAAAACATAGTGCAATTAACATAATTTTACATCACCAGTAAAAGCACGGAAACATACAGACAACACAGATTCTCTATTCTTGGAGATTTGTTTTTCTATGCACAGTGTGAACATATGCACACATTTTATTTTTTTGTATTATTATAAGCTATTACTATTAAGAAATAGACTATTTAATGTTTCACATGTCACACTCTTGTTCCAGCCAGCAATAATTAATTAATTATACTTTGCTTGACTGACTATGAAAACCAATAGTGTTGTAATCTGTAGCAACTGGACAGGAGATTGTTGTAAGAAAGTATGATTGGAAAATGAGCGTGAGCATCTGACAAACAGTAGATCTGTAGAACAGCATGATGTTTTAGATGGACCGTTTTCTCTCCAAAACTGTGCAACAGAGATTATTTAAGGGCTGCCCTCTGTATCTCCTCCAGTGCATTGTTGTCTACCTATTTATCTTCATTGGCTTGAAAGCACTCAAACTGGAATAGATCCATACAGAAGCACACCAAGTAATACAGTGTATTTTTATCAAAAGGTATTCAGGATTTGTATTGGAGATTAATCCTTTCTTGTTAGAACCCATCAGAACCGATGCTCTCTCTTTTTGCAGAATGTGTCTTGTTGTACTTTCTGGCCTAAATCCTAAATAAAGAAATATCAGAAGAAGGACCGAACAGAACAGTGCAAGACATAGTTGTATCTAGAGGCATATGAAGAGGTTCTGTTTTTTCTTGTATTTTATTTATTTAATTTCAGATAAATCCGGCTTCAAAAGATTAGATTTGAGAGTGGCTGCCTCGACTAGATCTCCATATTTGACGTTGCTTTGAGCTCTGCTGTTTGTGCTTTTTTTCTAATTAGACCGCTTGGGCACTGACACAGGCAGCTTTATGGGTTGTGGTTTGTTGTTTTGTTTTTTTGCGTGTTGTCCCTCGTCCATTTGCAAAAAGACATGGACGCATGTCTGGAGCATTAACTACTGTAGATGCTTCCCCTGTGGTCCATTTTAAGCTTTTTGATGTCAGCCTCAAGAGAACTCGTTTCTCGGTGTGATGGACCCCCCCCCCCCCCACACACACACACACACGCACACAAACACCAAACCCTCCAACTTCAGAACAAACCACAAATTAATTTAGAGTTGATGTCTTTAGGGTGCGTTTTCCCCTTCACTGTGTAAACTTATTTGTTGATGAATATTTCTGCTGGAATTTCATGTCAGTGATGACATGATTGCAGTATTAAAAATGTTCTGTATTTGTCCGGTTAAAGTCCGGGTGAACTGTTGCACCAGAGTATTGATTTATGACGTTACAGTGGCTTTACTTAAGCAGTAGAGGAGAGTGAAAGTGTGTATCATTCCATCCAATACAAATGTATTTGTGTAGAGTTTTGAGAGGAACAGAAGAACCAAGACTCAAAAGGGGAACTAATCCTCCTCTGGTCGACACCAGATTGCACAACAGATAAGAAGAAAGCTTTAGAATAAATAGTCAGATAAAGAGAGATAATGGAGAACTATGACTAATGGTAAAGCAAGCCATCACAAGTTATGAGTTATCATGGCCATTTATTGGCCGCAAGCAAGAACTGAATGCACTAATGCAGTTTTATTACTCTCATGTGACAGTTTTACAGTTTTAGAAACCGAATGGAAAAATGTAAAGAAACTCCAAGTAGGGCTGGGTAATTTTATCAAAAATTCATTGAAAAGGACATTCCGCACCTCTAATCGAGGTAATCTTGATTTCACACACGTAAACCTAAAACAAGTGATTTTTACCACAGAAACTATGATTTTGCTCTACCAAACTTGACGTGCACACCCAAAAGGCTAAAAGTTCACTCAAAATTCTTAAAGTCTGTACTCTTTGCGGCCATCTTTGCTACATGGCCGGGCAAAATACTGGAAACTGAAGGTCAGATTACCATTTTAAAAACGTATTTTAAATCGCTGATAAAATCAGAATCAAAAACTTTCAGTCATAAACCTCGTGAATAGTTTATATTGTTTGACTTAAAAATGCAAAAATCCTCAGCACAAGCTGGCTCATTTTGATTACATTATTTGTAAAACAGGCACCATATTGAGCATTACGAGAACTCCCATTATTTTTCAACCAGTGGCCGGTCTTCTCATTTATAACGTTAACACTCCCAGTGGTCATTTTGGCAACATCTGAATCAGAAAAGCATCTCATTGGCTGCTTTTTACCCTGCTTGCTCCTCACTGAACTGATCTTGAGAGTGAGGTTTATTCACAATAAGCACAAACTCCAAGGATGTTTAAAATAAATAGAAAAGGTCCAAAAGTCTGAGACCACTACTGTACATACTTTATTTTCTCTATTTTGCTTTTTCCAAATGTGAATTTCTAATGATGAATTTTTATATCAGCACAACACCGCATACATTTCTGATGCATCTGTGGCTAAAAACATCACACACCTACTACACTGGAAACTGCTACACACCTACCCTGTTTGACCAGCTTAGAGAGAGACACAGTACACAGTAGATTTTAGGCCTTACTGATTTCAGGCATCAGGGTTCACACGAGGATCTCTCTTTCATTGCTGCAGCCTGGTGCAGTGATAATTACCAGAGTTTAACTGTACAGAACTTGTTAAAGGTGCGGTGTTTGAGTGTTTGGCAGGTCATGGTTGCTGTTTTATTAGATCTGCTTTGAGGCGTGCAGAGAATCGCTCTTGATGCCGACTTTGAAATAAGACGACTTCCCCATGGGATCCTTTAAAGGATCCGTCTGTGCCAGAATCTCAATGGAATTTGGATTTCGTTCATTAATCTCTCCAGAACGCTTGATGCTGAGGGAGCAGGATACATTGTGCTGGCTTTCTGAAGGAGACAAAGAGCCTTTTCCAACAGCCCATATCAGAGAAAGATGTTTTGTGTGTTTTTTATCTAGCTGGACAGCTGGGTAGTTTAGATGATATGTGGCTTATATGTGTAAGACTGGCAGTAATGGACAAATAAAAAAGAAGCCTGACTTTGAGTTCAGTAGTTGAAAAGCATTCGTAACTGTTTCAGTCGTAAAAATTTGAAGGGCACCGTTTTGCGGTAATGTTCTCCCCTGATTTATTCTTCTTACATCCTCCTTAGTGAGATGTCAGGTTGTGCACCTGAACATGAATACAATCGATGAACATGAACACAGTCTTGAACTTTCTCCAAGTCCAAGAAAGAGGCAGTGCTTTTCTGTTTAAACCCCTCTTTGACAGCATGATTTCTGATTCACCACAAAAAAAAAAGAAAAGTGTAGCCCAGTCTGAGTCTAGTTCCAAGCTGCATCAGTGACTCCAGTCACAGCCTCTTGTAAAGCCAGCACCCGTAACATATCCATCATCCTGAGCCAGCATTTATAGTCAGGAGAAAGCATGATACATGCGAATCCAGCTTGGCACTTAAATTAATTGAGAGTCTGCCGTAGTCCATCTAATATGAAGATATGTTACGTTCTGTTACCCACAGGTCAGGTCACCAACGCTGCAATCATTCCAGCCCCTGCCAATATGTTCCTGCCGGACAGCCGGCCCGCTGTGCCGCTGCCGCGCTTCAGCCGCCACCTCAACCCCTCCGAGCAGGGTGAGGGAGCCGGAACCGGAGGAGTATGTCTGAGACTGGGGACCAGCTGCCAGGTAACAGAATTGGTTCTGCTATAGCTATTACTGCTACTGCTGCCACTAGTACTACTTGTGATTTAATGCATTGACCATGTTAAGGAGTTGGTAGAGACAACGCAAAGCATGGTAAAATCATTAAGACACAGCATCAAATGGCTAATTGCCTGTATAAAGGGCTACAGAATACATAGATCTTCAATAAATGGTATTAAAGGGATGTTAGTTTAATTAAAATCATTGATTTGATTAAAATCAATAAAAAATTCTGATGAATCAGCTTTTCAGTTTCACTGATAATCAGGGTGTCAGCAGGTCATTATAAAGCCATGTTCAGCAGTCTGAACATTCGTCACTAGGGATGCTATTAAAGCAATAGATCACCACAGTGAAGATGGCACACATAACCTTGTGTGTTCTTTTGCTTTTACAAAACAGTACAGAAAATAATTGAAGCAAGCAAGAAAGAAAGTCATGTCTTAGTGTTGTCATAGGACAAAAACAGCGCTTATTGAACAGCTAGCGGCTCACAGGTTATTCAGTAGTAAAAAGCTTATTCAGGGGCTGTGACGGGTTTGCAGTTCAGTTCAGTGTGGACCCTCCACCACACTCCTCTTTGGACTAAGTATAATAATTCATTAGTGAGTAACAGAGTTTTTACACGTACTATTACTCTCTGTTCCTTATTTGCATGCTGGAACTAATTGTTGTGTGCCTCTCACATTTTGCCATCATTTGTAATAGCATGAAAATGAATTTGCTGATATCTGACAGACACCAACTTCTATGTGTCTGTGTAGGAAGTCAGTAGCTTCTTTTTTATCTGCAATGTTTAAAGCATTCTGAGTAGTAGGGCTGTCACAATGCCATACATTTGGTAGTCTGATATTTCATCTGAGGACCCCTAGGCTATTTTGCAGGTTGTTTTGATAGTTGAACATACCTTTTATTCACCTAAAAATGATTTTAGAGATATTTATAATATTTATAGGAGACCGTCACACATGCCAGATGTTTTTTTCAGGAGATCCCAGACTACTCAAATATGTCTGAGATTTAAATATTTGCATGCCTGCATTTTTATTTTTTATTTTTTATTTTTCTTGGCTTGTGAAGACTACCAAAACAGTTCACATCTCATGAAGCTTGCATAGAAATGTATAATCTAGAGTGTTTCTGAGCTGCAAATGCTTGCATTTGAGGAGTTGTCTGCTCAGATTGATTAGATTAGCTCTTGTCTCTCCATTGCTTAAACAATGCAGAAACAGCAAAGCAGGAGATATAGATCAGGAATATTCTGATATTTAGTGAGTAAACTTGTCCTCTGTTGCTTTCAGACACTATTGGGACTCAAAAACGTCAGTTCACTGTTCGGCCGTGTCCGTCTGTAGGTGTGTGGGATCCCCGCTGCACCCCTCCTTCTTGAGTTTCTCTGTGCAGACAAGTTTGGGTAGCTTCAGTAGCATGTAAAACAAGTACGGTGATTGGCCTTATCAGAATTTTGGTATCGACTTGGTGCCGAAGTATCGGTTCTTGTGACATCCCTACTGCGTAGTTATTCTTTAGCCAATCCCATTTTTGTCTTGATTGGCCTTGTTAAAATACTGTAGTGACCCATTAACCATTCATTCTGACAAGTATTCTAATTAACAGTAGGCTGTTTGCCAACATGACAGTTAAGAATTTATATATATATATAGTAGAATTGAGTTGATGCATGAGTTTCTACAGTGGCTTTAAACACTGCAGATCATATTTAAGAACTACAACCTAGAACTTCTCCTTGGTCATTAATAAAGTCAAGCATGTTAGGTATGTTCAAATACAAACAATGACAGAAATAAAGTCAAAATTCACTGAAATAAAGAGACAATGAAATGTATCAATAAGGTTTGCATTAAAAACATTCCCCTACAATGAACATAAAGTGGAAAAATTGATTATAGATAGAAAACCTCACACAGGCAGTTCCAGAGCTTGCAATCAAACTGTAACTGGGTGAAATCTGATTTGCTTGTCTGCTTCAATATAGCAGCCTGTTAAGAGGATGAGGGGATCTCTTGACCGCTTAGGCCAGAAGCTTAGAGATCATGCATAGCCTACAAGCCGAAGTCATGTGTGGGACAATTTTAAATATTTGGCTTCATATTTCTGATTTAAGAGTGTAATCATTATGAGCATAGGTTGTCTTTGGCAGTCATATAGTGTGTGTGGGAGTGTGTGTAGGAGTCTTACAGGAATGTATATTGCACATATGGGCATTTTCACCTCCAGTAGGACACAGAGTATGATGAATGTTACAATACTATAAAAGACCAGCTGTTTATGGCCAATTGGTAATCCCTTCTATGTCAAAATCAATTAGAACCCCATAAATAATGTGGTTATTCGAGGTGTATCAATTGCCCACCACCTGCTGTGTTTACATCCTTTTACTTCCCCTGTAACTCTCCCAGCCATTGCACACTCTTCACTGTTTACACTGCCTTCAATTTCTGTCCCTCCTCTCTCTCTCTCTCTCTCTCTCTCTCTCTCTCTCTCTCTCTCTCTCTCTCTCTCTCTCTCTCTCTTTCTCGCTCTCGCTCTCTCTCTCTCTCTCTCGCTCTCTCTCTTTTTCTCACTGGCTCTCTCTCTCTCTCTCTCTCTCATATGTACTTTAAGGCTAATCTCTCAGTCCCTGGGAATTTGCACTCATCTCTCCCAAAAAATGAGCTTTTTCACCTTTGCTTGCTGAGAGAGAGCCTAAAACAAATGATTAGATAAGTGAATTAATACTAATGCCGGTGCTGAAAAAACAATATTCCCACCACGACCCTGGGGCTGTGCCAAACATCACACGGCACACGCTCGCTCATCCGGGGGCCCCACGCAGCGTGCAAATGCAAGTCACTCTGAAAATCCAAATTAATTTCTCCTCCAGAATTGTTTCCATTATTTGGTTCGACTGAGCCGCCGTGTGCTCCGCTGGCGGTGCAGCCAGCTGCTGCTGCACCTCCACTCCCAGCCTCAGATGAACCATCATCACTATTGGGGGAGAAAACTCCATTACCAGCCTGGCTGAGTCTGTCCAAGTAGGGGTCAGGGGGAATATGGGGCAGAGGTCCTGACCATGCCAGCTCGAGGCATGGTGGCATGTTCTAGGTCTCCGTGCTAAATGAGCAAGTCCTCTGGGGTCAGAGAAAGTTGGGACCAATTAAAGGCCCAGGTAGATAACGCCGCACAAAGATAGTCATTAATTTTGTGGCATTGGGGGATTAAATTGATGGTTAGGAGGAGAATGAACTTGTTTAACTGCAAGTGTGCTGTTCAGCGGGTTCCACCGTATCCTGCAGTTGTTTATTTGCATGCTGGCTTCTCTTCCCTAGACTGTCCAGATAAACATCCCATCATGAGGGTGGCTAATGAAAGAGGACAATTTTTTTAATGAGTGAAACAAGCTGCTAATGAGCCGGTAGTGGATGCTGCAGAGTGATCTTGCTTAGCTGTAACTAGTGGTGTATTATGGGTAGTAGTAGACCTACCTGATCGTGGTTAGCCAGACTAAAACATCAGCTATATCTAGCTAGCTAGGGAAATACCGGTAAGCTACCAGCTGTTAGTAGGTTAGTTAGGCTTATAGTTTGAAATGTAACAGTTTGCAAAATTCATAATTTAATTTTGTGCAATATGATCTGGGAATGAGTGCCTGATGATGTGACTAATGTTAGACTCTAAATGATTCTAAATCTAAAAAGTGCAATATATTAAAACCCTTTTGCTAGCCATGAGCTGATACACATTTACATCCATTTTTTTTTTTTGTTTATATATAATGGTTTTTTTTTTTGTTTTTTGTTTTTTTTTGTGCAGACATCCACAGGAAGCCAGAAAAGGGTATACATACGAATGTATGAAGGCATTACATGAAATGAATAGTTTGTTATTGCAAAACTTTTTTTTACAGACTAATATGCTTTATTAACTTAGGCTGTGATTGCCAAGCAACACAATTCTTAAAGATTAAAGTACGTTGCTTTCCAATAACTTTCCACAATAATGCAATGTAATATATAGTGTGTGTGTGTGCGCCCGCGTGTGTGTGCAGACCAGGAGTCAAACCCAAGTCTCCCACATGGTGTGGCAGCTCACTGGCAGGCAGGGGTGTTCTCCATTGCGCCACACCAACACAATAAAGTGATGTCATTCATTAACATTAGGGTGTGGTTGCTAAGCAACTTACTGATTAGCGATTATTCTATCAACAGTAATGTGATTTTTATTTCTATTCCCCCAGAATTCAGTTGGTGTGCGTATACATGTGTATCTGTGTTACTGCTTTGAATGCGGCTCAGCCAATCGAGATTTTAGTACCAGAACCAGATACCACAAAGAAAAAAAGACTAATATATAAAAATACTATTAGTAACAATTTGGTTAACATAACATTGATCTAGCATGAGCACAAACATAAATAACATTTTAAATAAAATAAAAAGATTTTGTATTTTGCATGTAAAGAAGAGGCTGAAACAATTGGTTTACAGGCACAGACACAGCATTTAATCATAATTCAAACTTCAAAACTTTGTAAAACTATGTATGTTTTTTTCAAGGTGGCACAATACCACGTTTTCATGTGCAATACTGATACTGCAGCTATAAATATATGCTGATACTGATACGCAATCCGATACCATCTCTTCCCTCTTTTAACTCTTAGTCCCCTATGACAATTTTTGTCATTTTATTTAATAGTTTGACATAATCTTTGAAGGAAAGAGACCAGCACACATGCCATGTTATTTTAGGAGATTCTAGGCTTCTTAAATATGTCTGAATTTGAGATGCAAATATTAACACAATTTAGAAATTTGACCATGTTTTGATCAGAAATTTACTTCACGCCTGCAGTTGAAGGTATTTATACATGGTTAGATAAGGTAAGTATTGCTGCTTGCTATAATATGTGTATCTTCCTGTAAGTTACAAGTAATGAACCCTAGAATACTGGCCTGTAGGCTTGATCCATGCATTTATGTGAAAATTTAGGTGATGAATTATAAAAAAAAATTTATATCTTTTTCTTCTGATATTTGATCCAGTATCGGATCAGCACTCACCTGGTTTTGTTTTAGTCAACTTGAGAGAGTGAGTGAGTGTTTTTGTGGGTGTTTAGAATTGGGTTTCCGTGTTATTCGCTACTTTATTTTTCCGTAATGCTTATAATGGACAAATGCCTACATTCCTCATCACACATTGCAGTGCTTTCCTAGTAGATGTATAGCTTAAACCTGAGTATCACACAGACTACACCCCAGCATTGAGCCATAGCGCTTGCTTTATCGACCATGCTGTTGAACAAGCAGTGTCTCCCGCACAGTCATGAAGGGATGAAGCTGTAAATACCCCTTGAATCTGGGGTGACACCTTGCGAATCAGACTCGGGTGATTGCATTCTCTCGACAGGTCTATTAAAAAGACCTTGTTGGTAATGGCATTGTCAGTCTTTAGAATCACTGTCAACCTTTATAGCAGCTGTAATCCATTCACTTGTATGCCGTCAGTGGCAGTCAGGTTGGAGGCACTCGTTCATGATGGAACCCTGTTCTGTAATTGACCCGCACGCTACAGGCTTTGCTCCTGCAGGACATGTCTGCTCTCATCCACATTCTTCACATGAGTTATACTGCTTTAACATTGAAGTGTTTTGACCCTTTTGTCATGTTGTGTTTGCTTGGCGTGCATTCAGGACCCAGAGGAGACCTATCTGGAGAAGGCAGAGCGTCTTCATTCTCTCATGTGCGCCGTCACAGACAAGGTGAGTGAGAGGGTGGAAGCTGTAACTATGCCAGCTCTCGTTTCTAAACCGTTTGGCACGACTGAGGGCTTTCACACTGCTGTTGTCACTCTGTTTTCCTGCAAATGAAGTGATGGTCGTTGCCCAGTGAAGCAAGGGAGGGTTAAGCTTTTCCGACGTGGCTGACACTTGCTGCCGTGGTCTAATCAGGATTCCAGCACACGTGTTCATTGTGTACCCTTTCATTTGTAACTGACTGCACCGCTAAAATTATATTGGTACATTTTTGAAGGAAACATTATTTTTAACTTAAGGTGTGCAGCAAAGATGTGGGGCTATTTCTATTGGTATGCTAATGTGGAATGCTCACACAGTGGAAAAGGGCATCTGGGGTTGGACAAAAAAGGAGTTACAAGCTTTTGACATGACTGCGGGCAGGGATTTTGCAGTATTTTCACACTGAGTATTTTTGCATTCCAATCCTAGTACTTCAGTAAGGCACGATACCAATCCATTTTATTGTGTTTATTATTGATAATACAGCCAAGCAATTTCGGCAAGATGCGCTAGTCTTCCTGCTAAAACTACTACAGTAAGTGAGAGTGTAAAAGGTGTAACATTGATGTATGTAGTTTAGACTTACATTTTAAAATGAAGAAATCACAGAAGGGTTTTGTTGGGTTTGGTGTTACTAGTGTGTTTGTAGGGACGCACCGATCCGGCTTTTTCAGTTCCGATACCGATACATAAACTTTGCCAATCGGTCGATGACCAGTACCAGTCCGATACCATTGCTGAATTAATAAACTGTATACCTCACCATGTGACTTCAATATTACTTTATATAATATAAAAATTAACACAGATATAAATGTACTAAATTGCCATTTGTCATTTATTTATTTGCACATTTAGTGCAGTCTCACACCACCAAATTAAAGTGAAAGGTTTGGTTCCATGGATCTGCCTAATTATCAGATACCCGATCCAGCTAATTTTGTTAATATCGGGACCGATACCTGATCCTAATATCGGACCAGTGCATCCCTAGTTTGTACCATTGACATAAGGAGGTTTCGCAAACCTTTGCACTCCATTCTGTCCTAAAGAAAAATGTTTAGTAAGACATCTTTTGCTACACGAAAACTGTCCATCTAATCAAAAAGCTGTGTGCAAAATTAGGACGAACAATTTGGGTTTGGATTGGTGTTAATGTCTCAAGTCAGCTGGCAGCAGTACGCTAGCAACCACCTGGAACACCATAGCTGCTACCTGGGAGAACATATCAGCCACCTAGCAAGTGCCTAGCAATCACATAGCAACCACCTGGGATAGCACAGCGACTGCCTTCTAACAACCTAGTAGCATCCTAGCAAAAGCCTGGCAACACTTTATTACCCACCCAGCAACCATTTAGCAACATCATAGCAACCACCTAGCAACTACATAGCAGCCCTATGGCGACCACCTTTTAATAAGTGTCCCCCTAGTCAACACATTGCAACTGCTTGGGTCTGGATACCAGTTAAGCAGCGCAACCATTCAGAGTTTCCCACTGCAGTTGTTCAGGGAGTGCACTTTTCCAGTTTAGTTTGGGGTTCTAAACATTCATGCTGTTGTGAATATGCCAGGAGTTCACATTCCTTCCACATTCCAGTTCTTTTCTCACTGTTCTGAATGTGGCGTAAAACATCTGTATTAACCCAGAAGGCTAATTGCGTTTTTTTTTTTTTTTTTTTTTTTTTTTTTTTTTTTTTTACAAATCTCTTTCGAGTAAAACACACTGCTGCCCTTATTCCTACACATCATTGCTGCCCTTATTTCTACACATCTTTGCTGCCTTACTACTCTGGTTAAACAGCTGAGCTTCAGCATAATCGCCACACACATCACATTTTCTGCGCCCATGTTTGCACAGTAGATGGCTAGCTCAAACACAGCCACAATGACGAGAATGCTGATATTTCAAGTTTTCTGGGATCAGTACACTGGGCTGCTCTTAAGCTCCAACAGCTTTAACACCCTTAATGCACATTTTCCAACACTTTGGTACCTCACTGCTGCAGTTTGAGATCCAAGGTGTCTGTTCACAATACCATATATAGAAAACCAGAGACAGCATCAGGCGATTAAGTCCAATGCTTTTACTGTACCTTTCAAAGCACGTTTTCAAAATTTCATAAGACCATAGACATCCAGTGTTGGGTTTGCCTTTTCAAATCCAACCTGCTTACTATATAAGGATTATAGGATCCTATAATGGAGCCTCTGAGGCTGAAAATCCAGCTGCATTAAACAATCTGTTATTATGAAATCTGAAACCCACTAAATATTCTGTTTGAACTCCCAGAGAGGCCGTTGCTTAAAAAAAATATATATATATAATAAATCCAAGTGGCACTATGTCACATGGCATGCTGGGGTCACCACAGGCCCTCAGCACCCCAGCCCCGCCTCCCTCCCCTTCCTCCCCCTGTGCTTAGAAAAGCTCTGATGCCTCAACCGCTCCATCCAAAACTTGGAAGTGCCGTTAAGTGGATTAGTTGCACTCAGTCAAAAGGGGAGCTGAATCCTGCAGGCGAGCCCAAAGCCCACTGTGTTTATTTGGAGGAAATGTGTAAATAAATAAATTAATGGAGAGCACAAGAGTTTATAGCGCCTCCCCACCTCCCCCTTCCCCCCCACACACACTCTTTCTTAATCTGTGGGAAATGTGCATCGCTGTCATCCACCGTTTGCCTGCACTGCGAAATTCTCCACAATAGCACCGTCAATATCTGCTAAGCTAGATTAGGGATGTTTTAAAAATGGGATTTGATGACCTCATCAGGAAGCCATAGTGCTTCTTTTATTTGCACCTAGTTCTAGAAGTTCAACACACCAACCAGTCTCTCGTTTGCACTGAATTAGTCTTTGGGTCCCTCAAAATCTATCCACTAAGATGTTTGAGATAAATGTTAGGTCACAGACATTTCCCCCTAAGCTACAGCTGACCTTTTTTTAAGGGGGGTGGGGGGGGGGGGGTGGTTAAGTCTACGAGGAGCTCAAATCCAGGGTAAAGTGCAATAAATCTTTGCTTCTGTTCACTCGGCAGATCTGTGCTGTAGGGTAAACCGAACTTTTTGTTTCTGAAGGGAATTGTGCTAATGGACTTGTCATGCAGGGTGTTGAGATGTAAACAGTGTCATTCAGAGAGGTTTGGTGTGAAATGCTGCCTTCTGGAGAGAATTAGTCAGAATTGTTTACAGTGGTGATGGGAACCACACGTCTGAAGAGTTTAATGGCTCTAAAAGCTGCCTCTCATAGTTCTTTGAAATGGTTTCACATACAGTGCCTGATGCCTGAGATCCTGATTTACAATAGATTTGAGATTTTTTTATTTTATATTTTTCCCCTCCAATAAAAGTCTCTGTAAAATGATTTTATTCTCAGTCATATTGGAGCTTTTATACTATCCGTCCATCATGACATTTTTTTTACACAATTTAAAGAACAACTACCAGATTTACATTAGGCCAAAATGGAGATCCAAGGTTTTCTAGGTCCTCACAGAAGGAAAAAATTTCTTGACCGTCATTTTGGAGTATTTCTATTGGTCCTTTCGTTATGGAAATTTGACACGCTGTACAGGACATCCGTCAGATTCAAATTAGGTCAGCCGTTTTTGTATTAAGAAAAAACAAGCAAAGTAGAATCCTGCAAACATTTGGGTACACCTTAATTGGCTTGTTTGGCCTTTGACTTGTTCACAGTCATTGTTAGGAACGATCAGGTGCTATAAATTTGAAAGCGTTATAAGCCTTAGACAGCTTTATATAACTTCTATAACTTCTCAACCCTTGTCCCAACAAATAGCATCAACAATCGGGCTCCTCCAAGCAGCTGCCTAGTCTTCAGAACATTAAACAGTTAACAAATGATGCCTACAAACAGTAATGAGAAGAGAGCAGAGCATTTTCACATAACCCTTCGTTCATAATGGAAGTATGGAAGTAGCAGTTAACAGGAACACTGGAGGTCAAGTTGAGGTCTGAAACATTTTGAAACAGATTGAATTTTGCTGACATTCTGAAGAGGGGGGTACCTCTTATACAGTAGACATAATTTGAAGGGAAATGAGGAAAGACCTGTGTAAATTTGTATTTATCTCTCTCTCTTTTTCTTTCTTTCTTCTCATACAGAGCGTATTCGGCGATGGAGAGAACACAAAGGTCCGGGTGTCTGAGTTGGAGGAAGAGGTGAGGACCCTGAAGAAAATCAACAAAGACCTGTATGAGTTCTCCACACAGCTCCTCACCAAGCCTAATTAGGACCTTCGTGAGACGGCTTCATTTCAGCTGAGGCGAGCTGTTCCCTGTTTGAAAGTGGACCTCCGTGAATAACGATGGGGTTTCAATTAAATTGGCATTTACACTCGCTAAGGAATCACAAGTTCACAGTGTTTGGTGGTTGTTTTTTTTTTTTTTTTTTTTGGTCCAGTTTTTGAAATGCTCTGAATGCTCACTTACTGTGGGTTTGATAGGGATTTTGAGTAATGATGAATTGGGTTGCATTGGTCGTACTATACTGTTACGGTATTTCCAGAGAATAGACAGAATTTTTTTTTTAATAAAAGCTTTGACTCCTGTCATCTCCAGAAGTTGACAATTTCACATGTTTGCATCATTTTTTTAATCCATTTCTTGGTCTGAGCCCTTCCCTCTCGTCCAGTGTGCTTTTGCTGTCGGTGTTCTCCTTTGAGAATATAGGCTGTGTAGTGAAGTTAAAGGAATGGGGGAGGGGGCTGGTTGGGTGCTCCTCTAATTTTTTGATGTAGGCCTTCACCCAGACGAGCGAATGGGTTTCCTCTCTTTGATCTGAACCTCCTCTGCCTCCTAGTTTACTTCGGCTATGTGCTGGCCCTAACGCTCCGTAAACACAACAAACTGCATCGTGACTTATTTGCACCGAGAGCGGCTCTTCCTTGCCTTGGCGAGAGTTGTTAAATCATGCTTCCCCTTTAGCTTGCTGTTAATCCGCCCTCTCCATGACCTGTGCAAACATCCTTCTGTAGTTTGCTAGTTTCTCCTGAAGCAACATATCTCAAACAACCTCATTTGAGGAGGGGAAGGCGGGGTAACTTTTTTTTTTTTTTTTTTTTTTTGCATCCAAATGTAAAAAGGAAAAAAGGGGGGGAATCATCAGCATTCTGCAGGCACAGTGTTCCAAACGAAGGCAGCGCATGATTTTTATCTGGTTAACTCATTTAGGTTTGGTGATGGAGATCTGAAATGTCTTGAGTCTCGTCATCTTAAAGCGGAGAGGGATGAGGACTGATAACAACCGGCGCCTCCTCTCGACGCTTTCCCCTTTGAAGAATGTTCTGTTTTAGCTGCTCTTGTGCAAAAGCAGGGAATTGTTTTTACATTCACGCACGTTGCGCTCCGGATCGTTCTCCCACCTCTATAGGGTTAGGCTTTGGATATTTGCTGAGGTTTGACTATCAGTGTGTGTAAAAGGAGGAGCTGCGGGGAAAAGAGGGGCTCTCGTGTCAAATCATTGTTTGATCTGCTGGAAAGAAGAAGAAAAAAAGCGATGGAAATTTTTTCTCTTTATATTTTGCTGTTTTTCCTCAGATAATAAAAAACGTTGTTTGCATTTCCTACTTTTAAGACACTCTTTTATCTGTATCTGGTCTGACAAGGCCGGAGGCAGATTTAAAGGGGTCCATACTAAAAGTGCGCTGGTTGATCTGCAGAAATTAAAATGCCAGAATGCAAAACATGAGACCTTGATTACAGTTGGACGAGAGCCCCCAGGCTCTCGGAATCTGCTGATTGCCAGGAGCTCTCCAGCTGCAGTTCACAATCATGAAATACCTAAAGAAGCACTGCTGCCCAACATAGGAGTTCATTGAGCTGTTTCTGCATCAGGGATGTCCGAATCAGATCCAGTGTATGAGGATCAGGGCCGAGCCAGGCGTCTTGTAATGGATCAGATATTTTTTTTATCTCTGTCAACAACAACAGATATCAGTCCAGAGTGTGTAACACAAGCCCTTCGGGCTTCAGGTATTGGCTCGGCTTGACCCGCCATCCTTGAGGTTCCACGGAAGACAAGCATCCAGACTTTTTTCTGTCCTGGCACCGGTGCTCGCTCGCTGTCTTCAAACGCAGACTGAAGACCCAGCTGGGGTACTTGGGTGAAGTGTAGTGTTGAGTATTGTGGTCTTCATACTGACTTCTGTATTTAGTAGTATCTAAGCTTGGAGGTATCTTTTGGATCCCAGACAATACAAACTAGCTAAGGGTATTTTCTGAGTAAACAGTGAAGCACTTTTGTAAGTCGCTCTGGATAAGAGCGTCTGCTGAATGCCTTAAATCTAAATGTATCACCACACACACACAGGAAGTGATCTGGCTGCAGTGTTTTAAAGGAACTATCACTATAAAACAGTGATTTTAAGAAAAGTCTCAAATAAACTAAATCAGTCAGTCAGTCCAGAATGTCTCACAGAAACTGCTACTAAAAATGAAGTGATTTTACTTTACAGTATTAATCAGCAGCTCATCCTATCTAAACTGTGTGACTGTGTTAATTATACAAACACAAAGATTGGATCAGCTCAGGGGAGCAAAACAGCCCGATTGAGACATCTCTACTTTTAAAGTAACTCTTACAGCGTTTAATCCCTCTTTGCTCGTGGAGTGCTGGAGGTGTGTCGTGAGGGAATTTAGTTTATTACTGAGGGCTTGGTTAGTTTCTAAATGATTTCAAATGCAAGGTTGTGGTCTCATGGTAGGTATCTGCTAAGAGCAGTGTGAGAGGTTTGGCTAACCTAACGATATTGTGTTCTAAATTGTGCCTGGGAGCGCTTACAGTAAATCAATACACCCTTTTTTTTTTTACCCTCCATGCTTTGTGAAGTTCAAATGTAAGTATGTGATGATAAATCGTCTAAAAGAACTGAGGAGAGAATAAAATGCTGCATTACTGCCACAACACTTAATGAAGCCGAGACTGGGCTTTGCATTCGCGTGTTCACTGAAGGGATCTGCCCCTTTTATTTAACTTCATTTAATCCCCCAAGTTCTTTTCATTTGGCCGTGTCGATGGTGGGAACTCATTAGCTTTTATCGGCCGAGGGGGCGCATGCCAGATAGATCGAATTGAAAGAGTGTGGAAAAAAAAAATTGAGCACAACAAAACGAGGTTCCACCAGGACGCCCTTGACTGGAGTGGCTCTATTGTAAGGGCCACTCTCTGCTGACTCTCATCTGAATTTGAAATGGAGGAGGTGTTTCCAGCATGTGTAAATGGAAGGTGAGGCTCTCCTTCTGCCTCCAGATTAGTTGCCCTTTGTCTTAGAAGTGGATTGAAGGCTTTAACAGAATACCTGACTAGATTAGTTCAGCAGGGGCGTAGCGTGTGGATATGCACTTCAATATAGTCTCACATCCATGCTTAATCATCCAATTCCAAGCCCTGCCCCATTGCTGCTTGGCTACTGTTGCTTTCCGCCATTGCCTTAGTCAAGCTTTCACTTCACACGCTGCACACCTAGTTTTTGTTGAGCTGAAGGCATCCATTACTCCTGTTCCTAATGTTCTTTGACCAATGCCAGCGGACACAGCTGCTCAAAATTAGCTCATGAGGATCTATAGTTATGCCTGGCAGAAAGTTTTTTGTTTTCTCAGCGTCATTCTCTGTTAAAAAACCTTTATGTAAACATGTCATGGTGTTGGTCTGTGGAGAGTTTGGAAAGCAAACTTTTCCAATTTTTTTTAAGAAAGTTACATTAACAGATGTTAGGAAGGATTTTTCCTTTTCCTATTAAGTTGTCGGTTCGGAGATGCACAATTTTCTTCACACAGCGCCATTTACGATGTTCGCACAATCTTAGACAGAGCTACTGTAAAGGAATAAAGGAATACAGATGAAGTCCTTATCAAAGAAACATGAAAACATGACTGGAACTTATTTTCTGATCCTGGATTTCTGGACGCCTTGAGGGCTTGGAGAGAAAGTCTCACTCCAGCAGGAGAGAGTATCTTCATGTGGTACATCAGACCTCTGTAAGCGGCAGGGATGTTGTTCCACACAACGCAAGTCTCCGCTGTGTTCCACTTGGTTAAGCGAACCACTGAAGTGTGAATGCGTAATGAAAGGATTTCTTCTTCACCGTCTCCCACAGCCTCTCTCTGAAGAGAGTACAACACCTGTTCCTCAAAAGTTACTTGCATGTTTACATTTTTATTACTCATTATATATTAAACTGTATCATGGCAGATTTGGGCGCTGCACCGAGTCCTAACACGGTTTGGTACGCTAATCTAATTTTCAGTTTGCATTCAAGTAAACTTTCTTGGAATTCATCCTAAACATGTAACGAAGTGAAGAGCATGCTCTCAGCATCAAGGTAATATCATAAGGCCCAATGTGACTGGCCACTGTCAAGCTTATAACCGATCAAGACTTGTAGAAGTCTGAAATGTGCT
The DNA here is from genome assembly GCF_030463535.1 of Salminus brasiliensis. NCBI lineage: Eukaryota > Metazoa > Chordata > Actinopteri > Characiformes > Bryconidae > Salminus > Salminus brasiliensis. The sequence continues at coordinate 12,435,947 of NC_132894.1, read as the reverse complement.
CCAGGTTCTGCAAATTTCATGGCTTATGGTGGAAGATCAAGATTCTGAGGCGTCTAAAGTGTGTTCCATGTTCTACACCCTTCAAGGTTTATCATGGAAGATCAAGACTTGGATGAGTTAAAAATATAGCCCATGTTTCACACCTTTCATGGCCTATGGCAGAGAACTAAGACATGGAGAAGTCTGAAATGTGCTCTGGGTTTTACACCCTTCATGGCTTATGGCAGAGAACCAAGACTTGCATGAACCATTATATGCTCTAGGTTCTACACCCTTCATGGCGTGGAGGATCAAGAGGATCAATGATCAAGAATCTACAGCCTTCATGGCAGATCAAGACTCTGAAAAGTGCTCCATGTACTACACCCTTCATGGCTAATGGCAGATGATAAAGACTTTGCGACTTTGCGAAGAGGATCAATGATCAAGACTTTACACCCCTCATGTCAGAAGATCAAAACTGGGAGGAGTGAAATGTGCTACAGGTACTACACCGCTAATGACCAATGCAGAATATATTGGAGGAGTCTGAAATATGCTCTGGGTTCTACTCCCTTCATGGCTTATGGCAGAGAATCGAGACTTTGAGAACTCTGAATTGTGCTTCAGGTCATACACCCTTCGTGCCTTATGGTAGAGGATCAAGACATGGAGGGGTCTGAAATGTGTTCTTAATATGTTCTACCCTCTTTATAAACATGAGCAGCTAAAAGTCCTACCTGATCTGTTCATTTAGCAGCTTCCCGAATTCAGCACAGTGCAATCTCTAAATGGGTGTCCCGATCGACCCGCATGGAAAATATATGGCGGCATGCTTTCAGTCCTCACTCAGCTCCTGCAAATCAATCAGTGCAATGTCTGTGGAGCTGCTATTCTCACAATATAGACTTAGTGCATTGTTTATCAATTGGGTATGTCATTGGTAAATTCCTCAACTGGGCAATGTCTTCTAAAATCATCACCCACACAGTGGCGTCCACTGTTTGCCAGGTTCTGAGAGAGGCCGCTTCAAACGGCGTGACGAAACTGATAAGTGCATGCATGTCATCTAGGCTTGACTCTGTTAATAACCCTGATAAGTCTAATCTGAGAGAGACGACACATCAAACTGTTGTGGTCTGGAGGTAGAAGGAGAACTTCAGTGACTTCTGTTAATAACCAATAACTTTTGTCTGGAAAACTCATGACATTTGCAGACGTTTCACATTTCTTGTTAAGCAAAAGCAAAAAATAAGAAAGGTGGCTCATGTTCGTGTTCATATACCAAAAGGAATTTAAGAAAAGATGAACACCTTGCTATTTTAAAACAAGTTGTAAAAAGACATGCTTTTTGCACCCAGCTGTACCCTCAAACTACAGGAAGCTCTAAGCTTCCTCTGTGCCTTCCATTGCTCATTATTTTGAGCTTGCTTGTGGCCCTCAGCTAGGATGAGCCTCAGAGGATACACTTCTGCATTTTCTGCCATTGTCCTGGTAGATACCCCTATAATGAGGCAGAGGATGAGGAAGGAGAGCCAGAAGTCCGCATGGCTAAGCTCCTCTGGAACTAGTCCACCCCATCCAAGTGCAGAAGCCCAGTTCTGAGATTACAGGCAGAGGATGAGAAAGACGAGGTTGGGAAGGTCTGCAAACTGAAATGTCGAATGAAGAATCCTGAGCGTCCTGGTGACCCCATGCTGTGCATGTTTGTGTTTCTACCCTGCACATAAAGAGCATCTTAATAATGTCATGAGCACAGAACTGTGTAAATGTCCATATAATTTCCAAATAACAAATATTGTAAAAGGTGTGCTTATGTCCGATTTAACCAAAAAACACTTTATTTTTCAATTTATGCACAGTTAGAGGTCCCTCTGTACAATGTTTTTGTACAATGCACTTTCTTCCTGTTCCTGACCACACAGGACCACCACAGAGCACATATTATTTGGGTGGTGGATCATTCTCAGCATTGCAGTGACACTGGTATGGTGGTGGGGTGTTGGTGTGTGTTGCACTGGTATGAGTAGATCAGACACAGCAGTGCTGCTGGAGTTTTTAAACACTTCAGTGTCACTGCTGGATTGAAAATGGTCTACCAACCAACAATATCCAGCCGACAGAGTTCTGTGGGCAGCATCCTGTAACCAGTGATGAAGGAAGGAGTAGGGGATGACCAACACAAACTGTGTAGCAACAGATGAGCTTCTGTCCTGGACTTTACATCTACAAGATGGACCAACTAGGTAAGAGTCTGATAAAGTGGCTAGTGAGTGAGTGCTGTTCATCGAATAACAGGGTGAATATGTACATTTTACAGCATTAGCAGTGCACCAGCCTCGCCCACCATTGCTAACAGTGACCATGCCCGGCACAGCAAACCAGCAACGTGAATGTGATGTAAATCATAAGCCATGTTCATGAGGTCGCGAAAAAATATGTGGTTTACATCTTAAGGCTCTGAGGGTTATGCCTTACCAGGCAGGGTCACATGAAATGGTACATGAAACATAATAGAGGTCATTTTATGCCACAGCACCTGTTTCCCAATAAAGTTTAGTCCCAAACTCCCTATTATTGAAACGCTAATGGCGATTGTATGCAGTCAGTGGCAGTTCGATAGCACTAGGCATGTCTGTTTTTTCATGTTTAATTACCCTATTCACTTGTATTGTGCACCTAAATCTAATACAAATATTCTGGAGTTCAAATCCAATCTAATCCATAAGACGGTCTCTTATTGTAAGGTTCTTTCTGGCAAGGTCATCCTTACTGATGCCGTACAGTGTAGATTCTGTAGAACAGTCCAAACCTGAATAGATCTCCTTGCTGCTTTGCTTCATTTCTGTTTAGTGGGTTTCTGAGGACCTGTGAAGCCTTTGCTGATTAATAATGGTTTCAATGGAGTTTGGATGGTCTGTTGACTTTGAATACGTACCACACAGACAAAAGCACAATCCTTTTATGCACTGATGCTCTGCATTCTGAGCGAGTTCAGGATAAAGGCAGCTTGGAATTAGGCTGGAATCATGTGGCAGGATTTAACGGTCCCAGGAGCGCCTTCTTTGGCATCACAGATGAGGAACCAGTGGTTGCGATTCCCTAATATATCTGCAGTGGCATGCGAAAATGTGGTACCCCTGGACAAAGTATGCTGCTAAAGCAATAAAAAATTTTTTTTAAATTGTAATTTAATCAAGATTAGATTTAATGGGCCCAAAGCCAACGTTTGGGCACCATGCATGTTTTTTGTGTTCCGCTCAGAGGCTTCCATTTCTTGTTTGGGGAATTTTGCCCATCCAGTCTTGTGAAATAATTCAATCCAAGCTAGTAAAATGTTCCCTGTGCCACTGGCTGCAGCACAAGCCCAAGCATGACCAGTCCACCTTATTCTTAACAGTTGGTAAGGTGTTCTTTTTTTTAAGAACTTTGCACCTTTTTTTTCCCCTCCGAATGAGATGCTAAATTTCGTGGTGACAGTAGAACAGTGCACTGCCACTTAAAAAAAATGTCATGGCCTTTCTAGCAGTCTTGCATTTAAGTCTTTCAGAGTCTCTTAATTACATTAAGAACTGAGGAAACCGCAATGCTTTGCTATCTTCTTATAGCCTCCTCCTGTTTTGTGGGCATCAATTATTTTACTTGTTAAAGATGAAATTGTGATTGATTTATGATCTACTTGAATATTCACAGCCAAAGAAATATTTAAACAGGGGGCCCAAACTTTTGCATGTCTCTGTAACAGTCTCTGTAATAATGTACATCCTGCATTGGAAGAGACAGTGGAAGCTTGTCGGATGCTGAGGGCATAACAGCCTAGCTTGCGCGTCATGGAATATTCATGACTTGCTTGCCTAACTCCCAAGCCTCTTAAATACCTGAGGTGTTGCGATCATCTGACAGGCGGTTTATTTGGAATGCAAGCTGCTGACAGATGCACAGAATCATGAATGAAAGTTTTCAAACATGGGAGGAAGGGGAAAGATGAAATGGTATCCCTCTCCATCAGTTTGGAGACTGTGAGGGAATCGATTGACCTGGCCTGTCACTGCCTGGCTCTGTCCAACGGTGTGTAACATTTAAGGAGATTGTAATATATTCTCCAATTGAATATTCACGGCCATCACTGATCATATGGAAAGTTAACCTTGTAAAAAAAAAAAAAAAAAATCCAGTGTCCGTTCTCCCTAATGAATTTGTCAGGAAAATGGGTCGGGAACTTTACAATCTCTTGCTAGCACCTCCAGAATAAGCTCAGGTAATTTGGTCATGGTGGCATTTGGGTATTCCTACCTCTGCATAATCCATGGAGATTATAGATGTTCCAGGTAGTGTGAGCCACCTGGCAAGAATGTGTACAAAAGCACTTGAATGCAGCGCTCAGTCTTACATTTCACGCTCATGTGGTAGTGTGGACGGCCATGGAATTTTAAAACAGCGCTGTGACATTTAAAAGCACAAGACCGTGTTGCACTCCCACTATCTGAAAGAAAGCGCCAGGACGGGACACGGTTCTGCTGGCTTTGAAAGAGTGGGAAAGTCATCCCGCCAAAAAAAAGCAGACTTTTGAAACGTGATCGTCCACCTTTAGATCCTGTGGCTGGTCTTCTGGCAGTTCTCCCAGATGGTGTTACTATAGGGAGAGCTAAAACCCTTGTATAAATACTGACATAATTGGCTGACATCTGTTTATCTCCCTCTTATTCATAATTCATTTCATCTGTGGCAACGGTTTTCAAACAGGTCCTTCAGAACCTGCTACATGACAGTCTTCTGCAAAATGTTGGGTATGAAGTGTTGCAAAGGCTCAGTTGTATTTATTTAATATGTATTTATTTTTTTCTCTGACCTTGAGTAGAAAATCAGGCCCAAGCCATGTCGTCGATGTAATTAGGAACTGTCAAATGGATCAAATTTCCAATTTTTTACATTCTCTGGCTTTTTAGAACTTCCACAAACACCCAGTAACCATAAGCCTCTTTAAGCAGCTGTCTCAAGATCTGCATTTCTTCATCTTGTTGCTGCTAATGCCAGGTGGATACTACACAACTCTCAAAATAATTTTTTTTATAGCTCACACTACACAACATTAATGCCCACTGGCCTTTTATGTGGACATAGCAGCAAGCACAAAACCTGAGCGATCACAGACAAGGCCGGAACACCACACCGTGCCAAATTTAGTTAGCCAGAACAACAACTGCCAATTGGTAGCTAACGTGCCTTTTTCTGGGTGATGTAGCAGTTTGATAGAAACTCCAGAGAAGGGTTCAGAGGTTCAGAGCTGTCAGTCTGCACAGTCTTGCGTGCATAATCCGAAAGTGTGTGCTGTTTCATTCAGTACAGATCGTGTAGTGTTGTCAACATCAGCCAGGCATTGGTTGCAGCACTTAGGAGCCCACAAATATTTGTTTATGCTACAATATGTGTGCTATAAAAAACTGAACGTTTTTCTGAATGATCATGTCATGGACTGTTATGCACTGAATGACTACCACACATCCAATCTAACTAGTGGCATGTCCGGATATCCAATTTGAGTCAGATTCGAAAACACCAGGATGTGGCTTAAACCTGACCTGACAAAAAACAACAACTTTTTGCTAGTGACCTAATGACCTGCAATAGTCCTAAAGGCTCATTTATACTCTGTGCCTTCTGTTCATACTCTGCTGTTCATTTTGTCCGTATTTGTGCACATTCTTGGAAAGCATGAGGATACGGACAGAATGGGGCAGTAGCACTGGATAACTTAGGGAGCACAACCATTGCCACGCAATGATGAAAAAACTTCTAGAGAAACCGTTGTACACCACTTTTATTAACGTTTACACTGCTGCCTCTTTCGTCTCTTTTTGTGGTAAATACATTTGCATGACCTCCTCTGCTGTCGCCATGTTTGTTGCCATGTTTGTTGTGGGCAGTGACTGTTTGACAATGTTTGAAACAGACATATTCATTTTCGTACGTAATGGGAGTAGAAATGAGCCTTAGTTATGAACGGCACCAGATTTTCTGATAAAAAGTAAACTCCCCAAGGATCTACATTACCACCACTCATGCTTGGATTGTTAGCAATTCCTTGGTGCTTCATGCATGAGCGCATTTAGTTTGATGAATGTGCATTAGTTTAGCATCTTGACAGTGTTTACGTTGGAAATGAGCTTCACAACACACTTCAGTTGATCCTCTGAAAGACTCTGCATGTGCGATGTGGTTAAGACGCTTCTTGCGTCTTCAAGTCCTAAAAGTAAACTTGGCTAATTGCTGAGGAGAAAAAAAATAGCAATTGAACAGTGTTTGCCCTCCTCAGCCCATATAATAACACTTCACTTTCAAGAAGAAAAAATAAAAAAAATCTCTGTTGTCAAATGTATCATAAGATAATGAGGAATTAAAGGACGTTTTTGTAGCCTTTATTAAAGGCTGTTTCATCAAACAGCACGCTGGTATTCATAGGCACAATAGTGATGATGGTGGTGGTGGTCCAGCACAGATAAAAGACTTAGTTTAATTATTGTTTGAGGAAAGCATTAGCTGTCATATGTTCCGCACACAACCTTGGTCAGTAATCTCTCCAGGGCCGTAAACTTGCTCACGAAGCCGATAGGAATCTTCTGAACACCAGGATCAAAATGGAGAATCCATCGCCGTCAGGGACAACCTACGTACTCAAAGAGTGAGCGGCTCCGGATCCTTCGGTTGCGCTTGTGTTTGGCGTTAACGGTGATTTGCAAGAAGCTTGAAGGTGGATCAAATCAGTTGATACTGCACTAATCAATACTGTCTCCAGGAAATTGGCTCAGGGGAGTTGGGCTAAGAAGAAGCAGGCCTTGCTGACAGCGGTGACAGCAGCTCCCCTAATGGGCCTGAGCATTTGTCTCCCTCCTTTAGCATCACCAAGTGGGAGAAGACGGCGCAAAGCAGGCCCATTAGGCATTCAACAAAGGTAGCACTGATTGGGCAAACACGGTTTAATGGTTGCAGGCTTGTGCAATGTCACTTTGGGGGCAGTTGGTCCTTGTTTTCACAGATCAAACTGCTTTTTAGCTGCAGAGTGGATTCACCTTTAGGGATAGAATTCTAGGAAATGCTGTTCCAGACTGCTGCATAAAGCTTCATTCAAATAAGATGGAGCAGCTGTCTTGTAATTTGTTTACTGATTGTGGCCAAATGCAGCTCGTGGTCAGTTCATTAGCAAGGTCACCATGTTAACTCTGAGCCAAGCCATTCAGAAAGGCTTTCATTTACTGGCTCTGTTGCTCTTTTTGCCTTGCTCGTTCAGAAACTACACAATTATATGGTTCTTTACAATAAAAGTAGGACTTTTTAACTCCACCAGGGATGCACCGATGTGGGAACTCTTAGCTGATGCCACTATGCCAAATTTCACACATCTGAAGATGTACCTACACATTTAGGTCTATAAAGTGTAGAAGTGTAGTGACACTAGGTCCACTGGGGTTAGTATTCAGGAGAAATGCAGCACCCGGTGTACAAACCAGTGAAATAAATAAAATGCAGATATTTTAGTGCAGTAGTCCAGCATCACCCAAATACTCAATTAAATGTTTTGATTTTCTCATCTAAAATTAGAGACTTTAACAAATTCTCTATGGAAGAAACATCTCTGTTTTGTTTTGTTTTTTTACTTTTAAATGTATAAAATCGAGCATATGAATACAAATTGATATGAATAAATGTAATGGCCAAAATGTTGCATTAGACTGTATGTAATCAAATGTTGGTTGGAAATAAGACTTTTTTAATGCAATCATCAAATGATAGTAATGTGATTGTAATTTCACTAAAGACTGAAGGCCTATTGGGACATTAGTTTGACATAGGGAGGTGGAGTAATGTAATTTACGACTGGACGTCTTTAAAATATATTACTTATTCACATGTATGTAGGCTAAAGGCTATGCTACTCAATGACCTACCTAAAGCTGCTAGAGAGTAGCTCTGAGGAGAACTTGGGCTTGCCACAGAATTAAACGATGAAACCTAAATGGCTCCTTGAACTCCTCCATACTTAGGAATAACTCCTTTTTCACAGGGTATGATTGAATATTTACCCATATGATGATTCGCTGAGATTATTTCTATGGTTTTTATTTTTACAGAAAGTGAAAGGCCTTGGAATCTTTGCAAAAATGACCAAAAATGACCAAAATTCAGACTTCAGACTTAAATCGCTGAGAAACCCTGTCCGAATAAGGCTTAAGAAATGTGGATCAAGTGGTACAAATTCATATTTATTTAAAATCAAAATCATTATAAATCTACAATTTATAATTTAATAAAAATGGCTTTTGTATATTTTCCAGTCCAATGTTTTTTAACTGCTCTCACTGCCTCCAGTGTATGTGTGTTTAGAGGGTGTTGCTCATTGCTAAAAAGCAATTTTCTAGCATTTTCTAAACCTGTCACACATTTTTCTAAACTTGGAACACAAATAGAAAAATTCACAGAAATGTATCTCTTTCTAGCAAATGCAAACTTAAGTTAATAGCATGTTAATTTAAAATAAATGCTACTGGTTATCAGCCATTTAACCCTGAATCAACAATACAAAAAATGAAAGAAAAAATGTGTATATGTGTATAATGTGAATATGTATGTAAATAAAATACTTGTAAGAACTAAGGAACAAGAACAAATGTACTTTCAAAAGTTTGATTTGTGGACACAGTAGTTTCTGGTGAAAAGGACCAACACCAGCTCTATATTAGAGCATACCTGTTAGACAGAAAGAAAATAGGATGGCTGTCTGCGTGTATAGTCCTTTACTACAAAGAGCTTTTCCCATTGGGTAATACAGTCCAAAACTAGGCTTAAACCAGTGCTCAAAGTTTACTAGTTTGATAAAATGTACCACAGTCACATCACTTACTGAGACCTGGATTTCATTTTCACCACAGAGAGGCTTTTTACAACATATTGATTTTTACTGCAGCTACACTGTGCTTTCACTAAGCGCACCTTCTCTCTCCTTGAGCTTGAGGGGTCATTGTTCCTAATGGTAAAAAGAAGCCTGGTAAAAAGTATTATTAATAATTAGCATTGTAATTGTAATTTAATGCTTCACAAAAGCTTTTAAATATCTACTAAATCTCAAATATACTCATTTATCACTATTTATCATGAAATATAGCCAGACTGACAACACACACTTATTCACTACTTCTCCTTCGCTTATATTACTTATATTTCAGTGGTCGAGACAGACATTACATCTCAGCACTTCTGTTTTATGAGGGAATAACTTGAAAACATTGCCATTTGCAGTAACGTCAACACTTTGCAGACAGTGCCCCTGTCTACCCTAGATGAACCACATCTACAGTGGCTGACTGCGAATCAGATTGCCAGAAGTGCGGCAACAGCACATATATACATTTTTATGTTGCTAGTATGATTGGAAACTTGGAATTTTCAGATTCTGAATCTCTGAATTTACTGAATGCAACTTTAGATGTTCATGGTTGGATTAAAACAGATGCTCACAGTAATCTAGCATTTGTTTTGGCTACTCTGTGAGTGTAATAAGACCTGAATTAAGGTTTTAGTCATGATACAAGTGCAATGTTTATTCTCTTTTTTTTTTTTTTTTTTTTTGTGGAAATTCTGAAAATCCTATAAAAAAAAAACTAAATAAAAGGAAGAAATTTCACCAAAGTGGGAGAACTACTTCAGCTGTTATTGAATGGCCCGCTGCCCTCTTCGCCCGGCTGCTCCAACCCAAAGCCACATACAGCTGACAGGAAGCTGTCAGAACTGCTCTAAAGACAGCTTATGGTTTGCAAAGTGTTTGAATGGAAACCTAGCTAAATTTATTTTCAGACTGTGTGCAGGTTGTGGAAAATCATGACACAAATTCAACACAGCCCTGGTGAATAAAGAGAAAGCACACTGTTTGATTTGACATCATCCACAGAACCACTTACATTTACATTGGGACCAATGAACACATTTTGGGCCCCAGGTCATAAAACCATGATCGTTTCAACTGAACGGTTCCATTCAGTCCCTCTTGTACCGGCACCAGAATGGCTGTGTTTGACACTGGAGGTAAGTAGAATGATACCTTGGTGTCCACACTGTCTCAGAAGGCAGTTTAGTGATAAAGGTCTCTGTAACCGAAGGCAATGTTCCGCTCTGGCGTTGCCAAGATATTGACGGCTCACTGCTGGATATGACCATTTAGATGAGTTGTCATTAGCCATTAGCATTTTCCGCCCCCCAAAAAACTGAAGGCTAGATTGCTTAACTTTGATTCAGACATGACTGATGTCTTCCTGCCTCAGAATCCTGTCTGCATTCCTTACATTTCAGACACAGCTAATGTAAATGCTGCATTTAAGGTGGACCAGAAATTGCAATAGGAAGTTGGCAAATAAGAAGCCAACTTCAGCCTCATTGGTTTTGGCATACAGGCTAAAAGCAGGTGTACAAAATGGAACTTCAGCTTGTCACTTAGAACACCTCTCTATGTGAGAGCAAAGCTGTGGAACTGACATCAGCAGAGTCAAGTCAGTAGCGTCCCTTGACTTGAAACTTGTCACTGCTTAGAGCCTTTGTCAACCAGTGTAATGACCTGTTTGCCATTTTGCACGTTTTCAAGTAGCTTCCACTCGACTGCTGATTTCAGTGTGTAGCCCTACTATGGGTGAGCCACATGGTGAAAAAACACTTATTACAATACATTCAACAACCATCCACCCAGCTTCACTTCTCATTGACTTGCATTGCATTGTGTGGGGTGTGTGCTCAAATAGTGTGATGCATCATCTTATCTATTTCTTCCTGGTCGGAGTCACAGTGGGCCCGGAGCCTACCTGAAATAATTGGGCGCAATACCTCCTGGACAGGGCGCCAATCAATAGCAGGGTAAATGGTGCCAACACAATCTATGCTGGTTGAGGTCCCTCTACTGTTTGTGGCCCCTTGCCATGTGCAAAGTTGTCCAGTTGGTAATCCCTCCATCTTTACATTTACAGCATTTAGTTGATGCTCTTATCCAGAGCGACTTACAAGGTTACTCATATTACAGAGGTGGGCCAATGTAGTGTTAGGAGTCTTGCCCAAGGTGTTTGGTGTATTGGTGTAGTGCAGTATAGTCACCCAGACCGGGAATCGAACCCCAGTCTCCCACATGATGTGTTCACTGGCAGGTAGTGGTGTTCTCTGTTGCCACACCAACCACATCTTGTGAAACTCCAACTTCCCGAGTGGGAATTATGAGTTTACTTGGTGGTTGAAAGCCTCAGTTCCCATTTGGCTTTCTTGAAAAACACATACTCCTGAATTTGTGTTATTATGCTGTAGTCTGCATTAATTAGGCCCATATTAGGAGCTTCAGATATAAGCAGAATGAGATTTTCCCTGAATGCCACTGGATCATCTGTGGTCATTAAAGTAGGAAAACCCACATTTTGCTACATGCTAGCTAACACTGCTGTGCACTTAACAGACATTTTAAAACTGGCTATTTCAAAAAATACCCTAAACAAAACCAGTAAGTTTTACCACATGTGGTAGTTCAGTTTCTTTGGCTGTGGTGTTAAAGAGAATTACACTGTTAGGGGGGTGTAGCTCTCACAGTGTGCTCCTTTGAGGTGAGGTGAGTGTCTGTAGCACTATTTCAGTACAGTTTGAGAAGCTGGTGCTCTTTTGTAATAGTGTTAAAGGTTATTAGATGACTTACTATCGTGCAAAGTCATTTTAATGTGCAGTGCTTGTAGCGTGGAGGTAGCAGTATTCATTCCTTAACACCCCAAGGCTTATTAAGGTGTATAAGGTGTAACTACAGGGACTTCTGTACGAACAGTCCATAACATCCAAGCATGAGGTTGGAGGCAGCAGGGACAGCATTCCAATTTGTTGTGGTCAGGTTGTTTGGATCAGTCTTCTTTGTTTTTTAAAGTCAATGGCAGTGAGGAGTAAACTTGTCAAAGATATTCACCTGCCCTTCAACTTCTCTCATACCTCAACCTCAAACCCAACCACACACTTGACCATTAGGCCCGTAGTAAAGTGGGGCTCATGGCTATACTGCAAACCTTAGTGAAAAACCTTATTACAGACATATGAAGCTGTGTAATCATACAGACAAACACACACCTTTATTTTTAAAATGGGGAAGGGGGGGGGGAATGCTGAAGGGGTCTTGTTCAATCAACATGACATTCGTTTTAATGTAATCAAAGATAGGGTGCCATATCTTATGAAAGAGATCAGACTCCCTTAAGGGAACTGGAACTTCTTCAGTTTAAGACATGACGGTAGTTTATTATATGTTGGAGGGGAGGCGCGCTGCTATTTAAGCAGAATGACTCGTCTCGTCAATAAAGTGGCGGATCAGTCTTCTCAGGAAATGACAATTTATCCGAAGAACACTTGTCACACGGTTGGTGTGGTGCAACAGATAACACCACCACCTACCATTGCGTTACAACAACACCATGTGGGAGACCAGGGTTCGATTCCCGGTCTGGGTGACTATGCTGCGCTACACCAATAAGAGTCCCTGGGCAAGACTCCTAACACTACATTGGCCCACCTCTGTAATACCAGTAACCTTGTAAGTCGCTCTGGATAAGAGCGTCTGCTAAATGCCATAAATGTAATGTAATGTAAATGTTGTCACTGGCAACCTCTCACTTTCCCTCAGCTTCTCCAGTTTTACTGCTTTCAATGCTACCAAGTTGTTGCAGTTACTGAAGTTCGATTCCAGGTAGAAAAAATGGATACAGGATCATGTTCTTGTGTAAACTTTTGTTTACCACAGGACGCGATGAAGGCCGCTTCAAGGTACCGTCATCATTTCTTCCACGCTGACTAGAGAAAGGCGACGCACTGTTTTTAGGGCGGGGATATGCAAATCGCCGCTTATTTATAATTGGTCTATACTGAAGCCTAGAATCTACGTCACAGCTGGAGCCATTTCTGAAGCTTTTGCAAAACATCAAACATCTGTACTGTACCTGGTGTTTTTGTTACAAAGTGCAAAGAAAACTCCTCTGATGGATATTGCCTATGCTATGACTCATGAAGGCAGTAAAACCCCACTTGGCTTGAGTCCAGCTGTTTAATCAAGCCCGTCTTGACTGGGAATAGTTTAAACACGGCATCGCTTTAGTCGAATCTAACCCCTGAATTAAAAACTCCAGCAACAGTATTTTCGGGAATGGTTTGTCCCATATCTGTACTGTCGCGCGCCCTCGCTATCCTAAGTGTCGGTTCTCCGCCCCCTCCTCCTCTTCTTCCTCAGCGTGCTCACACACTCGCGCTGCAACTCCACACACATACGCACGCCACTGCTCATCCCGTTCCCGGACCACACGCACGCACACACAGACACACGCGCGCAAAAGAAGCCCCCCAAAAAAGGACCTAACAGGGAGGAAAAAGCAACCAAAGCGAGCAATGCTATCTTCTCCCAATGCCTCATGCCGTTTGAGAGCGAGGCAGGATGAGTTTCATCTCCTCCGGATTTTTGGCGCGCGTCTACTTCGGAGTGCACGTCGTGCTCCAGTCGCTGGTGGGGCCCGGGCCCGGGCACGCGCACCCGCAGCCGTGCCACATCCTCGCGCGGATCGGCCACACCGTGCGCCTAGGAGCGCTCGTGCCGCCGCAACAGGCGCTGCGCGTGCAGGCGGCGCTGGACCGCGCGCTGGCCGGCCTGGCGCGCGCCGGGGGCAACCTGCTGCCCTACAACCTGAGCGTGGAGATGGTGGCGGGCGAGCCCGCGAGCGCCGACCCGGAGTCGCTGTTCAGGTGCGTGTGCCAGGCGGTGGTGGTGCGCGGCGTGTCCGCCGTGCTCGCCTTCCCGCAGAGCCACGAGGAGCTTGTGCACGTGGACTTCATGGCCTCTTTCCTGGAGATCCCCTTCGTGAGCATCATTGAGCACGGAGAGCCGCTCAGGACGCAGGTAAACAGATTGCTGTGTGTGTTTTGATGCGTAATGAGAACTTGCTGTGTGCGTAATCGTTTGGCAAAATAACGGAGCACTTTGGGTTGAGCAACTGGTTTGCACATCTGAACCAACATATGCACGGGAAATGTGCCCATAATAATATAAATGTACCCAAATGAGGTTCCAAAGTTCAGAACTATCTGAGAAATGTTTATTGTCTATCTGGTTGTAAAGTAAACAACGACAGGAAAGGCTAGACCTGCGTTTCTGATGAGTTTAGATGAATAAATCTGAGTCATGCGTTTCATTTCAAACGTTTCTTTGATGTTTTTGAGGAGTGCATGGGCTTCATCTGAGCTCTGGCTTGAAACAGAGGCATGAAGGTTTTATGGCGACTGTTGGTGAATAATATGGCAACCTTGTCTTCCTGGCCCATAAACATCTCCCAGAGCAGTGTACGGTGGTCTTTCATGATGAAGTGTAATCCTGTTTTCACATCTTTTAAGGGGGCTGGACTGAGACGTGTCCTGTCAGGCAGAATGGTTTGGAAGATGCAATCAAGTCAATGCACGCCACACAACAGTTGACATTTGTGCACCTTAAGCCTTGATTGGGATTTGCTACTTAGTGTTTGTTTCACATTTAAAGATGCTGTGACCTTCACTGATGAGAACCCCCCCTGCCCCCCCCCCCCCCACACACACACACACACACACACATACACACACCATCCATCCATCCATCCCCAGCACTGATTGGTCTTCAGACCAGCTGCTTTGCAAGTAATTGTATGACCATGTCCTTTACTTGTTCTTCCTCAGTCTTTCTGTTTTTGTTTGATGTAACCCATCTTAATATGGTTTCTGAAGGAGCCCAGCCATCCAGCTAATTTGAGTGTGTAGCGTGTGTTTTGCACCTGTCACGGCTGCTGGTGTGTTTGACTGGCTGTGTTTGCGCTGCAGGGACCGGCGAGTGCTCCAGCGGGGTGGGGTGGGGGGGTGGTAGAGGAAAAAAAAGCCAGCTTACATCACAAGGTACTTTAAGAAATTAAAAAGGGGGGAAAAATCACACACCGTAAATCTCACTGCCGGTCAGGGAAAGCGCACACATTTGTCTTGTTTAATATGGGCTCATTAAAATCGCTTTGGAGCGGTTCTTGATACGCTGTGGAAAGTATCAGACCACTTAACCAAAAGAAAAGGGACTTTCCACCTTATTGGGTTGATGCTGTTAAGGGTTGTTCAGCCAAGACCACTCAGCTGCGACTCAGACATATGGAGGCAGAGGAGTGGACGATGTGGGGAAAATATTATATCACGATACTTAAAGGAATAGTTTGGAAAAATCGAAACACCATGATTTATCTCTTTGGATTGTCACCAATCTTATTTCTCAGTGGTTAAAATTTATTCACCTTATTTATCATTAGAAACTACATTATCATCCACATAAAGACCGGATGTGTAGTAATACTGCGCTTTCAAACTGGACCTCAAAGCATGGAATAATACCACATATTGTACAGAGGCCAAAGTGATACCGGTTTCTTATAAATAACGCACGCTGCCCCATAATTCAGCTGTGCAAAGGAGTTTATTTTGATTTATAAACTAAAGTAAGCCATATCGAATATTTTCGGGAGTGTATTTACAGAGATTAAATTGGTGACAGTCTAAGTGCAGTGTTTGTTAGCAGTGTTAGCCTGCTCCTAACATCTCCTGTTCTAAACTAAGGATGCAAGTGTCAGATACCAATTATTTTGATAGATCCACATCATCTGGGGTAAATGAATAATTATATTATATATATTTTTTTTGCCAGACTATTCCTTTAAAATGGTACCAATGACACCATTGACACTTGCATTCTCTAAGTCTCAGTACAGGGATTTCTCAGACTGTGTCTGCATCCAGTTTGACAAGGCTATTTACTCTCATTGTGATAAAGCACCATAGTCAGTGATCTTTAAGTACTGATGACTTCCACCATATGCACAGAAAACCATGTTGTTGACAACGCTGAAGTGTTGTCATATTGCCCACCTATGCAGAGGCTCTTCTTCTGGAATGCACCTCCTGTCTGAAAGCTGAGCTTCTGCAGTTCTGCTGTGGGACAGCCCTAGTTGAAGATCAGTGAGCGACAATAGTTCCTGCCGGCTTTACAGCCTGTAAACCTCTCCCTCCTTCTCCCACGGTCTGCCAATCAGTATAAAAGCCCGGTTTGATCTGCTCTGGAGCATGTTACGCTGGAGAGGAGGAAAAAAAAAAAAACAAAGACTGTGAGTAATAGGAATCACGGGTGGGGGGGTGGTAAGTTGAGCTGGAGTGCTGGGGGATGCCTACATGCTGCTTCAGTGGATTTGCTGCTCCTGCTGTTTGAGGAGAGATCATTCTTCACCAGCATTTCTCAGCATCCTTTTCTTCATCATTTGTTAGATCCACCAACAGTGTTCTTTAAATCCGAGAACTGTCTGGATTCTCCTGCGCTACAGCTCCATGTTTGTAGGAGGCATTTCACTCTGTACCGAAACATCAGGGTGGCTGAGAACATGTCAGTTGTGCTGTGGACTCGGTTGCTCTGTTAAAAGGCCCAAATCATGGTAAATGCCCTTTTTAATCACTTTTTTTAAAGAAAGAGTTTGATATAGTGTGGAAATAGGAGTGTAATACTCCCCTGTCCATACAGAAAAATATGTATAAAAAGCCCAACTGCTTGGAATTCATATATCATAAGATATATAAGACATACAAGCAGAACATATTTACATATAGCAGCTTTAAAGGCACAACAACAGCCTACTCAGTTGATCAAAGATCAAATAAATGAAGAATTTAGAAAAAAGAAACTTTTCAGTTGATGGTTCCATAAAGATCATTCTTCCTAGAGCCTTTGTAGTTTTTTAAAGGGCCCATATCCCATAATTTTCCTTTTCCTGTCCTGATCCAATTAGTTTTTCCTTTTTTTTAGTTACTGACTGTTTTAGTCACCGAGCTTTAAAGACACATGTAAACAACCTCTGTTCAGATTGGCTGCCATGTTTTGTGCCTCTTTCAAAAAGCAGGCCCACTCCTAATAACTTTAGTGGGTGTGGCCTAACTAGGGCTGGACTATATGGTAAAAATATTATATCACAATATTTAAAACAAGACATTTTCACAATAAACGATATTCATCACGATAGATGTGATCACAGACAAAATGCATCAGTAGTGACAGATTTTTAAAAACTACCTTCCAAATACTCATTTTAATATTCAATCCAGTAATTTATATTCAAAATGTGCTGCACTTCAACCAGTTAAACCAGACTAACTAACTGTTTCTAATGAAATGTGTAGCTGATTACTTTTCTTTAAGCGCTGACCATATCCTCAATATACTCCAAATACTATGGATCACAATAACAAAATGTATCATGATACAATAAAATATTGCATAGGCTAAACTGCTGCAGGATGTATCGAGCATATGCAGTATTTTTGACTTTTTTTTGGCACACTTAGAAGACTGGCTCATCCAGGTTTGCTTGCTTTGCCTTTTAATCGACGACAGCACAGCATGTCGCTAAATTCGCAACTGAGGTGGGCCTGTTTTTTTCCCCCACCTGTATTCAGAGCGGGAAAAACCCACAATGACTGTTCAATGACTGGATTCCAGTCATTTCTGCATAATGCAGCAATCCATTAGTTTCTTTTCTCTTTAGCTTTCGGTAGTCTCATTTTTATAGTCTAGAGCGAGTATTCCTTTATAAGAGCAAAATATGGACTTCCGTGTTGCATCACTCTGTGTATGTCTGAATTATGAATGGCTACCAACAGGTAGACAAGCCAAGGACACTGTGAAGGTCGCAGTTTGAATGGAGTCTCCCTTTACACACTGTGGGTTTCAAAAGACTCTGAACTCCCTGTTCTAAAGGGGTTACAGGCAGAAAGAAATCACATACTTTGAGGCAAAGAGCGAAAGCCTCTTGGCCGTACTCCTTGAAAGGTCAGAAAAGATAATGTTGCCTGGCCTGTCACTAAGTTATGGAGTAGTGTGCAGAACAATTTCTCAGAACGTGGCAAATCATTGCATATTAAAAAATAATAATAATTAAGGGTAGGGTTAATCTGTCTAAAAAGACAAGCATTTTTGGAAAAAGGCATATAAGGCATGTTCTTCCAAAACAACACAATACATTGTTAATAAGAGCAAAGAAATTGATTATCTCAAAGAATTGATGGTCTCAAAAGGAAATTTTACACACATAGATAACTGGCTCATCCACGTTTGCTTGCTCTGCCTTTTAATTGAACACAGCATGTCACATTTTCGGGTTTGTACAGTGTATACAAAGATTCACCTAAACCTTACCTATCCCTTACCCTAAATAGTGTAATGGTAGGTGCTCCATTCGGTACTTTTGGAATGAGTTGGAGAGTTGGGGACAAGTAGGGGGGTGATCAGCCAACACCCTGACCCCAATCAAATTCTCTCAGCAATGCTCCAAAATCGAGTAGAAAGCCTTCCCTGGGTAGTAGAGACAGTTACTGCAACAAAAGCAGGATACAGTCTTTTTTTATACACTTGATTTGAGAAGAAACAGAAAGAGTAGGCATCCCAATACTTTTGTCCAAGGCACAGTGACAAAAACTCTGTTAAGTTCCAATTCTGCACCTCAAAAAAAACAAGTGGTTTCTTTAGTAAAGGCAAGGGCAACATAAAGGGCCGTTTAAATGCTTAAGGTTGTTCTTTTTTCTCTGGTTTAGTGGTTTTATGTAGCACCAAGGATGGTTCCACTTTTTGATTAAAAGAAAAGGACAACTGACCATGTAGACATTAAGTCTAGTACATAAAGCCACACCAATGTCCTAAATAGACTAGACAAATGGAGTGCATAGAAGCTTTCGACCTTCAGATGCTATCTTGAATAGAAACACTCACCATGTATCTTACTTTGTTCATTTTGTCGTGCAAAAGCAACAGTGATCCACCCTTCCACTGCACTTCGAGGTGCTTTGTGAATATGAGCTCTGACAGTAACAGAACTGTGTTCCTTGAAACAATGACCCTGAGTGCATGGATTGCCCTGACACAGCAGCATTAAGGTCAAACCATAAATCGCATTGGGGGTGATCAGAGGGAATGGGAATGACTTCAACCGAACTGAAAATGGGACCACTGCACTTTGCCGTACAGTACGTGCTGCTGTTTTTATGCTGTAAAGGTAAGAAAAGTTGCTAGTTGGAGCATCTCGGCAGCGGATTTTCAAGGAAGTCTTTGTGTTTTGGATTGTTAGCTGTGGTCAGCGGTTCACAGAGATACACAAGATTGTCTGAAGTAATGAGGTTCTGGCAGCGAGAGATTTTCACACTGCAAGAGGCTTTACACACTGAGCAAGCTCAATGACATTTGTTATAACTGAGATGCACAAGTTGCAGGCATGTGGTAAAACACAACAGCGAGGTCCTAGGAGAAGGTCCCCAGACCATAGGCATCTGAACAGTGGAGAAAGTGGAACGCAAGCATATCGTCACTTGAATGAACGATGAATGGAAATGGTTCAAACGGACTTTCACTCTTTTCACTTTTATAAACTTATATATTTAACTAAATAAAAAATTCTGATAATTTTGTAAAAACAGTCTCTTAGGGGCAAGAGCGAGCTGTAAGGAGGCCTCACTTTTTACTGGGAAATTCGATGCTGCTGACTGTTTGTCACAGTCACAACTCAAAGAAGCAGATTTACAGTTTGGCAGAGACAGACAGTGTGTTTTCCTGTATCTTTCAGTACAGTCTCAGTATCTGGCAGTCAGCATGACAGTGATGATAGCTGTAGAGTGTCCAAAATATTGTAGACTCTGAAATCTTGGGTGTTAATAGAGAGTTTGCCCTCCCTTTGCTGCAGTAACAAGTTCTACACTCTAAGCAAGGGCTTCTGGGACTTATAACAATATAACAATATAGCAATAATATCAGTGCTGTATAGAAGCATTTTTAAAAAAAAGGTTCCTTAAAGAACCTTCTTAAACACATTTACAGCCAAAAGAAGAAACATTTGACTTACCTGGAATCAAACTCACAACCTCCTGATGGTAGCATTGCCAGGAATCAAACTCACAACTTCTTAACAGTAACGTTGGAATCAAACTCACAACCACCTGGAAATAGCATTACCCAAATGAAAACTCACAACCTCCTGATGATAGCATTACCAAGAATCAATCTCACAACCTCCTTATGATAGCGCTTAATCAAACTCCCAAACTCTTGACAGTAGCTTTGTCAGGAATCAAACTCATAACCTCTGGATGATTGCTTTGCTGGGAATTGAACTTACATCGTTCTGACAATAGTATTACACAGAATAAAACTCACAACCACCTAAAGATAGCATTACAATGCATCAAACTCACAACCTACTGAAAATAGCATCACCCAGAATTAAACTCACAACCTCCAGAAGCATTGCTGGGAATTGAACTTATCACCTCCTGTCAGTAGCATTACCCAAAATCCAACTCACAATTCCCTGTCAGTATCATTACCCAGAACTAAACTCACAACCTCCTAACAATAGCATCACCCAGAATTAAACTCACAACCTCCTAACAATAGCATCACCCAGAATTAAACTCACAACCTCCTGATGATAGCATTGCTGCGAATTGAACTTACCACCTCCTGATGATAGCTTTACAACAAAGCAAACTCACAATCTCCTGTCAATACCATTACCCAAAATCAAACTCACAGTCTCCTGATGATAGCACTGTCAGGAATCAAACTCAAGACCTCCTGGCGTTGAACCCAACGTTTAGATTGTACCACTTGGGATTTTTTTTGGATTATGCAAGTCAACAGTTACACATGAACTGACTTCATGTTAGTTCAACAGAAATTCCCTGGAACTTCAGCCACTCCTCCCCACAACACACAACAACATCGGCCAGCCAATTGATTTGGGACAACCCGTAGTCTTACTCTCAATGTTTATTACAACCTGTTCTGAAAACCTCTTTATCGAATTATTGCAGAATAACAGGCTATTCAGCAGAAGGGTTAGTGAATGTCTGGGCTGTCAGATGGGTCATTTAAGGCACAGAGCGGAATGCTGCAGTGTGCAGAACAAAAATCAATGAATTTAATCAAAACCATAAAAGCCAATTATCTCTTCGTAGTTTCTGACATGTTCGGGAGAGCATATTCTCAGAGTAATGATTTATTTTCTGTGAATGTCAGTGCACTTACGCCAGTGGCTTAGGACATGGTTTGAGTCCTCTCCTGCCCCCATAGCATGGACACAGGTACGACTGCTGTGGGATTGAGATGTTCAGTGATTACACTGTCTACACCACTGCATCCTTAAGGATGTGGACGAAACTGGTCTTCTGTGTTGATATAGCTTGAGCCAGACTAAACTCATGAACTGCAGTCTCACCTGTAAAAAAAAAAAACACACACACATACATACACACACATGGTGAAGCCAGTGTAAATAAACGGCTAATAATGTAGACACTTGTTGTGTGTGTTATTGTCACTTGTATGAGTCACTTGCTGACATGACCAGTCAAGCGCAGACAAGACCAGTGAAGTATGACCACTGACCTTGACACACTTCCGCATAATCTGCCAGTTGCATAATCTGGTGAAACCTTACACAGAGGCAGCCTACTGACTCTAGCTGAGTAGCAGCTAGTCAGGGGTGGCTCTAATAAGTATAAAATTGAAGGAGCTGCAGAAAGGGCAGTTGGAGAAACCAGTGGAAGATAAGTTGTAATGGCATGCAGGTGTGCAGCAGCGATAGGCAGAATTGCCTCCTGGGCTGGGGGCTTCACAGAGAGATATCTGGCCCTGATGTGTGTGAGTGACAGAGTACTTACCGTGTGTGAACATCCTGCTCTTGCTGTAGCTGTACTCTTCTGTTCAGTGTACGACCTGATTTGACGACTGATTTGATTAGATGTTCATGCCCATGACACATTAGGTGGCGTGTGAGTAGAGGTGGGCAGTGTGGCGTAAACAATGCTAGCTAGATTAGTTTAACAGGCAACAGCTAAACTGCAACATTAGCTTTTTTTTTTTTGTATTGTAAGCCACTTATTGGATTGTAAGCCATTTTTTATATAATCATACTTTGTTTTGCACTCTGTCCAAAGCACAGTACACCCAGTCTACCGATGTGTGTGATGTGTTACATTTTCCAGACAGGGTGTCTAGACATTAGCTGCAGAACATCTTTGTGTGCCCACGACTGCCGACAAACTTGATCTGTGTGGAATTGAGTCCAAAGCTTTGGAGTCTAATCTAGATTCCCAAATCAAGATTGGATTCCCAGACTCCAGGAATCAGAGAATTAGGCCTTTTTGTAGTCAACTTCCTGTCTGAAAAAGAACTAAAGTTTGTTAGGTGCAATTCTTCACAAAATCTTTTTGGGATCTTAAAAAAATTCTTGAGCTAAAACATGAAAGGCTTGCAACAGATGAATACACACATTTCTCTCAAAAGTGTAAGACAAATAACACAAATAACCCCCCCCCCCAAAGCTATGTCCTCAGCAAATTCTTTAATATTGGGTCCTACACATATGTACATAAAAACTTAATGGATATCAGCATCTTCCCAGAATTACTATACTGGTGCATCCCTAGATGCTACCCAGCTCTCCCACGTTGGTGAGCTGATACTGTCTTTCATTAAAACATGCTCTGCCTAAACAGTGTGACGTTAGCTAATGGAGATGAAAGACAAAAATCTCATGTGAAATAATAAGAACATCCGAACATGTCCACCCATCTTTCCTAATATTTTCAATTTATCTACCTTTTAAATGAGCTCACAGTGGGAGTTTGCAGCACTAACAGTATCAGTGGATCACTGCATTGGCTACATTTTTTCTCCTTTTTTCCCCTCCTTCAGACTTGGCACTGACGCATTCTTGGCACTAGAAAGATGATTAGCTATTAGCCTGGAGTACAGTAGCATCAGATCAGGCGACCATATTGATTTGACCTCTCACCCACTGCACTGTAAAGGATGCCTCGCCTCTGAAAGCTCAGAGTTCCATATCTTTACAAGAATGGCCTCAGATCCCGCCTAAGATCAATGATTCCATTTGTTGTTTTATTGATCCCAAATGTGGAAGTTAATTAGCATAGCTTTTAGATACATTCAATAGTAGAATGCGTGGACTCCTTTACCAAGACCACTTACTAATTATGAAAAGCAAGTAAGTAAATGTCTAAAGATAGAATTTTCATTTAGACATGTCGAAGCAATCAGTGCCATTTGCTTTACACCATTTTTTTAATAGAGATTACTTGCAAGGACAACCTTTCTTTCATATCGTGCAGCAATTTTAGATGGGAATTCCACCACTGCAAATTTCTGTTGGTCCATTCATCCAGAATTATGAACACAGCTACAGCTACAGAATTATTAACACAGCTACAGGGTTCAAACTATGGTGAAAACTTAAAATGGACAAAAATTACCTATTACATGGTTTTCATCGGGCAGAAGCGATATATATATATATATATATATATATATATATATATATATATATATATACATTCAATATATTTTAAAGGCCTTCAATTATTGTCTGTCATGTTTGCATGTGCCATGGAAATGGAAAGCTGTATGAACCTTGACATAACTGAATAATGAGAGTTCAGATGCTAGATATCGGAAATGAGCAGCCTCGGGCCTTGTGACCGCGGCTCTCCCTGTTGCCAGAAGCTGGGGATGGGGCAGAAGCCGGGGAAGGTATCCATTCTAAGCTAACAGCTAACCCTAGCCTAGCTGCATTCCAGGTGAAGCCATGCAACTGGCCGGGGTAACTACACCAACAGGTTTGCACCAAGCAGGCCCTAATTACCGAGCAGGAATATTTACAATAGCTGTGTTCGAAACGGTGCCCTATTCACTATCCCCTACATGTGAAAATCCAGATCACTGTTATGGAGCACTGTTATAGGGAACAGAACTCCACAAGGTAGTGAACGTATTCTCAAATATACACCAGAAAGATGACGCTAATGCTGCTACATCTGAAGAAATAATAGTAAAAAAAAAAGCCCAAACATCCACACACTGATTTATACTCCCCACAGCTGTTTATTTGAGTCAGTGCTCAGAGCCATGAATCAAACGATAGCAATGATATCGCTCTGTGTGTCTAAATTATGCAAGACCTGTTTTCAATCTGAAGGTTAACCAAATTTGGGATTAAGCAGTAAGGCCACAAAGTACTTTCTTTCAATATTTGCAAAGTAGTAATGAATTCTTAGCCAGAAAAACTGCTGTAATAAAAGGCTTGATGTTTGCAGTCAACATTAGAACATCAGTTTTGCATTGTGTTGCGTGACAAATGGTGCAGTTCAGGAGCAGTAGTCAATCACATGCAAAAAAAAAACAATACAAGCAAAGCACGTGACAACACAAGGACAACACGGTGACCACCTTTGCTCGGCTTGGTGACGGGACGTGCATTTCAAGTACCCGTGCTGTCAGGTGGTCAGCTCGGTGTGTTTTCTGATTCCAAATGCATAGTTATTGGCTCATCATTACGTTCCGAAGCCATCCACCCCATTTTGCTGGTAATGAATTCAGCTGAGTGAGCATCGGTGGGCTGAATGAGCATGAAACCGTTGGCGTCCTACTTCAGAGCTAATGCATTGTCTTCCCCTCCGACTCTCTTTTGGCAGGCAGCATTCTCAATGGATTCTAGAGGGACTGTGAGCCTGCCAGAGCCCGTCACGCAGCGCTGCCACACGGCCTCTGATTGCAGCCAGCCTTTAGTTATGTTGCACTCCTCTTGTTCGGGTCATGACCGCCATTTTCAGAACACAAGCTCTCCTGCTCTTTTCTTCCAAAGATGCTCGGGGCTAAATGGGCAGCCTGGACTTTGTGGACTTTGGGGTGGTTCTAATCTCCCCCAGTGGCATTGGCAGAAGCTTCCCAAAAGGGCAGTCCAAATGCACTTCTTGTAATGGTTTTGGTAGCATGTCCAGCCACTTGTAATCCATCTCATTGAAGTTGCATTTGATTTATTTTTTTTTCAGTTCCTTGAAAAATGAACCACTATACCACAAAGATATGAAGGTGTTTTCTTCTTTGCCGCAGGCCTAATGTTGTACGCTCCTCACTGTGTCCTCCTGCATGAGAGAAAGGGCGCAACAGTGTGTCAGTGGGTTTAATTGAAGGTTAATGGAGATCACCCCTTTCCAGACCCATCTGCCCATTCAACTGCATTCTCTAACGCCTACTCTCGTGTGTCAGACCATTTAGCTGTGGAGCAATTTCAGGAGGCATTACCCACAATGGAATATTCACCATTTTAATAATCCGTTTTTTTATGTATATATATCTACAGTGGCTTCTGTCAATGGGTGGGATATATTGGGCAGTGAATAAACAGTCATTTCTGGAAGTTGGTGAATTAAAGGCAGTACAAATGGCCAAGAGTCACTTTGTGACGACTGGGTCAGAGCATCTCCAAAAACATCAGGCAGGTCTTGTGGAGTGTTCCTGGTATGCAGTGGCCAGTACCTTACAGCTTAAAGATTCTGCTGCTAACATCTTGGCACCAGATACCACAGAATACCTTCAGAGGTCTTGCGGAGTCCGTGTCTGGAATGGTCAGATCTGTTGTGGCACCATAAGAGGAACCTACTTAATATTGGGCTAATGTTATGCCTGATCAGCGTATACATTATTTGCACATACAGTGGACCATGGGGAATGTTTTGCACACACATATAGATGTAGATGTGTGTGTGTGTGTGTGTGTTTGTATATACGCAAAAAATATATACATTAAAAATTGTTTTTGTTGATTCTGGTAGTTCTTTACATTGTGTGCAAATCATGGTAAATGAACCAGCAGATATGCTCCAAAATGACTTTAAGTAAAAAAAAAAAAGTACATAATTTTTTACAAAACATCCATTGAATGATTTTTTTACAGGAGATATGACATTTCTGTATGACAGTATATGGTTTCTGTCAAGCCTTGTATGCCAACTTTAGTGAGGAAAAAAACAAAACTGTTGAATTTACAACAGATGTTAATCTGAAAGCGATTATATTCAAATATATTTTTAAGCATTTCTATTGGTCCATCCATCATAAAATTTGGGCACGATGTAAAGGACAAGCCTTAGATTTAAATTATGTCAAAAAGTGAAAAACAACAAAAATGAAGATAGAGGAGTTTTGCTTGCCTGACATTGACACAAAAACATAGTATCTCCCAAACTGCAAATCTTAACTAATGAATGTAAAAATATTTGATTTAAAGTTATTTGGTTATATATATGGAGCATTTTTGTTGGTTCATTTACCATGATTTTCACACAATGTAAAGAAATACTAGATTCAAATGATGTCAAAAAGTAAAAAAAAAAAAAAGCAGCAAAAATAAATCTTATTTTTTTAAACAAATATGTGTATTTTATCATGTTTAATAATTCATTTTTGGATCATCATACAGTTTATTCTCAATAGGAATTCGAGAAGAGAAGAAAAAGAGAGAGAGATAGAGAAAGAGAGAGTGTCTAAATAGAGCAATATAGTACCACTGTAATAAAAATGTATCAGTGGGGGTCTCAATTCCATAAATGTTTAATGCAGCAAAAATGAACAGAGTCTGACCTGCCTATTGTCAATATACATATGGTAATGTTTTCATTTTCAGTGTACTGTAGCATTCAGCTTTATATAGAATTCTGTTTAACCTACCCACCCTCTCCACTTTATCAACATGTTTGTCTTTAATTAATGTCAGAACATAAAAAACAAAGACATATAATATGAACTAAAAGAAAAGAAAACAATGATCAGAAATTGATGCACATTAATAATAATACAAGTGCAAATATTGCCAATAACCACAACAATATTTGGTCTCTGCTCTGGATTAGAACACAAACACAGCCACATATGTTCAAATATTTATAGATGGAGAGAAGGCAGTGGGTGGACTCGAGCATACAGACTACAGTACTCTGTTTAATAGGGAATGTTTGGATATGAGAGAAGTAGGTAAGCAAAGGTTGACATATATTATAAAAATTATTTGCCAGATGTGTGAACAGCATACAGTCTTCTAACCATTCCCAGTTTATCCCAGTTGCCTAGAGTATTTGTCTGCATGTTTGAAGTGGTACAAAAGCAGTTATGTTAAACGTATAGTTTTGAGACCCTGAAAATGGTGATTTCGCCAAATGGTATCACACTCCTTATAACAGTGTTCTTTAAAGGTTCTTTAGTAAAGGCTTTGTAAAACCATTCAAAACAACTCAAAGATCCATGCAGATGCTTAAATTGCTGTTTGCCTGGTTAAAGGGTTCTTCAGATTGGTGGACAAAACCAATCTTTGTATATAGTGTTTGTATATAGTGCCACAGAGAACCCTTTTTTCAGTTCTCTATAAACCCTTTTGCTTACAGTGATGAAGTGTGAATATCATTTGCTCTACTTAGGTGTGTATGGTGGAGGGCCTTAAATTGTATTAGGCCTACTGTAGTGCATGAAAGATCTTCACTTAATTCTTTTTCTGCAGCTAGCCATTATCCTGTCTACAGAGGAGCTTATTTATAGACAAATGAAGCCTTTTAAATAGGTTGACACTTCTAAAAGATGGTCTGGCTGGCTCTAACTCAAGAGATTAGGGAATGTTGTGCTGTGGGACTGAATGAAATGGTGAATTTGAAAGTACTGGAACAAGTTTAATTGAGCAAAATTATGTTTAGAGCACAGGTTCTTAAAATGAGCAAAAATCCCATCTACATATAAATCGCTGACTTTAGTTATTCCTTTTTTCTGCCAAAGCATAAAAGCTGGCTCTTTGTAATTTAGCTGCCAGGAAAGAATAAGTATGACAGATTGGGCTCTGAATTAAAAGAGTCATTTAAAGTGCTGTCAAAACTTGCCAAACTTTGAGAGTAAATGTAACCAAACAATTAAAAAAGTATTGTGTGGTCCTGGCATCCAAGGTGGCAGTGGTGGCTCAGCGGTTAGAGTGCCAGAATACTGATAACAGGGTTGTGGGTTCGAATCCCGGGCTCGGCAAGCTGCCACTGTTGGGCCCTTGAGCAAGGCCCTTTACCCTCTCTGCTCCCCGGGCGCTGGATTTGTGTGTGTACTCACTGCCCCTAACACATGTGTTTGTGTGAGTGTGTGTTCACTACCATATGGGTTAAATGCGGAGGACACATTTTGCTGTACAGTGTACAGTGACAAATACGTGCACCTTTAAAGTGAAGTAAAGAGGTTGCCATGCAAAGATCTAGCTACTGTTTCACACCAGTCCCTGTCTGGAGTCTGTATCCTGTGGAAGCCTATTTTCATTATTTCGTGAATTGCTGTGTCACTATTTTGAGACATAAAATCATTAACATGAGATGCATTATCTCGTTATTGTAAAATACTATCTCATTATTTTCAGATATTATTTGAATCCGTCATTATTTTGAGATGCTGTATTATTCTGAGGTATTATCTCATTATTTTCAGATATTATTTGAATATTGAGATACTAAGTCAAAATTGTGAGATCCTATCATTATTCTGAGATATTGTCATTACAATTACTGTCGATGCAAGTCATTATTTTGAGATATTAAATCATTATCTTGAATCATTAAATCATTATCTTGATATCCTGATATCTTAAATCATTATCATAATCATTATCTTATAATTATTTATTATACATTCTTTAGAGATACTAAATTTAGTAAATTTAGTATCTCAAAATAATGTATAATAAATAATTATATAAATTATATATTTTATGGATAAATAATCCATAAGATTAAGCAGGGCCCGTCTTCCTCTTGCTTTTTTCTCTAAAGAAGTTCTTTTGCGGATCCTAGACAACCTTCCACCTGACACAGACCTAGAACTTTGTCGGCCTGCTTAAAAAAGATTTAGATAAGATAAAGGGGAGATATTGGAGCAGATATTACATTCCCTTGTAGTGGATTCCTTTTTTAATATAGATCACCCTGCCTGCTGGAGTTAAATGTAAGGTACCCCAGCTACAAAGTTCAGCTTTAAGTTTAGTTTAAAAAGGAGCTCTTCTGCTAAGTTTCCATCCAAAGGAAGAGCAGCCATTCAGGTGCAGGCTTCAGAAAGTCACTGTTGGATTGTGGCAGCAGTGATCTGGTGAGAAAAGAACGTTTTTGCGATGCCTGCTGAGTCAAAGATGAAATTCTTGCCCTCATACGAGACTTGTAGGTACTCAGGATACAAAAGCCTGAACACCTTTCTTATAAAGGGCAGCTTTGAATTTCTTAAAGGCTGCTTGTATGTTTTTTTGGAAAGGCCAGCACTCAGGTCAGGGTAGACCATCAGAGACGAGTCTTTGTACTGCAGTTTGTGTTGTCTGGCCTGTTGCTGTGCATGCTCCTTGTCCTGGTAGCAGTGAGATCCTTGTCTGGGAAGCTGGCCCTCTCTATGTGTCATGGGTTGTAGGTGCTAATGTACTATGCGTCCTCTCTAATTAAATGGAGACCTGTGAAAGACCTGTGACGTACTTTAATAATTAGATGGATGACAAATGAAAGCATGTTATTTCTATGTTCTGTGTCCCCAGAATGGAGCTAGTGGAGACTAAATGCCAGCTTTTAGAAGTTTGCGCTGTTTGTCCAGCAATTCCATCACTGCATAACCTGTTAATGTTCCTTAGTAGCACATTAAAGGAGCCTTTGCTGATTTGCTCTCTACATACTCCAAACCGGAACTCGTAAGTGGTTTCCGTACACTTAACCCTGCATTCAGGTCTTTCATTTCTAGCTAGTGCAATATTCTGAAATTCTGAGACTGACCTGGATGTGACCCCAAGAAAGCCCCAAAAGCTACTATTATATCCTATCATATCCTATGAGATCCTATATACTATGGCTTCCCATGCTTGTTAAAGGGGGTGACTGTATTGAAAGATAGAATATAATGTACTGTATTTTTACACTCCCAATAAAAAGCATAATTTTCTGCCTAATACATTTGCAGCAGTGCTGTACAGACAGAAAGGCAGATAGATACCCAGCCACTGCCATGGCTTGTGTGGCTAGACAGAATGAACCAAACAGAACCTGACAAACCAAATGGTGAACACAACAAACCTGGGACTGGGAGGAGCAGGGAGTGACAGGGGATGAGCTGAGATGAACTGGGGTAAGGACAAGGAAAGGGGGCAAAACAAAAACCTCAAGCCTAGCTTGGGAATATAAAAGGGGAGAACAGAAAGCAGCCACAAGTCGAGCTCGTTGATACAAGAAACTAGAACTGAGTACTAGAGCAACACTCTACGTGACTCCAGCGATAACTGGAAAACCGGCTACCTGAACGAGATACGGGGCAAGCCCAACCTGAGTATGCCGTGGAACTGCCACGTGAGCTATAGCCGCCAGGAAGCATGAACTGGACGCAGCGTAACGGAACTGCCTCAAGAACCAGACTTGATGACAGCTTGACCAAGACAAGATGTCAGCTAACAGGATCACGCCACAAACACATAGAGGTACAATTCACTGTAACTACAGGCTGGAGCGAGGCTCCTTAAATGCTCCCAGTCCCAGGTGCAACACATGAACACAAAATGAACACAAATGAGGCGGAAGTCCTTATATGGGCCTGTGGGTGGCAATCCAGGATCAAGACATTCTGGCCGGACTTAAATTAGCATTTTTATTGGTCCATTTTATGTCGGTTCGGCTATTAAATACACATTGTTTGTCCGTACAAGTCAAGCTTATATTAGCTTATATAAAGACTGATCTGGATTTGGCACAAAAAGCACAACTGACTAGAACCAAATTGATGGTTCCAGTGTAGACAAGTGTAGACGTCCCAGGGACATCTTGGAAAGTTACTTGTAAGTACTACTAAATGTTAGCCCCTGCTAACACACTAGCCACAATTCAGTTCAGTATAATAAGATGCACTGTATGGGTTGCACCTCTATTAGACGGAAGGACAGACAAGTCTAGACATCCCATGGACATCACGGAAAGTTCAATTTGTCCTGCGTTTACACGTCTTGTCCTCGTGAGTACCAAGGTAGCCCCATGCAACACAATAGCCACAAGCCAATAATACAGTACAATATGCTACAACAAAATTTGATACAACAAGTTGCATTGTACCGTTACATCGCTATTAGACGAATAGACGGGTGGACAGACGGGGGCCTGGTCAGACAAAGATTGAAGGCTCAATCAGTTTGAATAGCCGATTATTATTTAACACAAACACACGCTTCCTCCCTGAGGGAGAGACCACTTGTTGGAAGGACACAGAGTACATTTGCATAATAGAGGATGACTGATAACACACTGGAATGACGTGGAAGCTAAAAACAGCCAGAATCCTCTTAGAATTGAACAAACCTCTTCTGGTCTGCTTTTTTATCTGAACCAGCCTGGTCAAACCTTCCGTCTTTCTCTCTGTCTCCTTCTCCAAGAAAAAAAGCTGAACTCTGACTGATACCTACAGGCCCAGCCGTGCTTTACATGTCATTCTCTCAGAAGTGTGGATTGACTTTAGCCAAAGTCATGCTAACATTGACACCAGACATGGTCGACCTGATGATCATGAGTCTTGGCAGCGATCTGGTGTGCCTTCATTGCGATTCTTGTTTGCTATTGCACGCCCTCCTGTTCTTTGTCGTTGCCCTGTTTGAAGAAAGCTTTGATTAAGATGAACGTCGCATCAGATATTGACCTGACCTCGTTTCATTTTCATTCTGTTTCGGTGTCACTCCTTATAACAGCTCTGACTGTTGTGACTGATTCTCTCTTTCGTCTAATAATGTGTCAGCAGCCGGGGCTGATTCCTGCATTCATCAAACCAGGAGTCAATACTTTTGACATTGCTCAGTGGGGTGCTGGCCTTAATTTTATGCACAGGAAAAAAGGGAGGGGGAAAAAATGTCTTGTTCTTTTCCAGCAATTTTAGGACGTCAGTTCGACATTGTCATTTTAAAAACAATGAAACCTTGGATGTAAATGTTAGGGACTGACGAGCGAAAATATATTAATATTTTATTTTAACAGACATGTGTGGCATGTTGAATTGCATTTCATCACTGTTGCATCTCCGAAAGGGTGCCTTTACAGGAAAAGGAAAAAAGCCTTTTCAACTTTCAATGGAAGTCAATGTAAAAGCTTTTATTCCAAGTAATTCTGGAGCATTTTTATTGGTGAAAAATGACAAAACTGAGGTTTTCGCGTGGCAGCAATGTGTGACCAACCTCAGGCGCTGTATTCACTGTTCCTACTAAAAACAAGAATGTAACCCCTTGATGTCGTGAAGCAGCATTATATGAGAATTGCTATTTCTTACTATATCAAAGCAGATAGTCCAGTCTACATGTGTTTTGTGGGCTTAGCTTATGATCATATCCGAGACATCTTGTGGGAGGTGCTCAGGAGTATAGGGTGTCAGGGTCGCTGACGTGAGCTGTTATACTCCCTGTGCGAGAGCTGTG
Source organism: Salminus brasiliensis (assembly GCF_030463535.1). Lineage (NCBI taxonomy): Eukaryota > Metazoa > Chordata > Actinopteri > Characiformes > Bryconidae > Salminus > Salminus brasiliensis. The sequence goes on along the minus strand of NC_132894.1, from coordinate 12,403,563 downwards.
TCCGTATTCTTGGCATGAAGTCAAGCTTGCTCAGTGATGGTGTTGGACTCCCTCAGGGCTGTGCCTTGTCTTCACTTCTGTTTGTGATATTCATGGACAGAATAGCAAGGTGCAGCCAGGGTCAGGAGGGCTTCTGGCATGAGGGCCAGTTGGTTGCATCTCCTCTGTTTGCAGATGCCATTGTCCTTCTGGCCGCTATACTCGGGGGAGCCTCCAGCGCACACTTGAATGGTTTGCAGCGATATGAGAATCAGGTCATAGAAGTGTGAACCTACCTCAAGTGGAGGAGCTTAAGTATCTCAGGGTCTTATGCATGAGCGATGGGATTGTGAGATTGATCGTAGGTTGGGTGCAGCAGCTGAAGTAATGTGGTCGCTGTACCAGATCGCAGTGGTAAAGAGAGAGCTGAGCCATGATGCAAAGCTCTCGATTTACCAGTCGAGTCGATCTACGTCCCTCACCTATGATCAGGAAGTGTGGGTACTGACTGAAAGAACGAGATTGTGGATACAAGCGGACAAAATGAGTTTTCTCCATCGGGTAGCTGGGCTCACTCTGCGTAATAGAGAGAGGATCGCTGTTATCTGAGGGAGGCTTGGAGGAGAGCCGCTGTTTCTTCACGTTGAGAGGAGCCAGCCAGCTGAGGTGGTTAAGGCATCTGATAAGGATGCCCACGGTCACCTTGCGTTGGAGGTGTACCAGGAAGACCCACAGAAAGACCCAGGACCCCCTGGAGGGATTATATCTAGCGTCTGGTCTGAAAGCGCTTGGGGATCTCCCAGCAAGAGCTGGAGGAAATTGTTGTGGACAGGGACGCCTGGACTGTCTGTGCTTGTCCTGTTGCCACTGTAACCTTGTACTGGATCAGGCGGATAAGAAGATGAATGAATGGTATTTGTTGCTTCTGTCTCAGCCTTCCCCTACAGTCAGGAAATGGAATTTGCATCTTCAGCACTGTTAGTACTGCTTTATCCACAATAGATAGATTTGTAAACAGTCTAGTTTAGTGGCAGATTCTGTCAATTTTCTAGTCCCTACTAGGAAATGCTAAGTTCATACTACAAGATCATAGCACTGATTTTCCTCCCTCCAGCAGTTTTGGGAGATTGCTGACTAAATCCCCAGATCAGAGGTAAATCGACATTCACACAGTGCTGGTTTGATGGCTATTTGTGAAATATGTAAGAACGACTAAATATCTAGCAGGATAAATATCTGCACCTGTTGGTGAGTCAAATACCAATAGCAGGAAAAGAGTTGTGACTGGCAGTGAGTGTGGAAACAAGCTATAGCCAAAGAGAGTGTATTACATAGGGTTGACATGTATTATGGAAAAAATCAATAGTACTGTGCTGTTTGTGAGAAAACATAGAGACCACACATACCATCTGGAGACCAGGTGGGATTGCTTCTGATGAAAGATCTGGTCATTTCTGACCCCTGTCACTAACCAGTCATGTAGTATGCAAACCACAATGACTTTGATTCCAGATTACAGGACCAGAAGTTGTGTTGTAGTGTGCAGATGGCAGTAGTTAGGATAAATTAGGATAAGGATTAATTAGGATTAGGATAGTTAGGATAAATACATGTCAACCCTATGTCATGCACTCTCTTTGGCTATAGCTTGTTTCCACACTCACTGCCATTCACAACCATGTCTCAACTCTTTTCCTGCCATTGGTATTTGACTCACCAACAATAATTAGGATAACTACTGTCATCACAGTTACATGGCAACCATGATTGTCGAAAGGGGCAAATCACCTTCAGAATGAACAAGCATACACTGTGTCATTAATGTGAAGCACTAGACGGTATTTGGGTACTAACATTGCTCCCTTATGGTGATTTGTTTTGGCTTGCTAAATGTGCGTGGTCCATTAAGTGCTTTGCAACCTACCCTCGCTCACCAGCACAGCGAGAAGGGTATGTTCTCAAGTGGTTATCGTAGGATAGCTTGAAACATTTACCTTCCCTGTTGCTGAGTAGTGTTTTACTCCTTAGTCAGGCAAGCACAACACACTACACCAATACAAGGTCTTGGGCAATTCGCCAAATGCTACATTCACTTACCAGTGTGCCAGGATTCAAACCATTGGTGCCTCTTGCAACTGGTGGCTCAGTAGTAAGCGTGTTAGGTTATTGATGAAAGGGTTGTGGGTTCGATACCCAAGTTTGTTAAGCTGCCACTGTTGGGCCCTTAAGTAAGGCCTATTTAACCCTCTCTACTTCAGGGATTTTCAAAGGAAAGAATTACATTGTACTGTACATGTACTGTGAGTGTGGAAATGACAATAAAGGCACTTACCAGATATGCACCTTTTTCCTCAGAAAGTGATGCAGTACACTTTTAAGGCACACAATTGGACCTTGTTGTACCGTAATGGGTACACATACAATGTTTCTACCTTGGGGAACAAAGACGTACCTGTGCAGCTTTTCCTGACAGTGTAAGAAAATCCAGACCTGTCTACGATACTACACAGAAGTACACGTTTGTGACAGTAAGAAAAGAAAAGCTTGGAGCTTGGCATGAGTGACAAAGAAGGAATTACATCTAAGAGAAGTCCCGCAGTATCAGCTCAACACACACTTCACAATGCTGTGAAGACCTGGGCAGCTTTGTTAAATTGACCCTTAGCTAGTTTTCAACTGACAGCAACAGAATGCCGTTCTCAATGACAAGTGACATGGATTTCACCGCTCTCTCATGGGTTCGTTAGGCAAAATGATTGGTTTGTTGTTAGCCGCCGCTCTCTCTCCCCGGGATTAATGACTGCTGCTCAGTGCTGCTCCAGCTGGCACTCTTTATTTCAGATGAGGTTGTTGTCTAGACAGTAGCAAGTCTAGTGCAAGCTCGTTTGCTCGATGAGTGAGAAGGTACCCACGGCATTACTGACAGGTAAGGCTTACCAAAAAAAAAAAAAAAACCTTCTCAAAAGCTCCTCAGAAGTCCAGATTGTTCCTGAGATTGAGTAGTTAGTGATATAAACCAAAAAGATGCAGTCAGAGAGGAGCAGGTAGAACTCCTCAGTATTGCTTGAAAGAAAATACAAATGTGTTGGTGATGTGCCGTCGTAGATAAAGCCTTGCAACTCCTTTTTTTCTGTTGGAACTGTGAGATTAGTGAAATGCCCTAAAATTACAAAAATATAAAACCTCATTACATTTTATAGTTTTTGTTTTCAGGCCCCACTTGATGGATTTATAGTAGTTTAGAATAGCATGCACATTTACAAGTGTTGATTTTCTATGCAAAAAATTAAAAATTTCTGTGACTGGAATATGGATTTTTCTGTTTATTTGCTAAAGGTATGAGTTCTTGATTTGACATTGTTAATATGACGATATGTGAAATGTAAATTTTCTACCCTGTACTGCTCCCTTTTTTTAAAAAGTACTCTGCTGTAAAACACCCCTTACAGCTTTACCACAAATGGGCTCAACTGATGTTGGGCAGAACTCAACAGTTCACCCAGCTTTTGTTGGAGTACCTGTCTCTACTGTTTACGGAAATCTTTCTACTAGACATTGGAGCATTGCTTTGAGAATTTGATTGCATTCAGTAAAGAGAGCAGTACTGAGGTGAGGATGTTGGATGATCACCACCACACCTCATCCCCAGCTCCCCAAATTATCCCAAAAGAATTGGATGGAGCGCCAATCATCATTACAGAGAACACAGTTCCACTTTATTCCCTTCTAGCTCACGTCTGGCATTAGGCATGGTGCCAACAGTATCATGTTTATGTGCTCCGGAGAGTCCTATTCTATTGGCATTACTTCTCTACAGGGACGAGACAAGCTGTGTGTGTGCATTTATCTGACATCTGCGTCAGTAATGGGTGCAATTTAAGTGAATGCACAACATTTGGGCATGTAGTGTACGCCCTTCTCCTGTAAAATGATCAGATATATTTTATGACAATGTGAAACAAAATGTAGAGTTTATTCAGTAATGTATCATTTTTGTGATAAATGATTTGTTACCCAGTCCACATCTTTTTTTACAGACAAAAGTTTTCCAGTGCTTTCTGTAGAGCCCCAAATTTTTAATACTTTTGTTTCTCACCTTCTGCCCTTGAAACTATTGAACTATCAAAGGATTTACATTTAAGTATAGCCATCTGTTAAACCTCTCTGAACTCTTAAGGGTCGATTTTGACATTGAGAAATGAGAGGCCTAAATGCTGTGAAAGATACAGTGAGTTAAAGCAAGGAAAGAAAGGAACAATCTGCCAGCCATGTTCTCCTTTAGACATACAGCTGGATAGAACTTGTGTTTTCATTCCTATTTCAAGATAGCTTTAGGAGCACAGTTAAAACTGAGACTTGGTCCAATGTTAAGCTGAGCTACAAGGTGTTGTCATATGAGCTGCCTATCACACAAGCTGTTCACTGTCAGAAACTTGTCTTCTGATGCTGTTGTGGATTTGAGTGTGTCATACCTTCTCCTGTACCAGACCTCTTTAGTTTTTAGAGTCTTTTAATGGTTTAGGAAACTCTACTCACCACACCCTGGATTTAGTTATAATGCTATATCTGTCTTCCTTTGTTAAGTATATTTTTTTATTGTGTGTGGTAGAGAACGCAGTAACATACAGACTTAATATGGATTTTATATGGACAACAGGTTTGTAAAATGCAATTTTCATCAATTTTACCAGCTTAATTTTTTTGCATTGTTACAGAGCAGCTGTAAGTTCTCTGGTAAATTACTTTCTCCCTAAAAAAGGCAGTTTTTCAGTTTACAGTATTTTTTGTCCTGGCAGGTCACTACTTACCCTTATACCATTTGAGGTAACTGGACCTGAAGTGCTTAAATGCCAATTTTTCCAAAACTGGAAAGTGTTATTACAGACTTCTATTGGCAAAGAATAGCCCCACCCATTTGAACGGAAATAGCTGTAGTTACTGAATAATATACCTTAGTGTGTAATAAGCCTTTCTGCGTTAAAGGGTTAACTGTGTTCTTAATACGGTTCTTTCACCACATTTGAATGTTCATGGAAAACGTAGTTAAAATAAAGTAGTTAGCTGTAATACATTCAAGTTCACACAATTCATGTATGGAAACTGAGCTGCAAAAACAAATCAATGCGTTATTTTTGTGAGACCACAAGACCCACACTTTACATACATCCTCCTATTCAGCTTAAAGCAGTTCTGTCCACAAAAATAGTGCCCCTCTTGCACCACCTAAAGATCTCTGCTACAGCCAGGCCCCAAGGCCTCGGGGGTTCCCGACTAATCTCCACAAAGTCACCGCTCACACAGTTCCAGTAGTGTAGACCGCGCCGCCATGTCTGGTAGGACAGTTTGGAGAAGGGCGTAAACAGAAGTCCTTATCTCCATCACAGTGACCTTCTCAAGGAGGATGATGTCTACAAACACACAGAGACACAAACAGCAAAAGGAAGAGAATACTTTAAATATAGAATATCTACATCAAAAGCTGAAGTTTTTGCATGAGAACCAGCAGTTAGAAAGTAAAGGATTCATGAGCGTTAGATGGACTCTCCGATCACTCCTTCACCAAATTTACACAGATAAAACCATAGGCCAGAAGCAAACGAGCTCTCGGATGTGCACTTCCTTGGAGGGATGGTATTGGGCAGGTGATGAGCAATGCCTGGTTTCCTCCAGACATGGCCATTACAATTGAGGCTAGAATGTTAGGGGTTGGACAATATTACAATATTGTATTGTGATAAATTTAGTTATCATCATACAAAATACACTTTTCTAAGCATATAGAGGATATCGCCATGCTTAAAGAAATACTGGTCAACTTCATGTTTTATTACAAACAGTGTGATTAGTCCTTTTTAATTGGATGAAGTACAGCACATTTCGACTGTCCTAAGTATGAGAGATTATTTGAATAGTAGTTTGCTACTGGTGCCTTATGTCTGCAGTCACATGCTTTTCACAAAATATTGTGTATTGTGAAAATATTGTGGTATAATTAGGGCTGTCAAAGTTAACGCAATAACAACGCAATCTCATTTTAACGCAAGCCCTGCAATCATCCGTAGTTCAGGTTAAGACTTGACCGTGCACGGCATCTCTCATTAAGAGTAGAGGAGTAAGTGAGTGATGGGGAAAGGTCTGTTAAACGGGAAGTTTCATTTCAAAAGTTTGCCAGATGGCTCACTTGACAAGACAAAGGCTGTGTGCAGTTACTGTCAGGCTGAGTTTAGCTGGAGTACATCCCGCCTGAAATACCACATGGGTCACCTATCGTCAACAGGATTTATGAGCTATATGAAATGGAGAGGGCAAAACTAGCTCAGGATTTGGAACTGACAGCCACTATTGCTCTTACGGGTGATTACTGGACATCACTAGGGAACGACAGTTATCTCAGAGTTGCAGGTCATTATATAGATGAACAGTGGCAACTGCTTTAATGGTCATGAAAACAGAGAAGAGACTTCATGCTGCGACCCATGCTGAACATTTTTTGGATATGGCGAAGCAGTGGAACATCAAAAGTAAAGTGAAAACCCTAAGCACAGACGAGGCCTGACGAGACACCTACCTAGTGCGTGAGGGAATAAAACTCACCTTACAGTTTTCTCTTGTCCCAGCATTTAGCATAAAATGTGTTCACCATTTTAATTGTAACTTTTTACTTAAAAATCCTTATTTTCAATAACATTTACACAGATAAAATAAATTGATTAATTGTGGCTAACTAAGTGAAATTCTGAGATTTATCACAATTACATTTCGTAATAGTTTGACAGCCCTAGATATAATAGTTTTACAGTATCGTCTACCCCTAATCTTGGTTTCATCAGACCAGCGAATCTTGTTTTTCACAGTCTGAAAGTCCTTTAGGTGTCTTTTTTTTTTTATAAATTCCAGGCAGGCCTCCATGTGTTTTTTTTTTGTTTTGTTTTTTTACTGAGCAGAGACTAGACATATATTTTGTGTCTGTCAAAGTTGTCTAGAATGTCTGCTTGTTGTCTTATGTGTACTTGTTTTTATATTGCACATGCTGGCACACATGTTGGCACATCAGAGTCTGGAGAAATGCACTTGCATTCAGCTGTGCACTCCTTGTTGCGTTGTCTGAATGACAATGAAGTTACTTTGACTTTGCTTAATTTCACAGAACGGGAATCGGATTGAAATCTTATACAGCACCTGTAATGTGCCGTTACTGTTACGCCCTCAATGCTGTTATTATTCCATAGTCTTTTCGGATAATGTTGCTGTTCTCTCATTGTGGCCTTTTAGCATGATGTGCATTAGCAACCTGATTGCACCCAGGTGTGTTTAGGTGTTAGCCTTGCCCTCAATCGCTTCCCTAGGTTTGGCTTTCTCAAGTCTTACGGGTTATAAACACAAGCTGGTACTGGTACTTCCCCTTCTGGTGTGTGTTTAGCTCCAGTTTGCTAGGCCAGCTTGTTTTCCAGACGTTGGAGAGAAGAGATGGTACTTACCTTTGGTAAGCGTTAGCATTTAGCATAGCATTGGGGTAATGTAACAAGGAAAAAGCTTGACATTCTAGGGCCCTTTTGGTCATTTGAGCAACTATAGACTGTCGAAGGTAGACTGTCTGGCAGTGCAGTCTGGCAGTTCAGGCAGACACAATTAGGTATATCAGTTTCTGCCCCATTTTACCTTCGGTAATTAGCTTTTTAATCTCTACTAAAATCATCCCACTGATGACTTGCCATGAAGTAGGAAAGCTTGACTGTAGACATGGAACAGCCTAATTCCCCCATATCCAAACTGAGCGGAGTCATGGCTGAGCACAGGGATTTCATTCATGCCGCCATTGTCGTAAAAGACGGGTAAAGCTGGTCATTAGCTTGTCATTTAGGATTTAACTTGTGAACCTTCTGCACTCGGGCATCCACAGTGCATATGAGAACACCAGCTCGGTTGCTGCTTTAGGCCTCGGAATTCAGACTCAGACTCCCATCAGAGGAGCGATGTGAAGCGAAAATAATGTGCATACTGTCAGCGGTGTAATGCTTTTTTGTGCCCGAGCGCTGAGATGATTATACAGAAATCAAGTACCTGCTGTAAACAAGTCTCTCTGTGTGTGCGCGGAGAACACGCTGCCAAAGGTAGGACTGTCACTACAAAAGCTCCACTACACAGTGGAGGCTAAGTGGAGTAATTAGGAGAGTGTGATCAAAGCACTGTGGGCAGGACTCTAAAAGTGGATAATGAGAAACAGGGGTGTCTGTGAAGGAGCCAGTTGTGTGCTTGATGTCTACATAAAGCTGCTGAAAGAACAGTCCTCCGTCACAGTCGTGCTCTGCTGTCAGACTGTACAGTTGAGATAAAAAGTTCATGAACTTTCTGGAATTACTTAGATTTCTGTATGAATGGCAGTCACAACTGTCACAATTACCCGATTAAACTCGGTTTAGAATTATAAAAGAGCTCTAATTACAGTTTATCTCCTGCATGAATAGTCAATAATTGGTCGGACAGAATTTAAAATGCACATCTCAGATTCTCCCTATGGTCTTCAGCAGTAAGAAAGAGAACCTGATGGGCACATCTGTTTACACACTCATCAGTGACCATGCAAAAGTTTGGCCACCCCAGTCAAAACATGTTACTGTGAGTTTCTGAGCGATTAAACATGACCTGAACACATTTCTTTCATACTGAAGCAAGGTTATTTTTTATTTCCATCTTTTACAGTTTTAATATAACAGGGAAAAGGAGTATAGGCTCTCTGCACGATCAGAACCTGAACTGCAAGTATCACAGCTTATAAATGCTCCTTTGTAGCAGCTAAGAGTCTTTCAATCATTGTTTGGGTATTTTCACCCATTCTTTCTTGCGAAAAGCTCCTAGTGCTGTGAGATTCTTGGTGCGTCTTGATTTTCTTCTATGCTTAGGTCAGAAGACAGTGAAAGTAATGGCAAAAGCTTCAGCTTACGACTTTTGGGGGTAGTCCATTATGAATTTTAAGGTGTGTTTAGAATCATTACCGTATTAGAAGACATCCTATTTTCAACGTGAGCTTTTTTTTTTTTTTTTTTTTTTTTTTTTTACAGAGATTTACTTCTGGAATTTGCTGCTATTTAATTGAAACCATTATTCACTTTAGCACTTGGAGAATTCTATAATATTATGCACCCTTCTGTCCAATAATATCAGACTGCAGAGCCGCAGTTTCACGCCAGAAGAAGTTTCACTCCAGCAGTTTCAGGCCAGCAATTCAGCAATGCGTCAACATTAGGTTTGGTTTATGGTAGTGAGGCTAATCAGTGTTTCGGTTGTTTTAGGTGGTTTTCTGATATATTTGAGATTGTCTTGAATTTGCTAAAACAGACTTTCATTGAAAGGAATATTGACATTCACAAGGTAAATATTACACATCCTTATCTTATGCGGTCTGGTTAAGCAAATGGGTTATGTAGACTTATCACTCTATTAATATGGAATTGAACCTTAAACTTGGCTTTACTAATATGTGGGCTTTATGTGTGCACTTCCATAACATATGCAGGAATTAAACTTTACCTCAAACAGGCCTAACTGAGCACAGTATTAGACAAACTTTAGCTTATGTGGCCTGGGTAAGCTAATTTGTTGCATTGTCTGCAGTCAGACCCTATTTTCTTAGGTTTGTATAGATGTTCCTTTGAAAACTAAGTCTTCTATGGAGGTCCTATTAGTAGAACAGTACACCACCACCCCAGAGTCTGTCTATCTTCCTGAAGGCCTTTTGCACTCAAACAGGGGTTTGTTCGTTGTTGGCCAAAACCTTCCATGGCCGCTTTCAAACTGCAGTTTCTAAAACTGAAGTGTAACTGCTGTGACTGAGCAGGCTGTCAGGCGCCTGAGCTGAGTGGAGATATATTTTCATATTTTGACTGGGCAATTAAAAAGTATAACTCTGGTGCACGAATGTGCTGACAGGAAGTATTTTGCAGTTCACCTTGACTGATTACCTATGGATAGTCGACTATTTGGCCCCAGCCCTAGTTAACTGCCATTTTTTACAATTACATTACAAGCTGAGGAAGTGTGTTGCTATCTTCTAATAGCCTTCTCTTGCTTTGTCAGCATCAATTATTTCATCCCTCAGAGTGCTTGGCAGAAATGGGGAAAAATGTTGCTTGTAGCCCACGGCTGCCGATTGTTCGGACAAGATTTGAGACGTCAAGGTTTGAGGAGTTGCGTATTCATATTCATATGGAGACGAGTATTCATATGGCTTTCAAATTTGCATCACCTGGCCTTTCCTAATGACTGTGAATAAGCCTCAGCTAATCCTGTGTAACACAAATTTCACACCAACTTTTTTTTTTTTAACTAAAGATTTGAACAAGGTCACTGATGGGAAACAATTCTTTCTCCATGACCATGACCTCTTAGAAACAGGGAAATTGGTGTCAATCCATTAAAGTCCCTTGCCATATTAAAAAAAAAACACACACACACAGACACACACACACACAATTTACCTTGCCGGATCTTCATGACAGAATTCTCAGATTTCAGAAGACCTCCAATGTCAACGAGGTTTATAAGACTGGAGAGAGTTGCAATGGAATTTCTAAAGGTGTGGGCCTCTATGTAGCTAATAGTCAGACAGAGAGTGGAAGAAATGGAAGAAATTCTGCACTGTTGCTATTCCACATACAAGGAGCCTGAGAGTGGGCGTCCTACAAAGTTCAGTACAAGGGTATACACACTGTAGAATCCTCAAACAAGTGAGAATGAACCCTAGGGTGACAGCTAAGGCTCTGCAAGAATCTCTTGCACTGTGTTTGCGGGTCTGCTGTTTGGAGGCACCCACAAGATGTTAAAATGGAATTTAGGAGGTGGAAGAGCCTGGTTTCTTCCACGAATGCCAACACTGTTCTAATGGCAGTATCTTTCTGCAGGAACTAGACAAGCTGTGAACATATAAACTCATTAATACCACCTGCCTAATATCAAGTATGTTCTCTATGTGGAGAGGTGGAAAGCTGTGTGTGAGTACAGTAACCTATCTAATCTAATCTCAATGTGCTTTGCAAAAAAGAGCAAGCCAGATAGAACACCTTCTATGAATGTAACTGATCCAGCAGTATCGTTTTGGTACCTCAGTGGTAACACATGTATTTCACCAGGGAAACTAAACCAACAACTCCTTACAATGTGATAGAATTGTTTTGAATTAGCCAATTTCAGACAACAGTAACATTCCAACAAAAAAAACAAGGACACGCTGTGTCATTAATGTGAAGCACCACTCTTATCTTCACAACACAACAGTTGTTGTTGTTATGCTGCAATGACAGCAACAGCTACTCACCCAGCGTCATTCCTGTTATGTGGAATATGTTCAATATGGTTTCAGGCTTTTTACTCTACGTCTGTTCACAGTTTCTGACAGCAAGTGCATTTATAACAGCAGTATAATGTTGTGGGTAACACCTCTGGACTCATGAACATGTGGCAGACGGGGATCTGATTCCCTACCTTGTCAAATATTCCACAAACTACCAGCAAATCCTTAGACAAGACGCCTAATGCTGGCCTTACACCAAATGACTTTTCGGAATGTCGGAATAATATCATGTGAGTCTTGCTAGAGCTGCAGCGCACTCCCGTCATCTTGCTTGTTTGGTGTAAGGTGGTCAACCAATGTAGCTTAACTTTTTATATTTCTTTGACCTTGACCGTGTTTGATATTACCATAAGTTTGGAGTTTTGGCTCAGACATATTGTAATATGGACCGTGTGGATAACTGATAAGTGAGCTCTCTGCAGCACTAAAAAGCTTGCTGACCCCTTTCATTTAATCAGGGTCGTGTCCACATGTGGCATCTTTCTTTTTTTTGGGGGGGGGGGTCCGAACAAGGTACTGCACACTCAGTCAGTAAAGGGCAGCTGTGGCCAAATGCTGCTTCCATTGTGCAACAGTTTTTCTTCTTGTAAATTTCCAGCAGGCTATGCAAAGTCGACTGTGAGTAATGACAAATTATCTTGTGTCAGACTTTAATCTTTTAAAAATCGTCTAGTGTGTGGTTAGCATAACTATGCATTTATCAGGATCTGAATCTGGAGTGTTCAGAATGTGATGAATGTAAATGTAGATCCAGCTAGTGTGGGTTACTGCCCTTTCAGTGATGCACACAAATGTCTCCTGGTGGAGAAACTCATTTCCACAAGAGCTTCACAGCTACAAAACTACAGCAATAATGAAAAGTTAAGGAATAATGAAGTCATTTATGATGCAAGTTGAACCAATATGCCACTGCAGGGAAATTGAAGAGTAGCGGAGGATGTGTCATTACACACAATTATTATGAATGTGCAGTGCCAAAGGAGCGAATGATCATAAAATACTGTTGAAAAAAAAGAGTTTGGTTGTGGGAGTGAAGCTGTCTCGGGGTTTCCTGTCAGCACAGTTTATCACATCAAATGGATTTCACAAACATTGTATTAGAAATGATTTACATTTCCATCAAATTATAGCACTGGAGCTCATCACTGTGCCTTTCACTTGAACCAAATGTGCAGGAGGTCAGTTCTGTCATGCTCTGGCACAGTTTAACCCCTGCTTACCTCAGTGAAAATATAGCAGAGCTGTGTGAAGTTGGCTTGCAAGCTACTAGGATGCTCCACAGAACTGCTTCCACAATGTTCTGTGGATGTATTAGAAGAATGTTGAACTTTTGGATGGTCAAAGCTTATTGTTATGCTATCTTTGGAGAAAACTGCACGCCGACACCAAAACCTCAACTGTGAAGCATCTCAAACTCTTTTTAGAATCATATACATGTTCATTCAGTATGTGCTTAGAAAGTGCAATATCCCGTCTGATCTGATTAATGCAGTCACCAATAATTGGGGGTAGTTCACCACCCCAAGATATCTTTCTTCATTTTAAGTTCATAAAATATTAACCAGTCGTTTATCACAGCCTGGCAGAAAAATTCTCTGATGCATCCACTGATAGGATTGTATCCAATGATCCTATGAGTTTTATTCTTTTTTTTTTTTGTAAAACAAAAATGCACAAGTGTTCAGAGTATGTATGTCGTTAGTAACTTGCCAGTAGGGGCTAACAGTGGCAAATGCCGCATTCTTTAGTAGTTAAGACTTTGTTGTATTATAGTAAGTTCCAGCTTCTGGCTCTCTGTGTACAGAAGTAAACAGCCTGTCTGATGTAAACTGGATGCTAAATTATCACCACAGTTTTTAAAATCTCTTAACTTACAGAGAATTTAGACTGGATCTGGATATGCATGTTGTCATGCACCACTTTTATGGATCTAAAAAAAAGTCCTAATAAATTATTTTGGGCTTTATACCATATATAGTTTCCAAAACTTCTACCTCTATCTCATCCAATATCTGTTTTTTCTTTAATAAGCTAACTTAGGTAAGCTGGTAGCAAATGTGAAAAAATTTACAGTGTGTGATGAATCCAATTTTTTTTTTTTTACCAGCTCACTCAATTACTTTTTTTTTAAAGAAAAGAAAAATGTAAAGTATTTATGTAAATTTGCATTTACTTAAAGGTACAGTGCCTATAAACAGTCTTCACCCTTAGATGTTTTCTCATTTGATTGCTTTTATAAATGGAATCATGGTCAATAGAAATAATTTGCCTTGCAAAGAATCTCTTTAATGTCAAAGTGAAAACAAAGCAAAACAAAGTAATGTCAAATACATCAAAATGTATAGTGTAAAATAAGTGATTGCATTATTATTCACAGCCTTTAAAATGCCATTAGACAATTGGTGCTCGTAGTCTCACAATTACGGAAATGGAGATCACCTTAAATTTGGTTAGTCACTTTAATATGCTTTAATACACTTTAATATTTATGCAATCACTTATTTTACATTATATATATGTTTATTTAGTTGACATTTTACTTTGTAAAAATCTGTTTTCACTTAGACATTAAAGAGTTTTCCTCTTTACAAAAAAAAAAGCCAAATTAAATGGACTATGATTCCTTTTATAAAAACGATAAAAGGGGAAACATCCAAGGGGGTAAATTCCTTTTATAGCCACTACATACAGTGATTGTCCAGATAAAAATGCACTTACTGCCCAGATAAATGGCTATAAACAGTTTTCTTAGATGCTTTTAGGTTTTTGCACCGTACAGTAATTCTGTGTAGATTTTATGAGCCCAAAAGATCCCTTCATTCTTCTGGCGCTAGAGACAGCTTTTAGTGTATATGGCCCTCACCCCTGTAACTGCTTCCCAGTGGTTGGTCTGTGCACTTTTTTATAAAGTAAGCTTCAGACTTTGCTCAGACAGTGCTTTAACTTTAGAACTTTCTGTAGTCTTACTTTTGTAGTGTTTTATTTACTTATTATTAACCGTGAAGGCAGTGACCCCCCCCCCCTCACAATTGACCTTATTATTATTGATCCTTATGCAAAGTTGGCAGTTTTAATATAGAATATATTTGTGACTCCTGGTAGTATATATCACAAACTGTGTGAAATGTAACTGGGGAGAGTTTTCAGGTGTTAGGAGGTAAATGTTGGGCATGTCATGATGTAAAGGTTTGCATAGCTGTCAACTGGCACACAATATGGGTTTGTGCACTGCTGCGTGTCCATGTGTGCGTAACAAGTGTTGGGCACATGCCTGTGTGTTGGGCACATGCCTGTGTTGACAATTCACTGCCAAGACAGCAATGAACATCAGACTATTGACGTCTGCCTAGGTCGTTTTCAGTCAGTGGAGCACCTGTGTTTTCCGTTGCCAAGATAGTAATACGCCACAAATCTACCTGAACACACCTCATTTTGAGACCACCACGCTAATCCTTGTAGATATATTCACAAACACTGTTGCTATTTAAACAACGCAGGTGCAAGGTGTGAAAATAAACTGTTGGCAGGGTGTAAGATAGCAATGAGCTATGCAATGTGCCTTGCACAGGGTGTAAGATAGGGCCCCAAGACAGATGTTTTGTATCTACAGTTTGCTTCTTTAGTTTACAAACGGAGATGCTAAGCTAACATTGAAAATACAGGACAAAGGGCCCTGAGTGGTCCAGTGGAATAAGACACTGTCAATATGACCAGAGGATTGCTAGTTTGGTCATGCTGCTAGCCATCAGCAACCAGGCCCCAATTTACTCGAGAGGTAGAGAGGTTTTTGTTTTACAGACTAAAGTAGGTCAGAACTTTTAAAACACATCAGTTAGTCTGTGTGAAACAAATGATCTATTGTATTTATAGAGATTACTATTAAGTTATTACTAATAATAACTTCTCAGCATCATCCAGAATCTTTCGTCATCCATCTTTTTCAGGACTTGTTGCCTGTGTTTTATGTTCATGTTCCTCTTATTCTCCTTTCAGAGTCCTTGTCACAACTTCTGTATCACATCTGCTTGTTTGAAGGCTGCTGTATAAATGAAGAATTGATTGTTTGATGATTCACAGCTCATCAGCTCAGCATCAGACACTTCATGAGTTGAAGCAGGTGTGTGGTAGAGCAGGTGAAGCATTTGAAGGTTTCTGCAGTGCTGGCGTCCTTCCAGGGTGAAAAAAGCATCTGAACTGATCAGGCATGTTCAGCCTTGGGAAGGAGTTTCATTTAGAAGTGCTTTTGTGGGCTACTTTAGTATGCATGAATCAGGAAATCACCAGCTGCGAGCTGTGTGGAGATCCATTTGCAGCTTCGTCATTGCGTAACAGTCCTCAGCAGCTCTCCTTTATCTGGGTCTTGAGAAGGATATGAACAGCACTGTGTTATTTTACCAAGGGAACGTGGGCCGTAGTGTGGTTTGGCCTTACATGATCCAGACAGCCCTTCTTCTAATGTGTGAATTCAGAGTGCCTCCACTGCTGGCCCAGGTGTACAGTTAGACATTGTGAAGTACCCATACACCACGCAGGCCATCGGAAGGTATAAGGCCCACCAGCTTTCTGCTGTGGATCAGTGGAACTGTGTTCTCTGCAGTGATGGAGCTCCAACCAATACCTTTACGAAGAGATTGAGTGGCATTTATGATCCAAAAAATGACATCCCACCTAATCATCAATACCTGACCTCACTAATGCTCTTCTGGCTGAATGCTATAAAAAAATCTTAGCGAGGGTTTAACATCTAGTGTAAAGCCTTTCCAGACCACTTGATGGAGTTACTGCAGCAAAAAAGGAGGTGGAGGGGGGACTGGATAAGTAAGTGTCCACAAACTTTTGGAAGTACAATATATAGCGCTGCTCTCCAGTGAAAAACATAATTCTCCTTTTTTGTTCATTTTTAGTTTTCCTCATCATTTGAACCCTGTAGCTGCTCTGTATACTGTGTGATTAAATCTGGACCAATATAAAAGCTCTAAAATGATTTGGAATCAAGTCCTTTTACATTGACTTCCATTGAAAGTTACGTTTTTTCCTTCTCCTGTAAAGTTGGTATTTTGGAGATACATGTTTTTCATTGGACAGCGACGATATACAAACATACAGCGAAACTACATTCACTCTTGTTACACTACTTGAGTACGTTATTCATTAGTAATGTGCTCTCATTTCATAACGTTTATTTTTAATAGCATTTACAGTGAAATTAACATGCAGGTCTAAAAGATTTGGTTCTGAAAGCTAATCGCAGCAAACGAGCACCAAGCTAAAAAGAAAATGGTACATTCCTGATGTGTTCCGAGGCGACAAGTTTAATGGAGATAAAGTAATCCAGTCCACACGAGAATCATACATTATCCACTTTGTCATCTTTATTCATTTTTTTTACATTAAAGACAACACAGCACAAACTGTTCTGCCTCCAGGAACCTGTCCACAACTTTGCTGTTCCACCCTGAAAAAGCTTATGAACAATTAGCTGTCTGGCTCAATAATCTTAGCTTAACAACTACTTTGTTGTTAAGCTAATTTCCTTATCAAAACAGGACTTATTAGACCAGGCAAACGTCTTCTATTGCTGTAAGATCCAGTTTTAATGCTTACGTTACATGTGGTTTTGACAGTGGACAGGAGTTAGCATGGGCATTATTTGCCAGTCTGTAGCTATGCAGCCCTAAACACAGCACTGTAATATTCCTCTTTAAAACATCATTAAAAAACAACTTCTTAAAGTCACTCAGGTCAGGTCTTTACACCTGCTCATTTCTCCTGCGTTCACTTAGTTGACTACAAGAACCAACCGTCCAGTTACCATCTTACAGATGTTAGGAAATGATCAATCGTATTTACTTCATCTGTGAGTAGTAGTAATGTTTTGGTTAGCCAGTGGATGTTTTATTGTGAGTGCTTTTAGTAAGCCAATTCAGCTAATATAATGTTATCTAAGACTAATGTTCTAGGTGAGCTAATGCCACTTTGAGTAACTATTTAAAAAAGGATAAGATTGAGTGGCATGTATGATCCAGAACTGCACATCCGACCTAATCATCAATACCTGACCTCACTAATGCTCATGTGGCTGGATACTAGAAAATCCTCCCAGCAAGGGTTTAACATCTAGTGAAAAGCCTTCCCAAAACCATTAGAGGGAGTTACTGCATTATAAGGGGAGGGGACTGGATAAGCAAGTGTCCACAAACTTTTGGATGTACAAATAAAGCCACATCATGTTTAATCTTACCTTAAAATAGCAGCTTTAACATCATTCTTATGCTCCACTGACTTGTAATAGGAAGAACTTTGGGAGATCTGCATGAGACCCCTTGAGAACTGCAGAAACACTCTGCAACCCAAGTTATATTTGTGTAAAATCCTGTAATAATAAAAACCTGTAATATTACTTGGATCTTGTCAGTCTGTGAAGATGTCAGGAGGTCTGCCTCTTCACCCAGACGCTACTTTATTGAAGTGTGTTATTGGGAAATTAAAGCATATGGCTTTACCTACCTGATCTCACTTCATGCACAGGGGTCTCCTAGTAGGAGTGGCGGCCCAATCTGCTTTCTTCTTTATAGTATCTGAAGGGCTCTCGGTTAACTATTAGGGAAGGGGAGAGCCTTCTACTGGAGTTGAAGGTGTGTTGATTTTAAGTTTACCTCCTGGCCTGTAACAGTGGTTTCACCCACTTTGATTAGGGGCAGTGCTACAGGCTCAAAGGGAAAGATGGAGACCTGTGGGGGAGAAAGGTTGGTAGAGACAGCCTTGCACTTTTGGGCTGAGCCTGGGCTGATGTGAAGGCAGGGAAATTTGTACATTTGTGGGGGACTGCAGTATCTGATGACCAGGGACGAGTGGTCTAACGTCTGGGTGCACCGATTAAATTTTTTGATGTTTATCATCTTTTTGTACCGTTTTTCTTTCCATTTTTTGGTGTGGACATAATAAATTACACAGCGGTTTGGAACCTACCGAGCTGTCCTTTTGCGTGGTGAAGCATGCCCACACATAAACCCATTTCTACACAGTCCACATACCTTTTCCTGTTAGATGCTGGTTTGGTCTGTCTTGTCAACAAATGCTTGTAGTTTATAGTTGTCCATTAGGGGGCGCTCATAGCGCGATTTGTATTTACCTCAGTAGTGCAAACGTGAACTACGCCCCTGTGGGGAGTAGGGTGTAGAGTCCAGGAACAGGAAATAGCAATTCTTGATGTTTTTTCTAGTAAGGCCAGTGGTTATATGTGGAACCAAATTACAAAAGTATCTGCCTAGCATTTTTTTATTTGTTTATTATTTTTGCCTGGTTAAACAGGCTCTTAGATTGGTGGAAATTCTTTTGTACATGGATGAAAACTGCCATTTTGCAGGGGTTTATTTTAAGGAAATTGTTGAAATGTCCCTTTCTTCCCATATTCTTCAAAGGATTGTTTAAGGCAGGAGGAGCGGGAGGGGGGAGAAGTGTCATTTTCATTATCGTGGCTTTTTAGCGAAGGCTGTACTGCTACAATGCCTGAGCTGTGGAGCAGACATACTAATCTCCAGCCAATTCCCGCTGTGTTTGGAGTTTGCGGCGCTGCCATTCGGAGTGCAGATAGCTTTCAGTACTGATCCGCTCTGGTGACAGGGAAAGGAGGAACTGTCGACTGGGCTAATGAACCTAGCCCGCTGCCAGTGGCTTTTGCGGATGCCTGTACCGGAGCACATCGCCTGTCGATTTACCTCTTTTTCAAATCAGGGCGGTTTACCCAAGCAGGGTGTTAATTACAGATCATTAGAAATGCATTACACTATACAAGGCTTAAAGACAGTTGTTGCTGATGCTTTTGGAGAGCTGATGACTGGCTAGAACTCTTCTTAACCCAGTTACAGTTTATCCAAGCAGCGTTTGATTACTAGAAGTGCATTAGACTGTATGAGTCTTATATTAGATGTTAAAGAGATGTTGTTGTTGTTCCGTCTGAGATTGAATTACTGGATGCAGTTCCCTTCGGATCATTTTATTAGCACTGATTGAGTTTGCCAAGGCAAACTGAGAAGGAGCGATCAGTGTGTTTAAATGGGTCCTGTAAACAGCTGCCAGACAATGCTTTGAAACTGTTCACAGGGGCGTGATTGTCCTACTGGAGAATTGCAGTAATTGGCTGCACAAGAACCTGCAAACCCTACATCCCCCAACTCTCAGCGAAACCTCTTTCTCTCTTTGTAGCCCTGTCTTCTTTGTCTCTTGCTATTCTCGTTCGTTCTGTCTTCATTCCCATATTTCTCTCCATCTTTTTCTTCTCACTTTCCCCTTTTCTTCTTTTTTTTCCTGTTTTTTTTCCTTTACTTCACTCTTTTCTTCTTCTCTTCTTCTCTGTCCTGTCCTTTCTTTCTTTCCTGCACTCTGTTTCCTTAAATTTTTCTCTTCTTCGTTGTCTTTAGTCTTTTCCGCCTTTCTCTCTAGTTTCGTAATTTCTCATTTCTCTCTCTTTCTTTTCTCTCTGCTCTCTTGACCTTCCTTCCCTTTCTCTCATCCTTCTTTCTTCTATTCTCTCTCTTTCCCCTGTGTTTTTTCTTTTTCTGTATTTTTCTCTTTTTTGTCTTTCTTTCTCCCCATTTTTCTCTCTTTTCTCCTCTTGTATTTTTCCCCTTCTATACTATGAGGGGATCTCTCTGCACTCTCTACCTATGTTCAGTGTCTTCTTTTTCTCTGAATAAGTATCCTGGTTTTGGTCGTGGCACTCCTCCACAGTCTCCATTCCAGTTCCAATAATCCATTTGCTCTGGGATTTGGCCTTCTCACGAAATCCTGCTCAGTTGCCATTCCGTCTGAAGTCTCACCGTCCAAAAAACACAGAGGGAATATCCGTAATTCCTGAAGCCTGCAGTGTCTGAAATAGGGAAGGCGAACAGCTTTGGGTTCTTGATGCTGCGAGAGGGGAAGAGGAACCGCCTAGTTTAACGTGACCTACAAAAGCCTGAGCACTGTTGGTTACACACTTTCTGATCTTTTCAAAGCATCTTCTCAGAGAATGCTGTTTGCTCTGAAATGAAAGGCTGGCCTATGAAGTTAGTCCAACTTTCGGGAGCTTTCTGAAGAGGGTGGATATGTTCGGTGTATGTTTCTGTGTTGTTTCTGTGTTTCATCAGTTCAATTTGCATTTATTTTTAATCTATCCATTTTAGTAGGCATGTTCTTAGGGCAGCTTAAGCTATAGTGATAACCGGCTTTGAGCCCAAATTTACATTTAGATTTGTTCATTCCTTCCTGTTAATTGGCAGTTGTTAGATCTGCGGAAATACATGTGTTCATCTGCACAGATTGCATTACCACTGCCCTTGTTCCTGCACTGTAGTTGACACGTTCAAATCCCAACGCCGCTTTATTAATCACCGTAGGGCCCTCGCTTTGTCTATAAAAATGTTTTGGCTAAGTCTCGGAAAAAAGCACAGAAAACTTTGCACTCCTTCGTTTCCCTGACTAAAGAGATTTTCTTCGTTATTAGCGTAATGTAGCAGGGAAATATCCATCACCCCGGTTAAACATATTATTGCACTTGCCTTCCAGGTTTAAATTTCCGCCATAGATCTTGCTCGTCGAATTGTTATGCACAGTGTTGTGCGCTGAGAAATCTCAGTTCGTCGACAGCATTCGGGCAGGTCATTTGCAAAAATGGATCATCAGTAATCATGCATTTCTAAATAGCACTCAGATTCAGACTTTATCTGGTTATTTCGCCTGAACTCCGGAGTCTTCAATATTCATACAGTCAGATGTGAAGGATCATTTTCAATGTATTACAGCATAAAGTAATTTTTTCCCCAGGAGTTCCAGACTGCAGTTACGTCTGTGTTATTGTTTCATAGGTCATAATGAATGCTCTGGAGTTTGCTTTGCCCCTTAGTGCTATTTTGATGAAGCCAGTGTCTGCTCTGATGGAGTTTTGTTGACTGCTTCTTCTTGGAACATAGGCCTACTTCCACTGTCCCCTCTTGACCTTTTTGTACAATAATATTAAAAATAGGAGACTAAATTTAAATTAGTTTATTAGCAAAATACTGTATTACCCTTATATGCATTATAGTTTCATACAGTGAAACATCTGTAGTATAAAGAACTGTGGAAAAGTCTAAAGTTCATTTATTTTTTCATTGGATATAGGATAATCCTTTTGTATGAGTGCCAAATGACAAAAAAGTAAAGAAAACAAGTAAAGAAACTGAGATACTGAGAAAATGGGACTCCTAACAACCGTGCAAGACCTGTCCTCATCTGATAAACAGCATCCTTTCCTTCCAATGTGAGAAGATCACGCCACACTATGGGTCTGACAGAATATAGAGCTGATCATAAAAAAACAAAAAACCCCAGACCTCAACATCATTGAATGTGTTTATGATTCCCTGAATGGTGAGAATCAGAAAGTACTTCAACTTCTGAAAGCAAGTCCAGCCATTAAATCCACTTCATCCTGGTGGGTCTGGAGCTCTGTATTAATGGGCACAAAGCAGAAACACCCCCAGGACATGGCACAAGTTAATCACAGGGTACCACACACACACTCACACACACACACACTCACACCTAGTACAATTTATAATGACCAATTAAATTACGCTGCCATGTGTTTTTGGGAAGGGACCGGAACAGGCGCACCTTGGGGACACCCATGCAGACATGGAGAGAACGCTCCTCACACAGACAGTGACCAGAGCAACGATTGAAGCCAAACTCCTGCCCCTTTGGAGCTGTGCAGCACAAGCACTATCTGCTGCACCACCGTGCCATCCTCTGTAATCAATGTAAACATGTGTAATAAAGGTGAACCATACTAAATGCTGTGTAAATGCTGTCTACATCAGTGTAACATACAGTTAAATACATGTTCCATGTAAAAACCTACTAGGCCATATCAATGATATCGTTTTCCACACCAATTCCCTTTAATCCATTCTCTGTATTCCATTTCTGGGACCCAACTATCAAATACATTCTTAACATTTATCATTTTTAGCCACTGAACACTGCTTGCTCTTTTCCACTGCTGCCATTCTCGGATGCAAGGAGAAGACAGGAGCTTGAGGCACTTGAAGTAAAGTGCCTTTTGTAAAGGCACAGAAAGAGCCCCCAGTTGAGGGATACTTGAACCTAGAGCCCTCTCATACAACATCTCTGTCCCTGGGGATCGAAGCGTGATCCCTCTGGGTCCACTGTGCTGCAAAAACCCAATGAGGATCCCTAAAGGAGCCATTGCTACCTCCGACAGGCCATCTACCGTCACTCAGTGTGATCCGAAATTGGGGTCTTTTTCATTAAGAGCACCACACAGCATGGGTCGAACTCCGTCAGTGCAGGATTAGTTCTGACAGTGTTTATTGTCCACTGAATGGCCTTGCTAGTTGCTTGATTGTGAAGCAGTGACCAGCATGATGTTTCTGTCCACTGAAGGTGACATTAATAACTGACATGTGAATGTGGCCTACGCTTCAGCAAGGTCCCGGTGTGAATCTTTTCACGCACTGATGCTTTGCTGCAGGCTCTGGGTGGGGGCTGTTCTGCCTCTATCTCCTATTTTGACCTTGGTGTCAAATCTGAACGGAAACATCACTGATTCAACACGTTGACTATTTTACACACTTCTAATAATTCTGGAAATGTCTATTCACTTCTCTGTCCAGTTTCATTCATCGCACAGCCCTGGCTCGCCACACATGTTTTCTATTTGGGTTACTGTTCTGGCTTTAAGTCTTGTAGGAAGCCTAAGCTGTATTTAACATGGACATTTCACTGATTTTACTTATTTACATCATTTCTAAATACACTTTACTCAGTGAGATGTATTACTGCAACTGTAATTCATAGTAGTTTGATGTAGAGATGCTTACTGACTTAGATTTCTTTACAGTGGTAGTGATAGGAATCATAGGTTATAATATCTACAGTCGCAAGACAAAGTAAGTGAACCCTTTGGAATGACCTGGATTTTTGTGGACGTATCGTTATCTTAAGTTAATTACAGACAAACAAAAAAGTAAAGCAGCAATACGCAGACGCAGTTGTATTGCGTATGACCTTTATTGAGTACATTGAGTAAACATCCACAGTGCACGCTAGAAAAAGTAAGTGAACACTTAAATATAATTTGTAGAGTTCTTGTAGCTGCAAATAAGATTTGCACAATGTTTCGGGGGAATTTTGGAACTGCAAATGTGTTTTCAGTTCATCAATATGATATTCTTGGATGCAAGTCGTACAGGCCCTGTGGCAACAAACCATAATGCTGTCTCCAATGAGTTTCACAGGCAGGATAAGGTTTTGGTGTGCATTTGTGCTGGAAGGTTCCGCTTTTGTATTATTTATCCATAAACCATTTTTCATAAGCACTGTCAAACATCCAGGTGGCTAACT
This sequence comes from Salminus brasiliensis, assembly GCF_030463535.1. Lineage (NCBI taxonomy): Eukaryota > Metazoa > Chordata > Actinopteri > Characiformes > Bryconidae > Salminus > Salminus brasiliensis. Next base: position 12,379,850 of record NC_132894.1, on the reverse strand, counting down.
TGACACGGGCCACTATGTTCATGTTTTTTTTTGTTTTTTTGTTTTTTTGGCAGCAGTTGCTTCCTCTGTGGTGTCGTTCCACTAACACTACTCTGTTGAACAAGTGAAGGTACCAACAGTTCTAATTTGTGTAACTGTGGACTGATGTACATTCAGGCCTTAAGCAATGCCTTTGTACCCTTTTACATCTTCATTCATCTGTAACACGTCTTCTGAGATCTCCTGAAAGTTGCTTGCATCAAGGCATGTCATTGTGTATAACTAGGCATGTGCCTTTGTGTAATGTGTACTTTTATTTATGGTTTTAAAGGCAAAGCACCTTGCTGCTCTTGGAAAACCTCTGTTCGCTTACTTTTTCTAGCCTGTAATGTGGATGTTTATTTATATGTAAAGACATGAACAGTAGAAATGTATGTGTTATTAGTTTAGTTAGATTGTGGTTATATAAGTATTCAGGGAAAAAATCCAGATCATTCCAAAGGGTTTGCACACTTTTTGATGTAACTGTATATCACAAGTGTAACCATTTTATTTACTATCTAAATTAGTTTTTAGATTTTTTGGCATTAAACTCTGTAGATGTCTGGATCCATTCACCACCACTGTGACCAACTCACATAATGAATCCCTCTAGAATGTAGCATTTTACATACAATAACTCTAAATGACTCTGTTTATATCCTAATGATTTAATTATGCTAAAATTATTATTTTTAAAAAAACAAAAAAAACATGTGAATGAACATGAGGATTTGCCCTTTATATAATAATGTGCTATGCTGTATATTAAGTCAAGAAAGCTGTGGTAATATTCCGTCCTTTCCCTTTCCCTTAATTGTCTTCTCATTTATCTGTCTCCCTGCCATTATTTGATATCCGAGATGCATGAAAAACCATTCTCGTTTCACAATTGCAACCTTTGTTGAACTACTCCCCTCTCATCTCGTGAATGGGTACACTGCATAAACGCGATTAGTCTATTCTTTTCACTACGTTCCAGAGCTCCTTCGGTGCCTTCATTTGGCCCACTTCCTCAAGCACATGCTCACAAGAAAACATGAAGTATGGAAGCTCGCGTTGCGCTTGCAGTGCCATGGATGGAGTTCAACCACACAAGACAAAGAATGCAATTTGTTGCCTTTCTGAAAACCTCAGATAAGCTGAAGTCCATTCACTGTTGCATTGTGTATCTCCAAGCAGTAGCAGACTGTATGAAAAAAACCCTTTAAAGTTCCTTTAATTATGGCAATTTGCCGAAAGACGAGTGTTACTTCAACAGTGTCTCAGGCCGTCAGTCAAGCCTGTTTAATAAGCGTGTTTCTTAGAATGATACAAATGAGATACGGGCAAAGTACACGCCTCCGCAAGTGAAGGACAAAAGACAAATATGGACTCTGATCAATATTTCATTTGCCCCCGGCGGTAAAGCTTTTCTCATGCTTGATCTCGGCAGAGTCAGTGCCATGTCGAGATGAGAGGAATTCGATCAGTGGTGGCCAGGCCCGAGGACCCAGGAGCACTAAGTCACTGGAGCAATCAGCTGGGAGCTCGGAGGAGCAGGTGCAGGTGTTACCACAGGGCTTAAATAACGATTCCAACTTATGACTAGGACTAAGCCCAAAAACTGCAATTAAATAAAGAGTTTCATTCTGATTGTGGCGTGAGTGCAGTTTACCTTTTCAGTATATGAGGGCAGGCTATATAAATGGATAAAACGCAAGATAAGTGAATGATAGAAATCGCTGCTATCTGTATGAAAAATTATATTTTTATTCAGTGGATTCATTTGTAAAGTGGAAGTTTAAATTTAATTGTCCTGTGCAATAAATTGACATCATCAGGGTCACCTTAGGTGTTTATGCTGAATTATATGTGCACAAACAAAATATGTTTTGTAATGTTTTCATTTATTTTTTTATATAAATATTTTGAGCAGGCATAAATCTGGGAAAACCTAGGCCTCACAGGCCCCCTCGTAGCTACACCCCTGGTGAGATAGACTCCCAGCTGGCAGCTTATCTGGGTTAGCTCACCCTGCTGCACTGTTCTTACTCTCTTGCAAGCTGACAACTGCTTCATCAGTTCTAGAGTGATGTACACTGTATGGAATAAAGTATTGGGACACTTACACATTGCACCTATAGGAGCCTTTATGACATCCCATTTTAAAGCCATAGACATTAATATGGAGTTGGTGGTGGAATATCTAGTAGGAAAGAAATTTCACCAACTGACTTGTTGCAATGGTGGCATCCTATTACAGCACCACAATGGAATTCATTGAGCTCTCTAGAAAACATTTATTCTTTTGCCAGTGTGCGTGAAGGTACACTGCATGACTAGGTACTTGATTTTATACGCCTGTGGCAATGGGACTGAATGCAGAGATTAAGAAGTGTGTCCCAATACTTTTGTCCATATAGTGTATAAGCGTGTATTTCATTTTGTTGTCACTATTTTGATACTGTCCTACATACACGCAACACTCTTTCTCTCTGTGTGAGTAAAGGTAATGCTAGCTAGCTTTAACCTGCTTACTCATTATCAGCATATGATTATATGTTATATTATACTCATATGTATATATGAGTATATGTATAGTTGTAGGGGTGTAATGGTGTATGGTATGGACCCTACAATTTGGCTCTTGTGATTGCCAGACATCCCACCGTACAAAAACTCAGAGGTAGTTCATATTAATTTCCGGGAGACTCCCGGAACCCCCCGGAGATGTGGGACATGTGACTTGTTTTAGTGCTGTCCTGCTTTTCTACACTTCAAAGTTGTTCGGTACATCCGAAAAGGAAGCAGCTGAACTATGTCACATGCAGGTGAGGGTTTCTTGTAGTTGGTGTAGAGGGCCTGGATGCCACATATGCTAGACATACTGTGTGTCAGCAGTGATCTGGAAGTGGTTATGGACCTTTTGTGCGAAGGTGCACTTGGAAAGCTTGACCCTTGCTATGCTTAGAAATCTCTAGCGACAATAAACAGTCCACCCAGGTGTGTAGAGGTTGGAGCCCAGGTGTGTAGAGGTTGGAGCTCTCTAATAACCCCATACTGTTAATTTAGTGTCTTTAGCATTAGCATTAGCACTGTACACTACTACACTAGTATTGATAAAAGGGGTTATTTGTACAAAATCACTCCTTACTGTGGAACAGTAAAGCCTTTTTCAGCTGAGTTTTCCTGCAGCTACTTGAAAAAGCCTGCTGTGCTTTGTCCTGTGTGCGATGGTCAAAAGCAGCCAGAAGGAAGAAGGAAGTTTAGGATAGTTTATTAATTAATTATTATTAATTATAATTATTTGATTGACTCGTGATTGGGGGGAAAATCTTTTTGATGCTATAGAGAACCATTTTTTAAGATGCTATATAGAACCATGGACTGAGGAACCCTTAAACCAAGTAATGAACCATTTAGGAATTCAAAGAGTTCTTTGATCTGTCATGGTTTTATTGCAAAAAAAGGAATAGCCCCACACATTTAGAGAAAGGGTGCCACCCATGACCTATAGGCTATTCTGACCTTAAACGGAAGGAAAAAGGAGTGATTTTGTACAATGCAGTAATTTTGCAGCAAGCCTCCTGTACGAGTTGGTGTTTCCAAACTTTTGACTGGTACAGTCTGCAGGGCAAACCGACAGTCTAAATGTACCGTGCACTCTTTGTAGATAACCAGGGTGCTGAATACTGTACGTTCTAGACAGGCTGTGCACGTTTGCCGATATTTTTTCGGTGACGTCTTTGAAGTGTCTTGAGCACTTAAGCCGCGGCCCGTGATAAGTTAAGAGGGGAAGAAAATTAAATTGGCAGAAGAACGCTCATCCATCGATCTGCTCCTGACACGTAGGAAAAATTGACACAAATCAAAATGCTCATGTGCCCCCCCCCCCACCATCAAGCATGGCGGCTGTGATGTACCCTAATGTTAAAGATGCATGGCGATTTGTATTCTGTGGACGACGCACGCTTATGAAGGGACAGGTGATGAGGCTAAAGCATATGGTAGGATGACGCACGTCTAAAAAAAAATGATCAAATATCTCCTGTCTTCTGTTTGTTCTTGCTGAGTGTAGACAAATGCTTTTTTCATCTTTTTCTTTTTTCATTATTGTCTCATTTCACAGTAGCTGAGTAATTTGGGTCTGGAGGCCTACTCTGGAATAATTAGCTGTCTTTATAATCAAAATGCACGACTATCCTAAACTTCCTTCTTCCTTCTGGCTGCTTTTGACCATCGCACACAGGACAAAGCACAGCAGGCTTTTTCAAGTAGCTGCAGAAAAACTCAGCTGAAAAGGCTTTACTGTTCCACAGTATGTCACAAGTCTGGAATCAACTTCCGATGTGACGCTAAAAGGATTATAGTTGTCTGATGCTATTTCCTCTTCTGGGAGAGGTTTCGCTTCACATTTAATGCTCATATCTGGGAGCCTCGCACTTTCTTAGGTAGTGCACACCAAAACATGCCACTAACTTTGAATTACGGGTCTCAACAATGGTGTCCTGAACCTTGTTCCATCACTGAAATGTGGTGACACGTTAGCAAAGAATAGGCTTCAATCTTTTATGCTGAATAATTTAGGCCTGGAGGAATGAGAACATGGATTTGATATTGTTTTTGTTATCCTTTTTTTTTTTTTTTACCTTAGTTTGTCTTGGCGGTCTGAATGGAAGTGAATTCAACTGAATTGAATGTGGGCTGTATGTGTCAAAATCTGCCATCTTGAGTTTAAATATGCACTCGTCACTCTGTTGTTCTATTTCACTGAGTCTCACGCTAAATTCACTGCAGAGCCTTTGGGCTGAGTAGTCAGCAACTGACTCTACAGATTCTTACTGAGTCTTTTTCCGCTACTCTGAGGAAGGTAGGACTTTGTGTTAAAGATTTAGATGAGTTAGCAGGAAGCAACATGCTGGGTTCGGCTTTGTCTGGAGATGACACTGTAGATGTCTTTTAGATACTGAAGCTGTCTTTAACTTACATTCAGCTACATCTTAATTACATTTGACTCTAAGCCTAATTGTAACCTCAGCCTAAAACCTAAACCTAACCTTTCCCCAGTCCTAAACTTAGCTCTGGTCCTAGTCCTAACACTGACAGTAAGGTTGTTTACATGCACTCAAAAATCCATACATAATTGTGTTTCTGCAGTTATCTGATTATTCAAGTGGTCATGGAAAGAACATACTTTTTAGATCTGAGTGAGGTCTAGAAATCAAAAGCTGGATTTTAGCTCAGTAATCAGATTTCTCGTGCATGTGTGCTCTTTCACCAGATTTGCTTTGGATTTCTCCGTTTGCTTATGTGTGGAATATGCAAGAAATCATAAGCACCTTTTTGGTGCTACAGAGAACCATTTTTAAAGACTCTATAAAGAACCATGGACTAAAGAACCCTTTAACTGAGCAATGAACCATTTCAAGTTCTTTGGGTTGTCATGGATTTGTATTGAACCATTGGCTTTACTAAAACAATCGTGAAGAACCCTTTTCCTTTAAGTAATGTAGCTTTTAGCACAGGAAAAGAAATGTGCAAAAAAATGAAAGGCATGGCATGAAGTTTTATGCGCCGTTTACACAACGTCTCATTCTATGAGATTATTGGCTGGTTGCAACGCTTGCCATTATCTGATTATTCAAGTGCATGTAAACGCGTAGACCAGATTACTGACAATATCAGATTTTCTGCAATTGGTTTATGAAAGTACATGTAAATGCACTCACTGTTGTGAATCAACCAGATTGTTTAAATAGATGCAGGGCCAACATGTACTATCCAAATAAAGTGACATCAAATGTTGTAAATCTAATTTACTAATTTAATAAGGCCTTCTGTCCAGCTCCTAAAGGACTCATCATTGGAGCTTCTCTTCTTAGCTGACAGAAGGGATGCCTAACATGGTGTTCTGCTAATGTAGCCTAGTTGTATGTGTTGTGTGTTCTGAGATGCTTTCCTGCTCACTACAGCTGTACAGCTATCTAAGCTATATAGACGTACTGTAGCCTTTCTATCAGCTCAAACCAGTCTGGCCATTTTCTGTTGACCTCTCTCATCATGTATAGCTGCTGAACTGTCACTTACTAGTTGTGTTTTTCTTTATTACACCATTTGAAATGAACTCTAGAGACTGTTGTGCTGAATATCAAAGGAGATCAGCAGTTCTACAAATACTACAAATCCAGCCCATCTGACTCCAACAATCATGCCAAGCTCAAAATCGCTGGGATCACTTTTCCCCCCATTCTGATGGTTGATGTGAACATTACCTGAAGCTCCTGGACCATATCTGCATGAAGTCATGCAGTGCATGCTGGAACATGATTGGCTGAAAACGAGTGTTTTAATGAAGTACTTGTTGAGTGTTCAATATTTGTGTGAGTATAAATACAACATCAGATAATTCTATTTAAGAAAAACCAACCAAAAATCAGAAAGTGTTCAGCAGGCCAAGAAGGGCCATTTCCTGCATGTATTTTCCTCTTCTAAAAATGATACGACAGACTGGTGAACTCAGTGATGTGTATTTTTGATCTGCTCTCTCCCCAAGCCACGTGGAATAATTACAACACATGGCATTTTATCAAAGAGCATGCATTTAACATCAATATCAGGCTGAAATATTAAACACGGACCTCCATCATTCATCCTGGAGTCAGTCTCTGGTTGGTCTCTGATTAATGAGACAGCTCGAGTTCATTAGTTGAATCTAAACAAATCAAACTGTTACCCCTGAGTGGAAATGACAGCTAATGCTAGTCTCAGCATTGCCTTGCTGATTTGGCCAAACCTTGCTGATTTTTCAACACTATGGTAAATTGGCATTTTTTTGCTCCTGGGCTCCCCCTATGGTCTGGAAGTATAATTTGTGCTTTGAGCCACCACTAAAGGACACGTTTTTCTGGACTAGCTGAAAGATACAAAATGGCCACTGGGGACGGCCACTGTTAGGGGACTAACTGCTACGTTGCTGCGTTGGAAGCTTATAGACACTAGCAGTGTACACACTCTATGCCTGAATCATGAAACACTTAATGAAACACTCAAACTAATCTTGAAACAACTTGCCTATTGCAGATTGCAGATGGCATATAGTTAAAGCTGGGCAATATGACAATATTTAATCTTATTGTGATCAATTTTGATATTGTGATACACAGTATGCTTTTTTAAGCATATCCATGATATTGTTAGTGCTTAATAAACACTTAACTTAATTACACACTAAGGTGGTCTGAATAGCTATAGTTTTTTTTAGAATCTGTTGCTACTGTATTTTGTCTATAATTACATGTATTGTGATATATTGTGTATTGTGAAAATGTAAAGTTATATATAGTTTGTCCGTTTTAGGTTACTTAACAACTGTATTTTGAAGAAAGTGTAATATAGGACTCAACCGATGTATTGGTCAGTTGATTATTTTGGACAATGTTCTGTTTTGGTTATGCTGGAATTTCTTTTGAAGGAGGACACAACAATATTTGAGGATCACACAGTGTCCATTTTTTGAGGTATTATTCAACTGTAACAAAGAAAATACAGATTGACATTCCAAAGCCCCCTTAACATATTAAAATCTAGGGACGCTACGGTACCATTTTTACCTTTCCGATACCAGTGCTTTTCAAGTGTCTGCCAATACAGAGTACCGATACCAACTCTGACCTAAATACTTAATAGATTGCTAGAAATCCTGATATTTCTAGGTTGTACTTTTCTTATTTTATCTTATTTCTCTTATCTTATCCCAAATATATAATAATAAGCTTGAAAGAACAGCATTTACTGGTTGAGTAACTGCACATTTGAAAAAAAACTACCTGTACCTGTGTACAGGTACAGAAGCATTATCTTGCTTGACCAAACAGCTTTTTAACTGGTGTTTACATTTAATTCACATTTCAGAGCAGCGAACAAATGCCAGTTTAGAAACTAAAAGTGCTTATGCAGCAATTTCACACTCAAGTACACATCTCTATGTAAAAGGTACTAAACTTTAGTGTGTTGCCTTTAAACAAGCTGCTTGAACTCAACTTTTTTGGTTTTAGGACTGAAAAAGCACCACATGGAAATATAAAGTGCTGATGTAAAAGTGCCATTAAATGTCTATTTAATGGTAATAACTATTTATGACTGACTTTTACGTATCGGTGTCAGCATAGCACTAATAAAATCATGTCCAATCATAAATACCTACCATGTAGCATTGGGCTGCACAATATATCGTTTCAGCATCGTCATTGCAATTTGCACATGTGCAATAGTCACATTCCAGGATGTGCAATGTCACATAAGGCCAATTAAATCACATTATGTTAAAACTTGCTAGATACAAAAGGACAATTCACACTTTTCTCATTTTCTATGGCAGATCTACCAGAGACAGATTATATTTGCTGAAGATAATCAATCTTTACATGTAATCATCTGTAATTTATTGGTGTATATATATATATATTTTATTTTTTTATTACATTTTATATTTAGATACTCATTAAGTATACTGTGTATATTTTAACTGACTCAATTTACAACTTCACTTTGTTTACAGAGCTCTGATTAACCCTATATAGTTGTAGAATTTTTGAAAGCTCAACATTAACTGTCAGTTCTGGTATGTCAACTAACAGATGCTCCTGATGGGGGGGAAGAAGGAGGGCCATCCAGTGGGAATTATGGTCTCTTGGACTCCTGGACACAGATGGCTGTGTATCTTTCACTTTATATCTGCCTGATATCATTTATTGTACTTTATTGTAATCCTTAGTGGAAAGTGTGAATTATTAATATCACAACATGTTTATTCATTGACTTTTGGTTAAAAAAAATCCTGTAATGTTTAATACCTATTGCAGAACAACAAAATATCGCAATGTCGGTTTGTGACAAAATCTTGCAGCCCTAATGTAGCATCAGTATGACGTGTCATATCAGTCAGGCCCTACTGTAGGACGGTTCATGCAGAACTAAATAAGCAAAAATCAGACACCAAACACGTCCTGGCTAATTGACTACATTCAGGGTGAGTGGGAAACTGTAAATGGGATTTTTGGCTGAATCAGTGCTTTAACACTCTTATTGGAATATACATCATTTGTAGCCCAGATACTTCTGTATACATCCAGTGCACTTATTTACTCCTTCTTTCCCCGAGCAAACACACTGCGGCGAGTGTGTGTTTGTGATAATGATGATGACGACGAGACAAACCTCTTGTGGATGTATACGACAGCTGCAGTAAATAAGAACTGATTGATTCAGGAGCAGGCTAATTCAGCTGGCCCAGTCATTTGCAACCACCTATGCAGTGTGCTGGTAACAGATGGCTTGTGGTGTGTTTAGGTCTAGTCATTATGAAATCACACATGTGGCCGTGTGGATTGCATGGGCATTTAATAGATAATGGGTAATTTCACAGAATCAGTGTTCTGTGATTGTTATTACTACAACATGACTGAGAGAATGAGCTGCTATCCTTGAGCTTGGGGGTTCGAATGAGGGAAAAAAGTGAATGTCATGAATAATGTTGTGAATGGAAACAAATAGTCACTAATTAGCAGAATCAGCTGACGTCATACTAGTTGGTACCTTATTAACTCTATTCAGGCCTGGTAAAAAAAAGTACATTCCTGTATTCCGGTATAAATTACCTGTTAATCCCTTAAAGCCTAGGGTTTATTTTTATTTTTAGTCCTAATTTTAACTTTAAAACCTTGTTCAGTAACAACTAATTATACAGTAAGTACTATAAATGATCCTGTAACTATAAACTGTGTAACATATTGGGCCCTTTTTTTAAAATATATGATATATATATTAAAATTAAGCTGCTAAAACTGCTCATAGGAGTAGTGAGTGTTTTGGCTTGGACTGCCTTAAATGAGGCACATTACAGACTCTTTCTGTTACTGTGCCTTTAAGATTGCTATGTGCATATTACTTCCATTAGCTAATAATAACCTGAAAGAGTCTTAAAGGTACAGTATTAAAAACTGCTTGTTTAATTATAAGGCTAAGGCTTGTATACTACACGCTAACACTATAAGGTATATACTATGTATTAATCTTAATAGTGCAGGTTTGGCAGATTAGGACACAAAATATTAACGTACTAACCTGTTTTCTATTAACATGAAGTGTTGCTATTCCAACCTATATCACTGCAAGCCAGACAATGTTGCCGCTGCACTTGCTGTAGTTATTCACCATTGTTTCTAATAATTGTTCCAGACGTGAGTAGCTCCGCCCTTTAACATAGAATCAGAATCAGTATCTCTTGATTTTGCCAAGTATGTTTTACATACAAGGAATTTTACTTGGTGAGACTGTTAACAAGTATTACACTGAGAGAAAAATACATTAAACAATGAATAAAATAAGAATACTAAGTTTAAAAAGTACTAAAAGTAATAAAGAGCTGTCATATATATATATATATATATATATATATATATATATATATATATATATATATACACACAAACATTTATAGAAAATTTAAATCTGTACAGCTGCAGTGCAAATAATCACTGAATCAATAATCAGTGCAAATGTTATGCATGTGATGTATCTGTACTGTGTTGCAGTTAAGTCCAGTTTGGTTCTGTGAGATTTAGAAGCTCAGTTCAGTTACAGATTAGGTGTATAGACTACAGTGGAGGTGTCCACTGTGGTTTAGGAGCGCTACAGCCCTGGGAAAAAGGCTGTTAGTGTGCCGTGTTGTGCTGGTTTTGATGGTTCTGAGTCTTCTACCAGAGGGAAGTGTCTGGAAGAGATGATGTCCAGGATGAGAGGGGTCAGCTGTAATTTTGCCAGCGCGCTTCCTTACCCTGCTGGTGCAGATCTCCTGAAGCGTTGGCAGATTACACCTAATGATCCTCTCTGCTGTCCTGATTATGAGTCATAGCCGACATAGCCGGTATGTAGCCTGGATATTTTAGTGATATTTGACACTATCTAAGCTACATACTTCATAATAAAAAAAATAGGTGGAATTAGTAACTAGTATGCAATTATGACACACCCTAAAAGACAAGACACACCCTTTGGATTTTTGTTTGTTAACTTTTTGGAAATAAAAGAAATAGCAGGGACTTATAGCGAATAGCGAGGACAAATTCATCCTGTTAACGTTTGGTCAAATTTATGGTGTCTGGCTTCCAACAGATTGGTCAGCTAGGTTGTTCCTATGCCAGTCACAGAGACATCAAAGGTTGGTGGAGTGAAACAAAATAATAAATATTGAAATAAAATCATTTCACATGTTTATGAGGGGTTTAAATGTATTCATTATATACATCTGGCAAGTATCACATTTTGTTATCATTATCATATATCTGTAATCTTTGTTCATCCTGATTATGTAACACTGTAATCTGTTCCTCTTCTGCTTTCTTTATCTATCTAAAGCACCCTTTTGTCTTATATGTATGCGCAACACTTCTTAGCGCTGGAGAAGGGTTAGTTCGCCGGGACAGGAAGGAATTACACACTCAGTCCTCAGTTTCCCCCCAAAGGATTCGGATCTGTGTATGCAGTATGAATTCATGCTTTATTTTCTTTTCCTTCTGTTATTGCACGCATGCCAGTATGTGTTCCCAGAACGCAGCGTCTGCCCTCCAAGCGCCGGTGAAAGCTCTTTTAAGCTACTCTCGTGGGCATCGGCCGGGCCTTGATATCCGAAATCTGGACACGAATATCAAGTTTGGATAAATATGATTGGAATGTTTTCCACCATCCTTCTGTTGGAGAGATATCAAAGACTCTGAGCCTGGACTTTATTGAGACGTTCACGTCCCAGCAGTGCTCGTTGAGCAGCTAAAGTCAGATAGGGGTTACACACGGCTGAGAAAATCCAGCGAGACAGACCATGAATAGCAATCCCCTCTACAATCACTACAGCCTGGTCTCCGGTGGCCCACCAAATTAACTTGTCAGGCAGGTTGCTGAATACATGACGGCCTTTTGAATCAGACAGCAAGTAGTAATGATACACATCCCTTTGAAACAGATTGTTTCTTGTAATGTTCCTGAACCTGTGTGTCTGCCAGAATCAGTCAGAGGTAGAGATATGCATGTAAAGGCTTTATTCAGATAAAAGGGCAGTATACTGTATATGACATTTGACGAAACAGCAGTTAGCATGGCTTGGGTTCAGGTTCGAATGCTGTGTTGCAGTTAATTGAGTTGTATGGAATTTAATAATTCAACAGTTAATTGAAATGCAAAGATTGCCTGCATTGTACATCAGATTTGTTTCCCAAGGTGATGCAGTATAACATAATTGTAGTTGAACAAACACACATTGCTTCCTGTGCAAGGAATAGAGTGTTCTACAGTGATTGATTGCGGTGTCAGAACTACTACTACACACTTTCCTCTACCAAGGTTTGTAATCTAAGAGGGTAATGGGGAGTCATGTCCCTCCCAGTGTTGAACAGAAGTGACTTCCTTCCCCCAGTACAAGGCTGAAATATAAGTAGTGAAATTTATGGTCATCCAAAAAGTGATTACTATGTAATCACTATGTATGTACTATTTACTAGACTGTTTAAATTGAAATATGCGAGGGGTCTTACAAAGTTACTAAGTGAACATCATTGTATAGTTTGTTCATTTGAACTTGCACTGTTTTCTACTTTATTCAAAAACTTGCAAAGTTCCAACTTCACCTTAACCAAGTTCCATGCTACAGAACTACGTACCAGCCTGTAGTTTCTCTGAAACCACACGAACACAGTAGACAAAACTGGCCTTCATCAGCCCACCTTAGTACTTGAACAGTACTGGGTAAAGTCTTAGGCCATCTAAGAAAATGATTTCATTATATTTAAAGCTGTTTACCTGAGCAGTAAGTGTTAGGGGTCCAGGCATGCAGTACTGAAATCCTTATTATCATTTACTTTTACATTTAACATTTGGCTAATGTTCTTACACAGAGCGACCAATCAGATTACTTTCTAAGATGCAGTGGTATCTACTTTCTATAATATCAAAACCTACTTTTGCAAACCTGTCCTAGTTTCCTTGCCCATTGTTAATTTACAAAAAAAATCATAAAAAAAACAGTCAGCTAATATGTAAGAAATCAAATCATGTCTTGAAACATTCAGTGGCCTCTGCAGTTAATAATAATTAAAACTTAAAAACAGATAATCTTAAAAGTAAAATAACTCATGTAAAATGAGATTCAAATGAGGCATGCAAAATTTGAAGAATTCAGAAACAAATTTCAAATCATTCAAAATTTTAATTGCGTTCTGCATGTTACAGATCAATAGTGGTGTCATATGATTCTGTATTTTAGCTGAGCAGTTACAACTTCTGTCAGAATTTTGTATTGTTTGTGAGATATTCTGACTATTTTTCTTAAAAATGAACCGTTAACTATATCGAGGTCAAAGGGTCAGTCTGAACAAACAATGCTTTGAACATCCGTAATCAACCATCATGACAAGTGGAGTCATTCTTCAGCTTTGACCACCTTTAATGATCTTCTGTTTGCAAAAAGAGGCCCTGCTGAAGCATAAGAAATAATTGTGCTGATTGGTGCTTGGGGCCCAAAATTGCTGTTTGCAGTTAAATGTATCTTGAAAAACACTAACATTTGAATGAATACAAAGGAAATAAATAAACAATGCAGTGTGATTTGGTGTGTTTTAGCATAACCATTGTCAAAGATCTTCAAAAAGATGCCAAGCATTTACAATTCCCATCCAATTCCCCTATTTTCTTTTACTCAAAGTAAATCAGAAGAGCTTCTGGGGGAGCTGGAGACATTCCTTCAGTGGCTGGTATTCACAAATAATGATTTTGGAACTAGTAATCATTTGTATCATCCAAATACACCATTAGCATGTATGTTAGTTCTTTCCGATTTATCCATGAACTGTGCCCTTGCCTCCACAGAACCGATTCCACCTGCAGATGACGACGCGGATCCCGCCGTCAGGGCTGGCCATGCTGCTGCTGGCCGTGCTGCAGCGGAGCGGCTGGGAAGAGGGCATGGCCGTGCTCTGCCAGGGCTGGGAGGAAGCTGGTCTTCTAGAGCTCCTGGAGCTGCATGGCGGCTCTCGCTGGCACCTGCGGGCCACCCTCGACCTCTCCCACGGCACGCCAGACAACGTGGACATTACCGAGTTCCTAGCAGAGCACTTTAGCCAGGACCAACCTCCGCCGGCGTCCGTGCTGCTGTTCGGGGACGACCCGCAGTGTGCCTCCTCCGTCCTGCACAGCGCCCACAACCTGGGCCTCACCTTACCCACCATGCACTGGATTATGGGATACCCCTTGAGCCCAGATGCCCTGCACTCTATCGGCCTGCCATTGGGGCTGCTGGCCTACGGCGAGGTCGAGCGCAAGCCTCTGGACTACTACATCGGCGACGCTCTGCAGCTGGTCAGCCGAGCTGTCGCCGCAGCCACCATCATTCGGCCAGATCTGGCCCTCATCCAGAACATGGTCAACTGTTTCGACAAACCCAACAAACATGAACTGCCATCGTCCGGGCAGTACATTGCCAGGTAAATACCGTTGCTCATTATCAAGTGATCTGCCCAGCTCAGGTCAAGCAGTGTAATGGCACCTACCTCCTGAAACACTGGGTAATTCACCCAACTGTTGTTTTTGTCTAGTTTTACACCTTTCCAACACAAATTGGCCAATTATTTGGGTTTGCAGAAAGAGCTCATAAAGTTTACAGGCTTTTCTTCCATGTGCCGTTGATCTGCTTAAATTTACACTTCAGCTCAGTGAGTTCACAGTTCTGATAAATGTCTCATTAAGCCCTAAAGGAACACTAGTGAAAGAGAAGATAATCGATTTTGGAAAAACCATGAAAAGAAGGGTCTGGGTATTAGTAATCCGAAATACCACTGAGTTGCCTGTTGTTCTAGAAAAGGAGCAAACCCACTGGCATTTAGCCTGGAAGGCTAATGGGATTTGCAAAACAAACTGATTAGCAGTGTAGCACTGAGGGGATTGAAAATAAATGGCCTGGTGAGATTTGAGATTTATGCCCTGTTCGTTTTATACTCTTTTTTTTTTACCTCTGTATATACAGTATTTTACAGAAGCCTGAGAAAATGCATCTAAGAAAATTGCATTAGCATTTATTTGCTGAAAGCCATTAAGTAAAGCAACACACACCAATCAGCCATAACATTAAAACCATTGAGAGTTTAAATGAATATGAATGATTATTTGCTTACAGTGGAACCTGTTAAGAGGTGCGATATGCATATTAGGCAGCAAGTGAACAGTCTGTTCTTGAAGGTGATGTCTTGGAAGCAGGACAAATGAGCAAGCGTAAGAATCTAAGAGACTTGGACAAGGGGAAACTTGTGATAGCTAGACGCCTGGGTCGCAACATCTCTAAAACATCAGACGAGTGCTGAAAAAGTGCTCCAATGATGGAGTGCTCCAATGAAGGACAACTGGGGATGTTGTTTTGGTGACCTACACAGTATTGCACAGGTGGTCATAATGTAATTGCAGATTTGTGTAAATAATAATAATAATACACAGTACCAAAATATTTTGATTTGATGTTACACTTACAGTTAACATCTAATACCTAGTTTATTTAATCAGGCCTTCATTAAAGTAAATCGGATGGGCTCCTCATAGAACTCAACAAATCCACATAGTAAATGTGCAGTGAAATGTTTTTGCTCTAGGTAGAAGATGTGTACTTGTTTACACTTAGGATCAATACATGAACATTGACCAGTGGTGGCCAAACTGACTATATTGTAGAGACGTAACAATTCAAAAACTTGTGATATCACAGTTTAAAAACGTGACAGTGTGCATACTGATGACATTCTATTTGGCAATGGTCAAAAGCCGATCTGCACCAAGAACCCTTCGAGCTTCAAGTACGGCTCGGCTTGACCCGCCATCCCTTAAAATCCACAGAAGACAAGCGACGAGGCTTTTTTCTGTCCTGGCACCGAAGTGGTGGAATGAACTTCCGCTGAGTGTCCGAACAGCTGAGCCGCTCGCTGTCTTTAAACGCAGACTGAAGACTCATCTCTTCCAAGAGTACTTGGGCAAAGAGTAGAGTATTATGGTCTCCTTATTGACTTGTGTTTAGTAGTGTCTAAACTTAGAGGTATCTTCGAATTTTTTGTCTTTTAGCGAAGCACTTTTGTAAGTCGTTCTGGATAAGATCTGCTAAATGTCATAAATGTAAATTTACATTTGCGGCATTTAGCTGACGCTCTTAACCAGAGCGACTTACAAAGTTACTCATATTACAGAGGTGGGCCAATGTAGTGTTAGGAGTCTTGCCCAAGGTGTTTGGTGTATTGGTGTAGCGCAGCACAGTCACCCACACCGGGAATTGAACCCCAGTCTCCCACATGGTGTGGTAGCTCGCTGGCCGGTAGTGGTGTTATCTGTTGCTCCACACCAACCACCACCACAAATGTAAATGTATTTATTATAATGTCTGATGTAGTTGCATTTTCTGAACACCCAAGTTTGAAAACAACCAGCACCAACCAACAGCCCATTCCAACATGTTTATGTCATGTGCTACAGGCCTTTCTTGCCTTGCACCTGGATATGGTCATACATTTGTCTACTTGCGAATTTTTTTCAAAAAAGCTTGATTTCAAATTGAATCGTTGGGTGAATGTTTCATTACACCTCTGCTGCGTTTAGCTTAAAAAGAAATTTCTGTATATTTACTGATCAGCCATAACACCACTGACTGGTGAAGTGATTATCTTCATCATACAGTGGTTTCTGTGAAGGCGTGGATCTGTTAGGCAGCAAGTGAACAGTCAGTTCTTGAAGGTTGACGTGTTAAAAGCAGGAAAAATGGGCAAGAGTAAGAATCGGAGCCTCTTTTACACAGGCCAAACATGCTACCATGCTAGACGACTGGGTTAGAACATCTCCAAAACATCAGGCGGGTCTTTTGGGGGTTTTGTGGTATGGTCAGTACCTACCAAAAGTGCCAATAAGTTCTGTTGTATATTAGACAGGTGATGGTAATGTTTTGGCTGATTTGAATGATTGTCATATATGTGGACATACATCCAGATGTTTTTATGGACACCCCCATCAATAAATCTGTTTAGCTACTTGCATCCATTAATGACACAGCATGCTCCATCCAATACTTTTGGGATATTGGGGGTGAGGTGAGGGGGGGGCATCCTGCATTCTGACATCATGAACACTCTTCTTGCTGAATGCAATCAAATCTTCACAGAAATGCTTCAAAATCTAGCAGAAAGCCTTCCCATGGCGGTAAAGATAGTTACTGCAACAATAGCAGGATAAACAGTTTTTTTTAACACCTGAAGAATTTTTGTCCGTATGGTGTGTATATAGGAATCAGTGACCTTGTGCAGAAGCATGTATGGACAAATATGGAAGTATAGAATACATGTGAAACTATCTATCTATATATAGATGTGTGTATATGTGACTTGGCTAAATGTTTGTACAAGCTGGGCTATTAGAAGGTATGTTAAGGTCAGAAACACGGCTCCTTTCTTTATGCTGGGTGAAACTGCTAGTCTGGCTCTCAGGCACTCAGCTGGAATGCAAACATGTTTTTGGAGCTTAAAGCTGTATTCATGAGTTTCACTCGGCTGCCTTCCCATGAGGTAGGGATCACTCTTATCAAAAGAGCCCACAGCAGCACACCATGCCACACCACTGCTGTGTGTGTTTGTGTGCGTGTGTGTGTGTGTGTCTGTGGATCAGTGTGGCACAGTGTTTTGCTCCCTCTTTTTAACTCTGCCTGCAAAATGCAAGTCGGAGCGCTCTGCAGCGTGGCCATGCCGAGAGCAGCCTGCCACACAGCACAATAGGATAAAGCCAAATCTGCCGAGCAGACCTAAACCGTGCTACACAACCTCGGACAATGGCAGGGGGCAAAGCTGCGGCAGACGCTGCACAGATCAATAGCCCTGAGTAGTGCTTGGGCCAATTGCATTGTCATAAAAGGAATCGTTTTCTGATTCGATCACCCTCCGGAACAGATTAGTGTTACAGTGCGGACAGCTTCTCCCACTCATAATAGCATCCTGCTCCACACACATGACATTTCAGCGCATCCTGTTGTCGACCTTTGTCATACAGAGGTGATATTTCTTCAGGATTGATGTGTGTGTGGGGGGGGGGGACAATAACTATGTTTCTTCATGGTGTAGTGCACAAACAGTCAGTTCTCTTCATAACAGTGTTGATGAGGGCGGTCATGATTGCCTGATTAAACTCAAAATGATTCATATTTACTTTCTCAATTCATTATTTACTACTGATTTTATTGATTATTGGCGGCAGTGCTCTGACTAGGCCTTCCTACATCAAGAAACCTAATTATATGATGGTAGAAATTGTATGGATACTGATTCAAATTTAGCAGCCACAATTATTGGCATCCAATTTATATTATTTTTGTTCTTCTTCTTATTATTATTATTATTACTAATATTGTTATTATTTTATGGAAGTTGATCCGGATTAGGGCTGATCCAGGCATATTTTAATGGACCAGGTACTGACTATTTTAATCCCAATCCAGTACCAGGTCTTTGTTTTAACCACATTGTTCAAGGCGCCATTACATTATGGACAGCAGCACTAAGGAGCGTTCTGCAGTGTGGAGCTTTTCTACAGTGGAATTATAATATATATATATAAATATAACATCACATATAACCTGTTATAACCTCTATAAAACTATAGTGGAAACACTGTGTTTCACCTGCGGGAAAACCTCACACATTTCTGTGTGTTTTAACCAGCACTGAAGAGCGCATTTAGAACTGAGTGGATGCTAATGCTAATACACACCTGCTATAGAAACCCAAATCATAGCACATTCACCCTCTATAAAACAGTTACTTCACACCAGTAGTCGAAAAACAGTAGCAGATATAAGTCCAGAATAGGCTTGCACAATATATTGCTTTAGCATCATGAGCAGTAGTCACACTGCAGGACGTGCAATGTCATGTAAGGCAAATAAACTAAACACATCATGCTGATCTCACTGTTATTATTAATTTCTTCTTCTTTTTTATGTTTTATTGTTGTAATTTATTTTTTGTCTTATTATTTTTATTTTATTATTCTTTTTTTTTTTTTTTTTTTACATTTTTTCTAAACTTATTCAGCGGTTTTCAAGATATCAACATGGTTTCTGCACAGCAACAGATTTTTTATGAATGAGGTAAAAATGTTTGTGCCAATCACATAAACGTCACAATCATATAAATACACCAGTAACACCCAACCAACCACATGTGGTGCCCCAGCAACCAGTTAGCAACAACCAGCAACAACCTGGGACACCATAGCAAACATTTGGGATACTACAGCACCTGCCTAGCCACCACCTAGCAACACAATAGCAACCACCAAGCAACACCATAGCAACCACCGGAAATACCAAAGCAACCTTGCAACACTATCGCACCCATGTAGTAACTACTTAGCAACACCATATAGCTGCTGTCCAATGAAAACCATGTACCTCCACTTTTGTCTGTTTTTAGTTTTCTCCATGGTCTGCAGCCTGTAGTCGCTCTGTACACTGTGTGAATAGACCAGTGACTTGACTTGGACTAAACTCTTGTTTTACGTTGACTTCCATTCAGAGTTCAGAGCATTTTTGCTTTCTGTCACCATTTCTGAGATACATGTTTTTCATTGGACAGCGACAATATGTGAGTGACACACATACACACAGAAAACTATAAATGTAACTACTTCCTTAGATCAACTTTACATACATACATACATATCTAACAATGGCAACATCACTAAGATGTTACCTCATTAATAGAGAAAACTAGATTGGTAGAAATGGCAGCCACTCAGGTACTGTGGAAGGAGTTACCTAAAATCAAAAGGGACGAGCTTCAAAAGTCCATGTCTTTTAGTTATATTAAGGACAGGCTATTTCGTCCTGTCATTAAAAAGGCAAGTCTGTTGTTTCAATTCTTATTTCTTATTTTCAGTGTTCCAGCAGCAGTGAAAAATGATATACCATTTAATATCATGGCATGCAATCCCTCCCACAACCCAACCCCCACCTATCATCAAACACCAGTCATTACCTCTGCCTTTGGCTGCACATATAGACTCAATTATGGATGTCCTGGTGCGAAGTCCCCCGTCTTCCTCCTGTGCCTCCTGACAGAATTTTGTTCCCCTCCGCTAATACAGGTGCTGGAGCTTTGCAGGAGTATCTATAGTTCATTTCAGAGCTCCTGCTTTACAAGATGTTCCAAGATTCGCGATTCACCAGTCACAACTTTATAGAGCCCATATTCTACATTTTACATGTATTAAATATTTTCCAACCTAATTTTTTGTTACTGTGTATGATATATACAAGACTGGTGATATATATATATAATATTAAAAAGCTTATATATAAAAGACCATATAAGGTGTAGGTTTTTGAATAGGTGGAGATAAATTAATGAGTTTGTACTTCTGAGGAACGGTCATTTTAAAACTGTCTTTTTCCGCCGCTTAGTTTCTTTAAATGGACTGCATGAACCGGGAGTGAACTGTATGTCTTGAAACTTTAACAGTGATGGAAATTTAGTTTTCCATCATGTGGGCTCCTTCCACAGTGGTTTTCTCAACTGTCACACTTCTTCAAGTGAAATAAACAGCAGAAAGCCCTGAACTGCCACTATACAGTTCTTCAAACAACTGAAGAAGTAAACAGATAAAAACAACTCTGTGTACCATTTTCTCACCCAGCACCCCTGAAGGCCTGCTCCATGTATGTGGCATGTGGACCAATCACAGTAAGTGGGCCTCAGTAGGCCTCAGAACAATCAGTGCAGCTATTAGGAGTTCTGTTTAGTGGCTGGTGCACACTATACCATACAAACATAAACCACTGCATTATTTTGGCAAAAACAATGTATAAGCCACCATCACATCTTTATTATTATTTTGTCTGTTGCATCCTGATTGGCTGTTCACATGTCAGTGTATGCACACTTCTGTGCAGTGTTTCCTGTTAAAGTAGGCACATTAAGCAGTGAAAAACACCTGACTCTCTAGACTGGCTTGCAAGTCCCCAGTAGATATCTAGCAGGTTTAATATCTGAACCTGTTGACAACTCTCCGTTAGTATAAAAAGTGTTGTGATGAAAGTGCAGTGACTAGCTACCGCCAATGAGAGAGCAAGATACAGGGTGAGGAGAAAGCCGAGGGTGGAATTTTCCACTTTCGTGTATGTTTATCCATTTTCTAATTCATATTTTTTTCCTTTTTCTTCTGTGTTTTGGCTGTAAATCATAGCACAGACTGCTTGTTTTGCTCATTTCTTACATACATCCATTTTAGAAGAAGCATGTGTCTCTGGGATGGCATGGCATCAGTTCTTGTGTGTTTTTTGTGACAAAACATGTTTATGTAGAGTAGACAGACTCATTGTGGGTTCCTCCTGGTGAAGGATCTTGTAATCCATGACCCATGGTCCATTGTAGTCCTGGTTAAAAGACAACAAGTTAAGTAGTGTGAAGAGTTTAAAGATCTGACGACTCTGAAAGTTGTGTAATTATTAGGCCACAACAATGATTCCTAAATGGTAGAGTGAGCATTACACTGGCCACTCTCTCTACCAGTTGAGATCATCTTGAAACTTAGAAGGCTTTGGGAATCCATAATGAACAGTAAAAGCTCTAGTTTTGTTATTATGGTTGTGAAGCAGTCAGTGGGAAATTAGCATGCCATTCTTCAGTCCTCTCAGGGTGCTTGTCTCCCTGGGAGTGAAATGGAAGAGGATAGGTGTTCAGTAATTATGGCCTGCCATCTTAACAAGGAGGAACCGTAGTCTCATAGTATCACTCATAGTAGCAGCCCCATGTTCAGCATGAAAGCCTGTCGGCATGTGGGCCAAGCCGGTGTGTCTGACAGGTAAAATTAATGACAAAAAGGTTTCAGGCCAAATTGCATCTTCCGTTTTTTCTTTTCTTTTTTTTCTCCCTTTAACTTTTTATGAAGCGGTTCAGCACTGGACACACGCCATGCCTTTTATTGATGGCCGAAGACGTTCATTTCCAAGCTTGTGTTGGAGCCCAGTCTGGTACGTAGGAGCATTGCCTCCCCTTAAGTGACCTGATCCCCTGCCTGTAGTTTCAGCCCAGCCAGTCAAACCGCCCTAATTTACTGAAGGAGACGGAGTTTCACAGGCAAATATACTGCCCTGTGAAAGCGACTTCTAAAAGTTTACAGTGTGAAGAGAGCCAGATTGTGTCAGTCATCCAGATAGGTGATCCCTCTCTCAGGTCTCGGCTCTCTTTCCGGTTGCAATATTTATTGCCCACCAGGCTGCTGGTGTGGATAAGACAGGCTTAACTATGGGGCCAATCCCGTTAGTGACACCGTTATCAGTCACCTTCCTGAAAGCATATGAGTATTATGAACACACCTGACCACGAGCTCTTTGTCTTTACTTACATGACATGGCAGGATGCACTGAATCGCATTGAAACGCCACAGAACACTGCCATCTGAAAATGGCGCTTGATTTTGTCAGAGAAAATATTTCCCCGTATGTGATGGGGGAAGGCCTTCCTACTCTGAGACTCCTGACTGTGGTTGTGGTGTTCAAACTCATGATCTCCTGGCTCTTAATGAGCAGGCAGTTGGATAGTTGCGCCACTGCGAAGCCATGGAAACACTGTATCTGTGTCCCAGAAAGAACAGAAAGGTACATTTCTTTAGAACTGGGTTTTTATGAAGTGTCATTTCCCAGCTCTAGAGCGGCACAACAGTCTGTCACAGCCTGCTCGACAAGTGTGAGGAGATCAGAGGTGCAAATCCCAGCAAGGCTCAGTGTCCCATTGTCAACAATGTTCCCATTCTATGGACACCATGTGATAGAGGAGTTGTAACCTGCATATGGGGATAAAGAGTAAACAGATTGAGGGGGAGGAACACTGACTACAAATCTCACAATAATTTCAGCTGCTGCTCATTTACTGATGTTTTTGAGGCTCAGTAAAGTTAATTCAGAACAAAGCTCTCTGTAATCCGTACTTTATCATTTTAGGTTGGACTGACTACATGTTTTACGGTGTATTTATGGTGGGCTACAATGATTAGTCAACAAAGTCAATGATGTCACTCATGGGGAAATCATATCTATATGGCATGATGCTCTATAATCTTCCTATGGTATGGCGTGGTCATTCCAACAGATTGCAGTACAGGAAGGCAAGGCAAGGTGTATTGCACATTTCATACACAGTGGCAATTCAAAGTGCTTTACATAAACACAGAATAATACAAAGAGAAAGAGAAATAAAAGCATATATATATATATATATATATATATATATATATATATAATCAATTTAAACAAATAGGTTGTGCTTTTGTAGCTGGTGTAAATAAACAAAATGTGGCTTCAAAAGTAAGACCAGCTGTTAATCAATCCTTGGGATAGCCATGCTAGCATACTTTTAAAACCTCCAGGACTTGATAAAGCTTAGGATAGCATGTCCTCGAGTCATTTCCAGCACCCTCAGTGAGGATGAGCAACAGATTTACCACCTTCACCCACTGGAAAGCAGCCATAACTGGTGTTAAGTTGCTTAACGTCATTCCCAGCACACAAAGTATGAGAGATAATTAAGGTTTGCAACTTTGAATAGTTTTCTTTCCCAGCACCGTAAGTGTGGGAGTGAGATAGCTTCTGCTGTTTTGTTTCACCACAGAAGAAGAAATTGATTTAACTTTGAATGACTCAGTCATGGTTTTTGTTCTGCTGTCCTGCACTGGTCAGCACTGACATATTGTCAATGCCAGCAACATGCTGTTGCATTCATTCTAGTTGGGATGGCCCTCCTTCTGAGTATTAGAACTACTGCTGTAAAGGGACCCCTGACTGTTAGGATGTAGTGGATATGTCTATGCTATTAAACTAGAGAATGGAAATGAACATGACTCACTGTAGTGATAGTTACAGTGGACCATGACAGTCAGTACAGTTACATAGTGCAGGAGCAGCTTTCTGGCTTGCTATTATGGTCAGTGTAGCATTGTAATGATTTTATAGATGCTATTTTAAGGTACAATTGTTACATAATGTTGCTTTGAGAGAAAGCAAATATTTGATGCTGTTAGTTGAGGGATTTTGTCTAATTTGAATATGATTGAAATTAATGGATTTTCGTTGGTTTATGGACCGTTTTTATTAATACTGGGCACATACACCATATTGAGACTTACATATCCTTATCCTCAGAGTTTCCTTTAAGAAACAGTGTAGGGCACCATTAAATCCTCAAATTCAGTTTGTTTCAATTTGATTTATTTTATTAATTTTGGTATTTAATGTGACTTTAATTTTCAAATTGTCAAAGCACACTATTGTATATTCTCCTCAAATGCATTTTTACAGGGGCTTTAAGTGGCAGCATAGTGGTAGTGTAGTAGTAGGGTAATGCACTACCTATGGCCCAGCGGTCACAAGATCGAATCCTAAACCATCAGCAGCCAGAGTCTGAGAGAGCAGAATTGGCTGTGCTCTCTCCAGGTGGGTAGATGAAGCTTTTCCCCCTCATCACCTCATAAGTGATGTTGGCCAGCACATCTGTTAGCTGGTGTGGCAGAGCTGGGGACCTGAGTGTATTGGCTGCCCAGTGGTGCCGCATTAGTGAAGGTTTAAGGGGAGGCGGTGGCTGGCTTCTTATGTTTGAGTGGAGAGCATTGATAGTGTTAGCAGGAGTTACGAACAGGTGGGTTAATTTTTTGTCACTACGCAGCCTGATCTTCTGTTCTCTCACCCTCAGGTTCCTCTCAAACACGTCCTTTACAGGACTGACCGGTGTGGTCAGCGTGCAGCGCAACATCTCACGGGTCCTCACCTCACAGCGCGTCCACGTGTGGAGCTTGCGGCGGGATGCTGTCGGCCAGCCCACCTGGGTGACGGTGGGCAGCTGGGAAGGCGGACAGCTGGATGTGGAGGAACAGGGGCTATGGCAGGGCTCATCCCGGCGGCATCGAGCTGAGGGCCAGAGGGGCCGCGAGGGCACCCGCTGGAGGCCCGGCTTCCCTGTGTCGGGCAGCCGCGTACGAGTGGTCACCCTGGTGGAGCACCCGTTCGTCTTCACCCGGGAGGTGGACGAAGACGGGAACTGCCCGGCTGGTCAGTACTGCTTGGATGCAGGAACTAACAACTCAGATAGCCTGGACCGGTTCTTTACGAGTCGGGCACAGGGGAACAACACTTTTCTCCCGCTGGATTACAGCAAGTGCTGCTACGGCTACTGCATCGACCTGCTGGAGAAGCTGGCCGAGGACATGGACTTCGAGTTTGACCTCTACATCGTGGGGGATGGCAAATACGGGGCATGGAAGAGCGGACGCTGGACAGGGCTGGTCGGAGACCTCCTGCATGGTGTGGCCGACATGGCCGTCACCAGCTTCAGCATCAACTCAGCACGCAGCAAAGTGATGGACTTCACCAGCCCCTTCTTCTCCACCAGCTTGGGCATACTGGTGCGCAGCAAGGACACAGCTGCCCCTATCGGAGCCTTCATGTGGCCACTGCACTGGTCCATGTGGGTGGGGATATTTGTGGCGCTTCACATCACCGCACTCTTCCTCACCCTCTATGAGTGGAAGAGCCCCTTCGGCATGACGCCGCATGGACGCAACCGCATGAAGGTCTTCTCTTACTCTTCAGCCCTAAACCTGTGCTACGCCATCCTTTTCGGCCGGACAGTCTCCAGCAAGACGCCCAAGTGCTGGACCGGTCGGTTCCTCATGAACCTGTGGGCTATCTTTTGCTTGCTGGTTTTGTCCAGTTACACGGCCAACCTTGCTGCAGTCATGGTCGGGGAGAAGACTTTTGAGGAGCTTTCTGGCATACATGATGCCAAAGTGAGATCTTTACTTATATTTATTTATTCATTTATTTATTTACATTTCCCTCCTATTCATAACTTCAGTTATGCTTCATAGTGTACTCTAGAACTCTATGTGGTACCACATTCACTAAAGATCACTACGTAGGTGCGCATAAAAAAAGTTTTCCTTTCGTCAAAAAAGACTTGATTGGTATCCGACGTTTGCACACTGGAGCTACAAAAACAAACTCATGTCTTTTACATGGAAAATACATGAAAAACATGGTCCGAAATAAATATGTAAAATTATGGGAAAAAAATTATCACATGGAAAATATCACAACATTCTTTTCAATAAATCTTTTTTGTATGATAATGTGAAAAAACAAAAGCTCATAAAAAACAAAAAAGTATCCTTTTAAAAACATGTGAAAAACATGGTCTTGTGAAAAAACATGATTAATTAAAAACCATGATCTTTAAAAAAAGATCACATGACAAATGTAATTCCATGAAAATGTGATCACATAAAAACATGATCACATGAAAACATGATCACATTAAAAATATCATAAAATATAACATAAAAATGTGATTACATAAAAAACATGATCACATCGGACATATGACCACATAAGACATTACATCACATAAAAAATGTGACCGCATTAAAAACATGATTACATAAAAAAAACACATGTTCATATAAATGAAACATGAAAAAAACATGATCTTTAAAAAATGTGACAAAAAAACAATAACATTAAAAAATGTGATCACAAGCACTACCAGATAAAACAAGATCACCAGGAAATGTGATATATACATAAAAATGTAAACACATAAATATTTGTCATGATCACATGACAAATATTATTACAAAACATCCCATGAAAATGTGATCACATTAAAAACATGATCACATTGAAAAATGTTATAACATTCAAAAACATGATCACATGGAAAAATTTTACCAGATAAAAGAAAATAATGTGATCAAATTAAAAACACATGATGAAATGATATCATATGAAAACCTGTGATCACATGGAAAAAAATGTGATCATTTGGTAAGCTTATAATGTAAATATACACTCTGGCAGAGAATTCTGGGATACATCAAAGCAACTAGTACATGAGGCCTGCAGAAGCTCTGCCTCTGCTTCACTTCATGGCTTTACAGGTCACACGCGTGAATTGCTTGGATAGTTAGTGACCGCAGCTCATAGAAACACGATATTTACACATATACACTTTACACTGAAGCACCTTTAATTGGAGTACATTAGTTCTTGTTTCTGCACAGTCCGTTGAGCTCTCTGGAGTTACCCAATTAGAGTATGCCCTGTCCAATGTGAGATGTTTCTGTGAAAACCCTGGAGCTGTAATTGTGTGCTTTGACAGAACAAGCAGTGGTTCATAAAAGTAGAATGGAAGATGTAAATTAGAAAATTGTGACTCATTATTGCAACATGAACATTACAAAGAGAGAACTTGGGATTTGTTGTTGTAATATGAGGATTGCATTTGCAAAACTCAGTTTATAGCCTCACTCGCAGACTCACAGATCTGTTAATGGATTCATGTTTTATAAATTGTTACTCTTGTTGCATTCAAATAGGATTTTTCAGAAAATGATTAAGTATTTATGGGTTTTCTCACAAAGTACTGCATTACATTGTCTACAAAAATGAACAAAAATACTTAGGGCTCTTCAAGCTGAAGATAAAACTCAAATAACCTACATAGACTTTTTTAGAGGCATAACCTTCCCTAAGGATGTCTAAACTGTCTCTATATAATCATTCATAAAGACATAAATATCGTTGTTGTCACTCCAAAATCTCGTTTTTTCAAAAACAGCAACTTAACAGGAGAAGATGAAATCCAAACTTTTAGTGGATATCAATGTAAATGCTTTTTTCCCGGGTCTTTCCCGGGTATATATATTTGTATATGTGCAGCTCCATCATCCGTCCCATGGGTTCCGCTTTGGCACAGTACGGGAGAGCAGTGCTGAGGACTACATGAAGAAGAGCTTCCCCGAGATGCACGAGTACATGAGGAGATTCAACGAGCCCACCACCCCAGATGGTGTAGCTACTCTCAAGTAAGAGATCATGGCATCCATCAGAGCATCGCTGAGCGCTCCTGACGTGTTTATGTCAAGTTGAAAACATTAAGTCTCACTGAAGAGTTCTAAGAGCTCTGTTCCTGGAGTGCCCAAGCAGTCTGGTCTCAACTCCACTCTGTAATGTAACCCACCCGGTACAGCTCAGGAGAAGCTTAAGGTTAATTCTCAGAACTTTATAGTAATCTGTTGTTTCTACAAATAAAAAAGTTAGTCTCATTCTGTATGGACAGGTTTGAGCCTGAGTTTGATTTCTGTCAGACAATACAGTTCCAAATACAGACAAACTGTAAAGTGAGGGGCGTTACTTCTTACTAATCCTCTCTTTCCAATCAATTTTAAATAATAAAATATCTACTGCATTTCTTTCTATTGGCCTATATGTGCCATGCCTAAAAAGAAGTGAACAATGTACTTTTTTAGGAATTATGGAGTAAAAAAATCACTTAAGGATAAAGTCCTATCACAAACATGCATTGGTATAGTTGTGAAGTTTCACTGTATACTGATATGAATTTGGTTAGACATTAATCAATAAATGAAAATGTAGAAATTTGAGAAACCCGGGCCTGTGAGACCTGGGCACTATTTTATTAACACAAGTGCAGTCTCCTCTAAACAGGGTCAAGAAACAGGCTATTGGAGCTATCAAAGGTTCAAAATACCAGAGAACAATTAGATACTTACGGCTTAGTGCTTAGAAACACAAGACTAAAGGTGTGGCCAAAACTACATTGCCCTTTTCACTTTCCCTTCATCCAAAAATCCAGATCACTGTATAGAGCACTGTTACAGAGAAACAGAATTCGAGAGGGTAGTAAACCTTTTTTAGGCACGATTACTGTCCTTATGCGCGTGAGCTCCTAGCTGTGCAACGGCAGAGTGCGTCACATAAGCAATCTCAACGTTAGCCTTCCTCTGAGAAGTCTTCCTCTGCGGGCTATGTGATTATGGGTATGTTACTTTGGACACCCTTGGTCAATGTTCTTAGTGACAAGGAGTCAATAAATCCTTTTAAAATGCTCATTTACTATTTATTTGCCGAATATAACACATTACAAAATACACCATATAGGCAAAAATATTGGGACGCCTGCTCATTCATTGGTTCTTCTGAAAAGAAGGCTATTAAAGAGAGTTTCTCCTGCTTTTGTTGGAGTAACTGCGTCTCTTGCTAGATTTTGGAGCATTGCAGTGAGAATTTGTTTGTGTTTAGTGACAGTCAGGATGTTGGATGATTGACACCCCCCCACTTCCCCAACTTCCCATCTCATCCCAAAAGTATTAGATGGAGCACCAACCATCATTCCGGAGAACACAGTTCCACTGCTCCACAGCTCAATGCTGGAGGTGCTTTATACCTCGCAGCATGGTGCCTAATGCACATCTGTGTCAGCAATGGGTGCAGCTCAAAGTAGCTGAATGCATTCATTAGAAGGGGTGTCCACAAACATTTGGACATTTCTGTTTTATTTTTGGCCAATATGTAAAATTAAGCAGAAAAACAATATTTGTGTGTTAAAAATAAACTTGTGTGTTAAATACATTTGTCCAGATGTGCCCATAAGGTTCCCTAATGAGCTGTATTATTTGTGGAAGCGGTTTACATGAATTGGCCTTTGCCTAGGCTATCTTATCAGGTCAGAGGTGGACCTGTTACCTTGCTGTTGTTTTTGACAGTAGTGGGCACTGATATAAATAGCAAAGCACGCAGTTTTTTTCCCCCGTCCATTCTCTCAGTGAGGAGAGAAGGTTTGGGAATCCCTGTCTGCTCACAACTCAGTATGCTTGGAGAGCTGTTTTGTTGTTGCGGTGCTGTCACATCGGTACAGAAATGTGTGTGTGTGTGTGTGTGTGTGTGTATGTGTGTGCGTTTGTTTGAGTAGGCCTGTATGAAAAATAGATAGCTAGGACAGTCTTTGTTCATACCTTTGTGTCCAGATTCCTTCCAGTTCCAACTCTGTCAATAGAAGTTTCTCGCAACTTAGTTGAACTTCGTCTCGCAGCTCAGCAGATGAACTTGGTGTTACGGATCAAAGACAAAGATGAAGGCCCGGCACAACTGCGAGCGTTTAGCAGAGGCTGTTCCTAATGGATCGATTCTCTTCAACAGATGGTGGGATTACGGCACTAAGTTGCCTGCGTTTGTCTCAAACTCAAGTGTTTTCCATTTCAAGGGAAATCTCACGCTTGTAATTAGAATAAGGATTTAAATGGAGAATGTAAATCATTGAAACTGCCAGACCTTTACAAGAGTTCCCAGGTGGTCAGCGCATTGGTATTAGTGTGTATCAGCATGCATTTTTTAATGGGTCTGGTAATGGTTTTAATGACCTAATGAAGACCCATCATTTTAGGGATGTCCGGGCCGATAAGGGTACATGTTAATGGTTTGGGTAACGGCTGTTTTATTGCAAATCCAGTTGTGAGTCTTACTCTTGATCTCAGAGGGTAGATTACACTTTATTTATGGTAAAATATGGATTAAATCTCATAACTAACTCTTATTCTTTTACCCCTCCCTCATCCCTCTCTCTTACACACACACAGCTGCTCCTCTCTTAGCTCGGTTAATCCAGCCCAGTGACTGATCCTCCATTTATCTCTTAAAAGTTGTTGAAGCATTTTCTCAATTAAAGCTTCTGTGTTTGAGCTTCGTCGCATTCGAGGCTAAAGTTCTCAAAACTACACTGAGATATTATAAGAAAAACAGATTCCTTTTGAATGTTTATTAGGCTAATTTATTTGTTCTCAAAAACCCAAGGACGTGCTAGCTAGCATTTTAACTTGTGATTAATCACAGAATATTAATGTGATTCCTGTGATTAAATGTTTTAATTGATTGACACCACTAATACAAACACAAAGATCAGATCAGTATCGGCTATCACTCAGCAGTAAGAGACTTGGGTTGGGTCGGGTGGCCAAATAACTTGGTGGGGAAATCCCTAAATTCATTCCTTATAACTGCCTTCAAAAGCAGCAGTGGTTCTTAACCATACACTACTTTGGCCATTTCCTTTCACAGAACTATTACAGGATGTCTCCAAGACTTCAAAAAGATGTGCTGTTTACTTGCAGGAAAGCTAATACCCCCTCGTCTCATTGATATTTCAACAACTTGGGACAGAATTAGGGAGCTATTTTTATGCAAAAGTTGCAAGCCGTTCCAGCCGCGGGCAGAAATCGTTAGTACTTTAAGATGTTTTATCCACCATTGTGCTGCAGTCCTTCTGGTGCCACCAGTCATTTGATGGCTCTATTCAGACCACTGTGTATTAATTTTCCATCTCGTTTAGTGTGGCACTAGATTTATGGCCGTGCTTGCTTAGGAACAGTTAGCCTGGACAAATGATGACTGTGTTCCATTTGCAACAGACGGAGAGACGCAATCTGACTGATGAAAACCACGCCGTGAATGTTTAATGAAAGGAAGAATGGACCGAATGTGTATGAGTGTATGAGTGTGTGGTGTTAGTGCTGAGTGATATATTCTTTAGAACACTGCCGTGATGTTAGGTTTTAGTACTACTGGTAGGTAACTTGATTGATAGATAAATAATTGATAAATAAGGTATTGATTTATACAGCCAACAGAGTTGCTGTGAATAGTTAAGAGAGTGAAACCACTATTTCCAACACTGTAAGCAAGATGTATGTGTTATGTTTGTTTTGGACAATATTAAAGTGTACAAAAGCAAAGGAGCAGCATACAAATGTTTGGGCACCCCAAGAGATTTGAGCTCTCAGATAACTTTTACCAAGGTCTCCTTAATTAGCTTGTTAGGACTCAGGCTTGCTCACAAACATTGTTAGGAAAGGCCAGGTGATGTAGATTTCACAGCTCAACAAATACTCTGACTCCTTAAACCTTGGGCCATGGGCTTCTCTAGGCACTGTTCTACTGAGAAACGACAACTGCATAAAAGTGACCTAAATGAAATGAGTCATCAGAAGAAAAACTTTCCTCAGCACCAGATGTTTTCAGAGGAGCGTTTTGGGACCCTTTATGGAAATCAAGTCATCTTTTATTTGCTTAGTTTGTACTCATCAGGAGTGTCCTAACGTTTGCATGCCAGTGTATGATATATGATGGATTGATTTGAACCAAACTAAATGAGTAGTTCTGAGATCTGTGTGTTACCATATACAACCAGGTTGAGTAATTGGATGGTCATTCAGAGTGATTTGGTGTAAAACACTCATGCAAAGCAAATGCCAAGCAAATTAGTACCCAATTTGTTTCTCTACAATGAACCATTTACACCTCCAACAATTTTTTATAACCTTTTATATTTAATAATGCCAACTTAAATATCATCTAATGCTGTGATCCTGTGATATATGATGTGTGTGAGTGTGTGTGTGTATGTGTACATGCCGTCCTATAACCCCTCTCTCTTTGTGTTGTGAAGGACAGATCCCCCTCAGCTTGATGCTTTCATCATGGACAAAGCACTGCTGGACTATGAGGTGTCCATCGATGCTGACTGTAAGCTGCTGACCGTTGGCAAACCCTTCGCTATTGAAGGTTAGATATACCTCTCTCTCATCGAATATTCTTAAAGTTGTCTTAAGTATGGCTTAAGTCAGGACGAAAAATGCTCAGATGTGTTTTTACAAGCCCATTTACAACCCTGTTATTTTGCCTCAGAATGGAACCAGCTGTTTTTCCTTTTATGGTGGACTTGAAAAATTATAAGCTCTGGGGGTTCCAACTGGCTCAGTGGTCTAATGCCCTTCCACTAGGACTCTGGGGTCGCGAGTCTGAATTCCGAGCTATGCTGCTTTGCCTTCAGCAGATGGAGTGCTCTCCCCTCATCACTCTTAAAGTGATGCTGGCCTGCACAGGGCCCCCGAGCCTTGCTTCAAGCTTGAAGCAGTTCAAAAACAGCCAGTGGCTGGTTCACGTGTATAATAGGAGACATGCATTAAGTCATTAGTCTCCTAGTGCCGGGAGCACTGCTAGTGCTAGGGGGAGCTTAAGGGGTGGGTTAACAGGGTGGTAGTGTGAAATTGGTTGATGTGCCGCAACAGATAACACCATTACCTGCCAATGAAGTACCACACCATGTGGGAGACTGGGGTCCGATTCTCGGTCTGGGTAACTATGCTGCGCTACACCAATAAGAGTCCTTGGGCAAGACTCCTAACACTACACTGGTCCATATCTGTAATACAAGTAAACTGGTAAGTCGCTCCGGATAAGAGCGTCAGCTAATAAATGTAAATTGGGAGAAAAAGAGAGAAAATTCGACAGACATTTTCCAAATTATTAGGAAAAGGGATAAGCTATGCTTTGATTGGCTGCTGGGATTACGTCACTTGGACAGCTCATAGGAGCAGCATAGCACTGTATAGAACTGTAATTAATCTCACTGGATAGTGTCTGTGTCCTCCTTAGCCAGTCGGCTACCTACCAAGTTAGCTTTTAGCCTAGCATCCACTCTCCTAGCACCTGGTCGGCCCTTCTCCATTCTCAGTCCTCCAGGCTTCTGCATTCGTCAAGCTTTACTAATTAGCCTTTTAAGTCTTTGCAAGTGAGCTGTGCGTAAGTAAGTGTTGGGGATGTAAATAATGTAAGTCAAGACTGTTGTGGAACATAAACACATCAAGGAGTGCCTAAAAATGTGCCATCAGTACAATGATGTTCCACTTTCCTGGAGTTTAATACAGCATTCATCTAAACCAAAAATATGGTGTGTCTGTTTAAAGCTCTAGCTACAAGCTAATATATTAGCCTCAAACTAGGTACAATGCAACGATACAATGCACTGTGATTCAGTTTGATACAATGATACATTGTATTGTTATATCCCTGTGAATTGCATAATGACATGTACGCCAATCAGCCATAACATTAATATCACTGACAGGTGAAGTGAAGAACATTGATTATCTTTATCTATAATGGCATCTGTCAATGGGTGGATATATTAGGCAGCAAGTGAACGGTCAATTCTTGAAGGTGATGTGTTAAAAGCAAGACAAATGGGCAAGCATAAGAATCTGAGAGACTTTGACAAGGGTGAAATGGTGATGGCAAGACGACTGGGTCAGAAAAATCTCAAAAATATCAGGCAGGTCTTTGTTTTTTACTGGTTTGCAGTGGTCAGTACCTACCAAAAGTGGTTGAAGGAAGGATAACCTTTTATCTGGCGACAGGGTCATGGGCTCCTGAGGCTCATTGATGCAATCCATGGAGGCCCCACCTCACAACTTTCAGGACCTCAGGATCTTACAGGATTTACTGCTAATGTCCTGATGCCAGATAGAAGGGGACGTCTTTAGAGGTCTTGTGGAATCCATGCCGCAGATGGTCAGATCATTGTTGTGGTGGCAAGGGATGCCAACTCAATATTAAGCATCCCATTGTATACTGTGGTTTTCTCCTGCCAGCAAAACTGCGATTGCCAGGTATCTCTAGGCATCACTGCCACTTCAGCAACCTTGAATACTGAGTGGCGAAGGCAGTAGGGATGGGCAGCAGGTGATATAAAACTGTGTATAAGGCTGGATAGGCCATGTGCAAGAGAACATTTAGGCAGACAAGGACAGTTGGACACTTCAATTTCCCTTCGATTTGTTTGACAACGAAGACGAGCCACTTTGAATGTAAA
Source organism: Salminus brasiliensis (assembly GCF_030463535.1). Taxonomy (NCBI): domain Eukaryota; kingdom Metazoa; phylum Chordata; class Actinopteri; order Characiformes; family Bryconidae; genus Salminus; species Salminus brasiliensis. Next base: position 12,345,240 of record NC_132894.1, on the reverse strand, counting down.
GAATGTGGAATATGTGGTATCTCAGCATATACAGCACTCAGGTGAAGTAAATAACACTGAATATCTTGTTACAGTGGCATCAAAGAGGAGGGATGTATTAGGCAGCAAGTGAACAGTAAGCGTAAGAATCTGGGAAACTCTGACCAGGGCTACATATGTAATGGCTAAATCTGGGTCAGAGCATCTTAAAACATCAGGTAGGTCTTGCAGGGTTTTTCCTGGTATGCAGGGGTTAGTATCCACCAAATGTGGTCCAAAAAAAAGAACAACCAGTGAACTGGCGATAAAGCGAAGGATCTTATTGCTTATTAATTTCATTCTTGGAGACCAGACCTCGTAACTTACAGCACTCAGAGGATTTGCTGCTAGAGTCCTGGTGTTAGATACTTGTACAATATTAGGCAGGTGGTTTTAATGTTATGGTTGATCCAAAACTTTTGTGTTTTTGCAGCCACATAAGGCTGTTCCACTGCCTGTGGTTTTCCGCAGAACCCTTTTAGCCACCATGCTGTTCTAAAACAGCTGTAACTAGTGGGCCCTGGATATCTATTGTGATCTTAGACATTTTTGAGATGACAGGTGTTTTAGCTTGGCAATCTCTGCTCTAGTGCTGGTGATTTTCTCAGTGCATTGCCCTGAAATAGCTTTTTTTGTAACTCGCCCCGGTTGCTTTGCGCTAAGGTGCGGCCTTTCTCCTGCATGGCTGTTCTGTAAGCTTGATTACGGGGTTGGCTGTATTTGTTTGCTTTTAGACACTGGTATTTTTTTTACTTCTAATATTTGTGATGTTTAATGATTTTGGCTAGATCTATCCAATCTATCTGTAAAGAAATTTGTGCTAATGCACAGTAATGTTAGTCTGTCACCCAGCCAAGCTTTCGTAACTCATAGATCAGTATGATGTGAGGCAGCTCTAAAAAAGTGAGTAAACAACATTTATTATGGTTGAATTTTTACTTCAGTTTTTTATCCACAATTCTGTCTTGGTTATAGTCTTTGATGAATGGCCAATAAGAAATTATCCAAAATGATTTTGGCTCCAATCAACAACATTAACTTTCACTGAAACGTAAGATTTGATCCTTTTTCCAAGTTTCCATTTTAAAGATACAAGATTTTTGCGTTAAGATTTATTATTCAAATGTAGCACCAAGTACAAAAGCACGTACACTACATGTTCAAATGTTTTTGAACACTCCTTCTAACTCCCCTTGTGCAAATGCACATACACACACAGCTTGTTTTGTCTCTGTAGAGAAGTACACTAGGAGGGTGAGGACATGCTTCCTCCAATGCATATAAAGACAGCCACTACGTCTTTCCGAACTGTCACAAGGCAGCCAACATGCTCTGAGGAAAGCGTTGGATCCCCAGTTCTGATACATCAGTCAACAGTCGCCCGTGCCGGCCAGCATTACAATGGGACACAGCATGAGCCACCCAGACACAGCATGGCCATTTGTGCTCTCTCGGACTGCTGATGCTGAAGCATGACCCTGGATTTAAACTTGAAAAGCTTATATTCCACAGATGACAAAATGTTAAATAACAGTGTTCAGTGTGGCAATGCTCACCTTACGTTTAAGTAATATTCAATTGAATATGTATTAAACGCAACTGAACTCTTAGTCAAATTTAAATTACTGTCTATAAAATGTATCCCTGCACCTAACCCTAACCCTAACCTTAACCTTACCCTTACCCTTGAATCAACCCTATATCGTAACCCTAACCCTAACTCTAAACCTTAAATTTAACCCTAAACCTCACTCTAAGTGGGTAAGAGTAAGGTTAGGGTTAGGGTTAAGTATAGGGACACATTCAATAGACAGTCATTTACATTCATCTTAGAGTTTAGTTGCATTTAAGAGACATTTAGTTGGAGGTTAGTTAATGTCAGGTGATCATCCACAAAGCATCTACAATAATCCAGTGTTCTAGGATTGTCAGATTGAAAAAGTGCCAAAAGTGGGAACATTTTAGAAAACGTTCTACTAACCAAAAATTGTTAGCTGTCGTTAACAAAAAAGAACCAGTGGTGGCATATTTAACATTTCACACACTGCCCTGCGCTAAATCTACTTAACCATTTAACTTTTTTCATTTAACTTAAGTTACAAAATTTTAAATTTAAAATTTTACAGAACTCCCTGTAGTTAGTGTGTAATAAGGCGTTCTGTGTTAAGGGGTTAAGTGCTGACGGTATCCTCAGTACAAAATATATTGTGACACACTATGATATCGTTTTTCTGTATTGCCCAGCCCTACCTGTGTGTCACCCAAAAACAAATGGTCTAAGCCATGGGGCATTTCAGTGAAATGACCCCTTTCTGTCAAAAGAAGCGTCGAGCGTGAGGCTTTCCAGACTCTCTGGTGATAGTAAGAAATAGGGTTTGCGAAAATAGTGTCCCCGAGCTTTTAACAGACAGTGTATCACAGTACAGGGTCAACTCTGTGCCAACTGTAGCTCCAAACTCCACTTAGTGACTCGATAGCTGTACGGCCCTATTTTTGGAATGAGCGAGAAGGGGAGAGAGCACTGGGGAGAGAGAGAGCGAGAGAGCTCTGGAGAGAGCTCTGGAGAGTGCCCCTGTCGCATATTTTTCATATTTTAAACTCCTTAGCAAATTTCACAGTTCGCCAGCTTTGAAATGGCAAAAAAATTGTCTGGCAGATATCTTTCATGAGGCTCGCTCACCCACTTTCGGATTGAAAAAGCGATTCTGCAGCGCAGTGCAGGCTGTTTTCCTCGCTCAGCCTGCAGGAACAACAGGTTTCTCCCCTAAGGGCCTCAAGAAAGGTTCCGTCGTTTTTCTCCAGGGGAGAAGAGATGAGAGGAAAGGAGCTAACGGGGTTCAATAAAGTGGGAGGGGGTGGGAAAATAACTCTTCCCCCTGCAGCCAGCCGGTTTTGAGGTTTCTCAATTTTACGGGCCTGACACCGAGATGGGATTCTAGAGTAAAACAATAATTGGGGTTTGGCTCAATTAGACCTCTAGCTGCTCATCCTACTCCCTTCCCAGCGTTAATTATGTGCCTTACCTTGTGCCTCTCTCCTGATTTCTGGCGGCTGGATTTTCGTCTTCCCACCGCTGACTCACTCTGTGTCATGGTTCATTCAGCTTCTCTACATTAAATTATTACTGCGACACGGGGCTAGCAGACACAAACACATCGCTCCTGATCCAGTTCCTATATCTGGGCCTGTGCTCAAACTGTAATTTATTTGCCAAGTCCACTCAATACCCTAAATATTAAACATGGGACAACAGATTGGTGATGACAACAAATAAACAGTGAAAAGAAAACAAAAGGGCTGCTGCAACAGGTTTTTGGACCCTAAACAGGACTTGATTTGAGGATTTCATTATTTGATCATCAGAAAATCAAAGCAGTAAATGTGATGTGAAGCTGAACCAGTGGTTTTAAATGGGAGAGTCCATTTCTGAGCTCATAAAACATTTGTGGTGGTTATCTCTGCAGCACGTCAGCCCACTTTGTCAGGTTGGCCTGGTTTTGAGAGATTGAACAAATGAGCTCGGGATGCGTGGATGCTTGGTTCCCCTAGTGCTGATGAAATGTGTGGATGCTGGAGCGTGCCGGGCATCTGTCGGCAGACACAGAATGACATGACTGACAGACGTGCGCCAGGGAGGCGGAGGGCAACAACACAACAGTGATTGAATAAGATTCAAGCTGCTCATCCACTGGGGACACTGGTGTCTTAGTGATAAAGGCTCTTAAGCCCTGCCCAAAACACACAACTCATCCCTCACTCCTCTCAAAGCAGCCTGGGTGGGTCCCAGGCAGTCCGCCTCCTTATGTGACGGAGGCGGTCACACATTGCTTTGTTTCCTCTTTGTCTTGCTCCTGGTTTCCCCCAGACGCTCTGCTGCTGTCAGACATTCAACTCGTTCCTGATGCCAGTTACTCATCACTGAGGATGTCAAAAAGGCATCATTGCTGAAGGTGAAAAAAAACTGCATCCATTTGGGAATGTTAGAATTGACTAGAATTGACTTCTGATATTAATCAATTATCAAGGTTTGTGCTTACTTCTCAGTATATTGTCAAACACATACGTGGTCATGTTATACAAAACTGTAACGCAATGCATAAATCTCAAATGTGGATGGATTTCAACTATCCACACTATTAAAAATGAATTCAAGCGATGCCATAGAAGAACCATTTTTGGTTGCATAAAGAAACAATAGAGTGTGAGGGGTAAGTGAGTGTGAAGAACCTTTACATAGGTAAATTAACCTTTATATGGGCTTCTTTAAACCTTTAAAGTAAAAAATATTTTTGGACGCGGACATGGTTCTTCTATGGCATCACCCAGACAAACTACAGCAAGTTATTGTAACACTAAGCACCTCTATGCCATAAAGGATTCATCTTTGGCTCCATAAGGAGTCATGTACAAGGTGCCTGTACAGTGGATGGGTGTGTGAAGAACCTTTAAACTGGTAAAGGACCTTTACATCAAGTGAAGATTTGAACATGGTTCTTTAAGCAATCAAAAGTGGTTAGTCTATGGCATAGCTCAAAGAACCCATTGTAGCGAGTTTATTTGTAAGAATGTAGATCATGAGGGCAGAGCAGTGAAAATGTTTGAACACCTCTTCATTTTTTTAACCCCACATTTTTAACTTAAATATCAGATAATTTTACACATCAGAAAAAAAAACATGCAATAAAAATGCAATATCTTAAAAAGTAGTGCTGTTTGTAGATTTCTGTCAGGTTTTCTGTAATGTTCTATTTCATAAAAGTCTTCTGAAATACGTCCCAACGTATGTGCACTCAACATTTTAATGGACTAGTACCTGGTATTGTAAAGAATATTAGGTAACCTAATTAACTGGCAGTTCATCCAGGGTATGCAATAAGGGTGAGAACTGCCTGTGAGTTAAAGTAATCTGTGTAGTGTCATTACAGCTCAATTTATTTCCTTCCCAATTTTATATTTCTAGCCAGTTACCCAACCCACTACTCTCCCTCATCACGTGTAGGGATCCTGGCATTGGGAGTATGAGGACTGACACATGCCTATTCTGACACAATCAGCATCTTTTCCACCTGCTGCCAATGCAATGTCACCAGTCAACCAACACACTTGGAGGAAAGTGCCGGGTACCCAGCTCTGGTGCATGAACTAGCAGACGCTAATGCCAGCCAGCATCACACTGAATAGCAAGGTCTGTTGTGCTCTCTTGGGCTCAAACTGCTGATTACAGGCAGCATGACCCAGGCTTTGAACCAGACAGAAACATTTTCTGAAAAAAAAAAAAATGACAATCTGTGTTTTCCACAAGTATTGAGTGTATAGCACATTTTGACCCTGTCAAAATGATCAAATGGTATCCTGGTGGAATATAAGATTTCTCTGCCTTCTCTTTATAAAGAACTTCAGTCTTTCTCAGGTCAGAGATTTACATGCTAATTGTCACGGTTTCATGTTTGAACTTCCCTCAGCCCAGCAGCGAGGGCTTCATAAAATCTCATTACCATTTTTCATTAGAGATATCAAAGCAAAGGTACTGAAAGTGAGAGATCAGCAAAAAGGTAGCATAAGCTGTTAGCTTTGTCTCCTCCGTCTTGTGTGCAGCACACGAGACTGCGGGATCAGCGCTGTCTGCCTGGTATCGATCAGACCAGAGTCTCTGAATAGGTGCGGAGGGAAATCCCCAATGGACATGCCACTGTTGCTCTAACCTCCAACCCCCCCACCCCTCCCATCATTGACTCACCTTAACCGCTCACACTCAGGATTAAATGAGAGGTATTGAGCTCCTTGCGTGCCTTTGCCCTTACTGACTTTAAGTCCCGCTGCTTCTTTTGCAGGTTATGGGATTGGCCTGCCCCAGAACTCCCCTCTCACCTCCAACATCTCGGAATTCATCAGCCGCTACAAATCAGACGGCTACATGGACATGCTGCACGACAAGTGGTATAAGGTGGTTCCCTGTGGGAAGAGAGTCTTTGCAGTGACAGAGGTGAGAAATGCAGTTTCTGCATTGGGACTGCAGGAGAACTGTGTTTAACAAAACCTACTGACATCATTCAATCATCCTTCTAGGTTGCTTTTACTCCACCATACATCATATGTCTAAATATTTGTGCACACTTTGTGGAATGAATAAATGCATTCAGCTACTTTGAGTTGCACCCATTGCTGACACAGATGTGCATATGCACACATACAGCTTGTCTAGTCCCTGTAGTGAAGTGTTGCCAATAGACATGAACCTGCGGGCACCGTGCCTAATGACAGGCATGGGCTAGATGGGTATAAAGTCCCCCAGCATCTTGACCTTACTTATGCTCTTGTCGCAGAATCCCCACAGCAATCCTTCAAAATCTAGTAGAACACATTCACTGGACAGTAGAGACATTTACTCTAACAACAGTGTAGTTTAGCAAGCAGAGAACTTATATTATATAAAAGTGTGGATAATAATCTATTAATAACGTAGAACACCGGTGTATCTCCAAAATGGCAACTTTGGAAGGTAGCAGTCCATGTAAAAATATGGAAGTCATTGTAAAATGATTTTATTCCAAGTAATTTCAAAGCATTTCTATTGGTCCGCTCTTCATGAATTTTTGCAGCAATGTAAACAAACAACTACTAGGTTCCATGTTTAAAAATGAAAAATACAATGATATAAAGAGTTTTTTTTTATGTAATGATATGTTTGTTCATAATTATGTCGTTTTAATATGAATTAACTATGATAATTAACTATCATTTATGATTGTGTATAGTTCTGTTATGTAGAAACTATGTTTTTTTATATTTTTGCCATGTTGTTTCATTTTTTTAACATCAAAAGCAAATAGGAAAAATCTATACTTCCTGTCAATACATAAAGTAAATGGAGCTTAAATCAGGCCTGAGAACTTTTTGTTCAAGGCTAACCCAACCCACAGCGCCACAGGGAAGCTGACCCAGAAAATTCTGTCTGAAGCTGACCCAAAACAGCCCAAAGTGCAGAATAAAAGCTCATATTTCTAATGATAGTCCTGTAAGTTCTTTAGTTGATATGATGTCAAATGGCATTGTTCACCTTCCAGATTTTCCAGACCCATACAATTGTTTAGACTTCTAAGTTCATTCCTATTTGTACGTCCTTGAACTAGCTAGCTAATGTTTACTTCACCTTGAGTTCACATCTCTCTTCCTTTTTTTCCCTCTTGCTCAACTGCTTTCGCTGTCGATTTTTTTTGCAACTGTGGTACATTTTCAAAGAAACCCCAGAAAACCCATCCCAGGACCAGACTGTTTTGGAACCTGCGGCTGCAGTTTGAAACTTTGTCTTTGCAAATTTAGTGGGTGGAGTTACTGGTTATGATACTGAGACAGCTTGTGACTTAGCCCACAGTCTTATTTCATAGTTTGTGGGTTGGTAGACACTCCAGATATCCTAAATGTATGTACAGAAGCACTGAAAAAGTGAGTTAGAGATGTATAGCAAAAACGACAAGTCTAATGAGAGATAATAGCCCTAGATTCAAAGGGTCACATCCTAAACACCAGACTATCCACTTCGACTACACACTTCTGGGATTACTCTACCATTGACTGGTTGAGGTGGTAATCCCATGTGGCATGTACAGCATATACCTGCTTTTAATGTACATGTCTACCAGAGCTTCTTGGTTGCTTTGCTTTAAATCCTGTAATGAATTCATGAATAAGGAACAGGTAGCACATGGACATTCCTTTCTCCTGCACAGGCAAAAGCACAGGCCTTCTGTCCTGAGCCACTGGGCCATGTTATTGGGCAATTAATTGCTGTTTAATCTGATCAAACAAAGCTAATGGGCTGTTTTAAAGAAAGACTGGACTGAAGACATAAAACATTATAATAAAGCTAAGGCTTCAACCATCTGGACTGGGAAGCAACGCTAGACCCAGGGTTCCAATTATCAAATTAAAAACCAATGTCCTTTCTTCCCTTTTTTTAAAATAACCCCAATGGAGTGTGCAAATGTTTGCCTTTTCCATATTTTTCACGCTTACTTTCATTATCTGCGCAGCGTATGCTTTATTCTTCAGTGGGTAGCCGAGCTTGAGTTCCTTTGACATATTGATTTGCCTCAGCCTTTACACTGAGTACCCTTGTATCATTATCTCTCAGGCTGTCAGAAGTATGCTTTGGATCAGGTGAAAAAAGCCTTCAGAAGATTCCTGACTAAATGACATGTTGAGATGTGCCTGACATCTGCTATGGGAACCGGTGGACGGTTTTGAACTTCTTTCCTTCCAAAAAAACACACGTCCCGCAGTGTGCACTAGGAAGCTCGTGGTGGGGCACGCGCTGCTCTTAATTTGGAGGGAAAATTAGCATAGCCTCGGTTGAAAAGATTACCCTTCGTTTCCATTTGAAATGTTCCTGCTCAGAAAGCATCAGCAGGGAGCTGAGGGACGGAGGCGCGAGAGCAGAGAGCCGGGAGCTTATTCAAGCCACTGTAGAGGTTCAGCGTTTTGAATCGAGCTGACGAGCTAACACCTCTTGTATGCATTAAGAACTAATGGGATGAGCCACTGTATTCCCCAGCAAGATGTGCTCGGGAGCCACCAGGGACCCCGTGTTCACGAGACGTTCCGCACAAGGAAGGGCTCTTTGTGCTTTTACCGGAACAGTTCACAGGCAGGGCCAGATTAAGATCATTTGGCACCCCTGAGTGTTAGAATTACTGTGCCCTGTCATCTCACAAGCTGAGAAACGTGGCATACAACATTTGACTTAAAGAACTATGCTAATCTCACACTCTAAATCCATTGATGAAAACTTAACATGAGACGTGGTGCGAGACCAAAATGGTACATAATTGTACAAAACTATTGTACATAATTAAATGTAATGTAAAAGGTGGTAAAAGGTTACTTGTGAGACACTTAAGACACTTAACACACCATATCTGCCAGTATTTCATGCCGTTGTATTCCCTGAATGCACACTCAGCAGTACGGTGAATCTTACCTTCTTCAAGGTGTCTCTACATAAAAGCTGGAGAATGCTTTTCAGTGAGCGATGGACACAGCATGGTCTGCAATAGCACATGCACACGTAGACCAGCCTGATCAGCTCATTTCTCGCCTCTTCCCTTCACTCTGTTTATGTTTAGTTCTGCTGTGGTGCAGCCTGGGACTGCTGAATCTGTCAACCAGCCATGTCTATTAGCATATTTAACAGAGTGCTGTGGTCGAATCAGTGAATTTGTTTAATTTAACCGTTCTTCAAACTCTCACAAACATGGTTCTTTATGGATCCAGAAATGGTTCTTCTATGGCACTGATCAAATAACCTTTTAAAGCACCTTTATTTTCCAGAGTGAAACATAAATGTGTTATTTTATACATGTTCCCTGGGACTGAAGTCATACACCCAAGTCATATATCAACGTACGTCATTTTCCACAATTATATTGGACACTTTTCCTGTCTTTTCTTTTACAGAATATCTAAACTGAGCTAATGGTAGCTCCTCAACTAAGGCTTTGTTGTGATCCCATGGATAGACCAATGAAAGAGGATAGACCAATAAAAGAGGATAGACCAATGAAAGAGCATTAGTTGCCTTGTGAAAATCATTAATGTCTTGTAGTATGCCTAAATTCCTAGGTTTATTATTCAGCTATCTCTCCTAATGCAGAAACTATTATGAATTATTTGGTTATTGCTGAGCATTGTGGAATATTGTGGAGTTCTGCAGGGTTCTATTTTGGGGCCTATGAGACTGATGGAAAATATGACGGTAGTGTAGTTATAACAGTGACAAAGTGTGGGCTTAAATACAGGGTCTAAGGGGTTTAAGCAATTCATTGATTTAGTCTTTTCCCACATTGATGCCACAACCGCCAAATTATTATTATTTAATTTTTTTGGTGCAACCTTTTTGGTGCTCCCAGCCACTGGCTGCCCATGGACATGCACCCTTGTTGCTCATGTGGAAGATCCAGCCTTGTTGACAGAAAGCTTGCTCTGAGATCAGAATTCATTTTCTACAACACTGTCAGTACAGAGCTGAACCCAGGCAGTGTTGTGCGATAGGGGAGTCAGACTAAGGCATTATCTGGAGTGCTGGAAGTGCCCTTGGGAAAGGCAAGTCAGTAGGCTACTCGTCTGCAGTCTCCCTGAACTTCTCTTCCTTACCAGATGCCCTTAGGTCAGAACATTCTCAGGAGAGACTCAGCTCTTACACTTTCTGAGAGATTTTCTTTTCATTTATCTATTTTTTTTTCTTTCCTCCTCTCACTTCTTTTCTTCATTTCCAGGTTGCGACAGAACAGAGTAATCTGTGACGCCGGCAACTGCGAGACGGTTCATGGTCAACATTTTAATTAAAACAGGCTCGTGCTGCTACTGTACGCCCCCAAGGATGTATTTTCCTGTTTCTGTCAACTGTCCAAGCTAATGTGGGCTAAAGGATTCAATAGACGTCAGTAGTAGTTGTGCGTCACTTAGTAGCCAGAGACATGCCCATGTAAGGAATTCCAGCTCTAAGCAGTTTTTCTTTAGAGGGTTATAGAAGGCTGTTTTTTTGCTGCTCTGAGGGAAACAAAAAAGTTTGGGGGCAGATATGTTTTGTTTTGTGTGCATTTTCTCTTTTAATATCTCAGGATCTTCTGAATTACACGTTTTTAATGAGTCAGAATACTAATACAGCTACATCATTGCTTACAAGCAAGCTATCCCTCCTTTCTATTGAACTGACACTTCTTGAAAGTAAGGGTGTGTAAAGGTTTGGGTCTGGACCAAGCAAGACAATATTTGTACTTATACTGTAATTTATACTTATACTGTATACTGTAATTATACAGTGTTATATTTTAGTCCTTGCCGTCGAACCAAATAGGAAAAAAGGTGACGTATGACGCAAGTATGACAGAGGCCTGCATAAGTAGAGGTCTGCGTTGGTTCATATAGTGTCCATGGGTACTGCCTGATCCACGCAATAACTAGTGGGAAAAAACGTAAACCTTAAATCTGACTTACTAAATCACATCATCTTGATATCAGTATTAAACTACAATTTTGATGATATACACATGCAATAATTAATGGTACTGTGGCAGAATGAATGCGATTCTAATGGCGGTTAGTTTTGAAACACTGTGTAGTGTGGTAGTGTGTGGTTTGGGACACAGCCCCGCATCGGACGGAAGAAGTTAAAGCATAGAAACGTAGGCAGGTCTGCATGGAGACTCACCCATGATGAAGTGGGCAGTTAGGGACAGCAGGGTTGAGACTAGATTTTGCAGGCTGAAGTGAACCCATGCCTGTGCACAACTCTTGATTGGTTTGGTTCATTTAGATGCTGTTGGTTCGAATAGTGTTCATACTTCCACATACCACACTAAAGTTTGTTTAGGAACGGGCCGAGACCCACCTGTGAGCACCAGAGTTCAAAAGGCGGCGTTCACACTTACTCTAACGTACTGCACTAACAGAGCAATCACACCAGGGTTCGTTTTAATTGAACCAAAGCTGAGAAGTGTAAACAGACCCTAGAGTCAAAAATGTTATTAAAGAATCTAGCAAAGAAAATGTGTGAAGAACCGTTTAAAGGTTTAAATAAGTGGGTATAAAGGTTCTTTATCAAATTAAAGGTTCTATATGCTCACATCACTTTTACAAAAACATTTTTTGTGGAACCAAAAATGGTTTCCTTTGAGATCCTTTGAGCAATGCCCTAGTGCACTACTAAATTCCAACACCAAGGCCTATATGAAACAACTCCAGCTATTCAACCTTTACTGTACTACAGCCAAAACAATGTAACTACCACCAGCAGGCAAGGTGGAAGGCTATCATTTATATTTTCCAAATTCTAAGGGCTTTTATTGGTCCTGAACGCTGTGCAGAAGCACCTGCTTTATTCAAAAGAAGTTAAAAATCCGTAGGGGACATTATCCGCTGTGGACATTTTCAAGCTTCAAGACGGCCGCCGGTTTTCAGAAAGCACACCGAGCAGCACGCCGACTGATGTGAGCGTGGCTTCTTTTTCAATTAGCTGAGATGATTTTTTTTTTTCAAATTCCAATTAGTTCAAGTCAGTAGGAATCCTTCTCCATCAAAGCCAGTCCTGGGAGGATTCACTCGAATCCCACTTTAACGACAAGACCTCAGCTGCCCTCAGAAATGGAAGGAATACGGTGCCCCCTGCTGTCCGGCCAGGGCATTAAACCCTCTCCGTACAGACACTTCAAAGGGTACCTTTTTTCCTCAAATGGATTTTCGGCTTCACGCCTGCTGACAAAAACAAGACAGCTGAGAAAGACTGTGTCACAAAGCCTTCTAACCCCCTGCATTCATTCCCTAGCTTATGTCACACATTTGCTGGCATGCTGGTTCAGAGAGGGCAGGAGAAACCATACAGACATTTCATTCACACAGCTTTTGCAGTGCTACGGGGGGCCTTTTGAAGGTTCCTGTTTAAAATAGTGTGTGTGTGTGTGTGTGTGTGTGTTCTCTCCTCTGCAGACGTTGCAGATGGGCATTCGCCACTTCTCAGGGCTGTTTGTGCTGCTGTGTGTGGGCGTGACGGGGGCGTTGCTCACTCTGGCCGGAGAACACGCCTTCTACCGTCTGGTGCTGCCTCACATCCGCCGCCGGCAGAAATTCAAATACTGGCTCCACACCAGTCAGGTGAGACTCAGTGATGGAAACTTCTCTGGAAACTCTCCGTTTCCATCAAATTAGGTAAACCTCCCTCATGCCTACACTCAGTGGCCACTTTATTAGAGAAACATTAGACTTTCTCTAAAACAGTGGTCATCAGTGCTTCTCTTAGAGGTCTGAATTCATGCAATTTTCACCACCAACCCAAAACTCACCTATTCACCTCAACCACTGATGTACATGTACCAGCACCACACATGCTAGCATCTAAAAATAAGAATTATAATAATGCTTATAATAATTTTTCGGGGCAGCTGTGGCCTAAAGGTTAGAGCGGCAGGCTTGAGACCAGAAGGTATCTGGTTTGATCCCCTGGACCAACAGGACAGGGGAAATAGAAATAGCGCCCTCTTCTTTCTCAACATTCACAGCTACAGTGCCTATGGGGAAGGCACGTAACCCACCAACTGAGGTGGCTGCCCCAGATTTACCACAGGTAGGTTAAATGCAGAGGCTAAATTCCATTGTACTGCTGTATATTCTGTCTATAATAAAAAAAAATAAGAAAAATAATAATCGGCAAATAATATCTGGTTAGTAGCATTCCTGTATTGGTCCCTTTGTAAGTAATTTTCATGGTAAACGTCACAGATTGGCTTAAATATGAATATTTACCTGGAAATAGTTTAGATTCTACTTTAATTTCTAACTTTAAATGTATGCAAGATGTAATTTTGTAATTTTGACACCCCCAGTATAAAAACACACTGTGTTGGAGGGAATCTAGTAATAACTGTCTGGATTCCCAGGCTCTGGTCTCGGTTAAACCAGTAAGAGTAAGAGTGCCACCTGGTGTTTAAATGAATGCACTGAAACATGAAATGTGTGTCAGTCAGTGTGTGTCAGTCTCTCTTTCTCTCTCTAATAAGAAGAAAATGACTGCAGTCTCTTGTGTAATATTGATTTATAAATGACAAAAAAAAACACACCGCTGATGTATTTCATTTCTCTGAGATAATTGTTTGTATTGCAGAAAATCCACAGAGCACTGAACATGACCTACGAGGACGTGAAAAGGCAGAGGGCCAACACAGAAAAAAGGTATCAGCTTTATTTAACACGGCCATTTCACTCCAGTACCTCCAGTGGCTTCCGGGTCTGTACACGTGTGCCTGTGCCTTGTCTTACCCTGTGAAATTCAGAGGACTCCTGTGCAGTAGATATCTGCAACATGCTTCTGAAGATTCACCTAAGATATTCTTTCCTGATTTTTATAAAGCCTCAGTAGCTAAAGCATGAGAATAGCTTGTCTCTACTTTAAATCCTCGCTGCTTAATTACTGTCGTCAACTCTGAGAAGCGTTGAAACCTGCTAAACAGTGAAAACAGGATAAAGAGCTCAAAACCTCAGCAAAAATGATTTTCAGCAAAATAACACAAGTTAAAAAATGAGCAGCATTATTATTAAACTAAGGGATGTTATTTATTGTGTATACCAAACAGTATTAAATGCATCCAGTGTTAGCAAAGCTATCAAACCATGCTTAGGCTGTGGCACCCGTCTCCATCTCGATCTGAAGCTCCCCAGGATTTTGTGCTACATCATAATTTAATCCACTCCCCAATTCTAAAGAGTTGCAACAAGAAAGACACACACACACACACACACACACACACACACACATATATATATATATATATGTGTGTGTGTGTGTGTGTGTGTGTGTGTGTGTCTTTGTTGCCAATGTGGCCACATACACTATACATCCAAATGTTTGTGGACACCCCTTGTAATGAATGCATTCAGCTACTCTTCAAGCTGCAATCATTGCTGCCACAAATGTACAAATGCACACATACACAGCTTGTCTTGTCCTTATAAAGAAGTATTGCCAATACAACAGGACTCTCTGGCGCAAACCTAATGATCCCATTCTTAATGCCTAATGTGTGGTAGAGGGGATAAAGCACACAGTGAACCTGTGTTTCCTGGAATGATGGATGGTGCTCCATCCAATTCTTTTGGAATGAGTTGGAGAGTTGGGGACGAGGTGGGGTGGTGATAAACCAACATCCTGTCCTCACTTATGCTCTTGTCGCTAAATGCAATCAAATCCTCACAGCAATGCTTCCAAATCTAGTTGAATACCTTTCCTTTGGCAATAGAGAGAACCTCTTTTTTAATACCCTAGGTTTCAGAAGAAACAATAAATCCCAATGTCCCAATACTTTTGTCCACATAGTGTAGCTTGGATTGTGGATAGGTTTACAAGGTGCCAGTCTTAAGTTTGAGGTGATACAGTTCTAGGCATGACTGGAATGCAAGTGTTTAAATGGGTGACTCTTTTCACTGCAGCGCCACCCTGTGGCATGTCATTGGTACAGCCTTAGAGACACTGAAGGTAGGAATGTATTATTTTGATGCTGAAGTAGGCAAAAATGTGGCTAGAATTTGGAGGCTTTCAGGGGTCATAATAGGTTACCTAGGGAATCCTGGGTTCTGCATTTCACACCTTATTTCACACCTCTATATGGTTTGAATGTAGCATAAACTTTAGATGCATTCCTTTAGTGGTTCACGTTGAAGCCTGGTGAGCTTTGAGAATGAATTTCACTCTGAATTCAATTTATGTCATTTTAGGAAGTCCTATATTTTTATGTTTCTTGTTTTATAGTGCAAATCCTTTCATTTTATTGTTTACCTAAACTAAATTCAGACACTACTGTAATGTCATGAAGTATACAGTAATTATAACCAAAAAAAGTTTGTAATTCAAGAGGGTAGTGGTAGTGTAGAGCCAGGTCTGGCAGTACCGGAACAAAACAGTCGGAACAGGGCATCTCAATACATAGGAAAGAGAGAGAGAAAACAGAAAAAAAGGAAAACAAAAGGGGTTAGGAGGTGTGCAGTGAAACTTGGGGGGATTACAGTGGGACAAGGCTGATCCAGAGGGTAGACAGGCACCAGCACCCAGCCACGAATGGACTCGCATCCACAGCAAACAGACAGCAGGGGCAGCTCAGCACATGGGGGAGAGAGAAGAAAGGAGAAAATTAGGAAAGGGATTTAGCAGTATGAATATGACTGGTGTAGGGCCTGTAAAAGGAGTAGAAAAGAAAGACAACAGTAATGATCAGAAACAGAAAGCTGTAATCAGAGCAGTACAGAACCATGTTCGTACGAAAACAGGCTTGTAGTTAAGGGTTTGTGTTTAATCTACCATGTTGAAACAGTAGCAGCTGGCTCTCTGCTGTTCTACAGTGATTACTCCTAGTAATAATGAAACCTGCCTCATCAGTGCTCTTTACAAATGAACTATCATCTCGCAACATGATTAGCTGATTACATAATTGTGTGAATGAGTAGGTGTACAGGTGTTGCTAATAGTGCTTTCTGCGTGTATCCTCCTGCAGTGCTGTGAATAAGCACCCGGGGGTCTCTACTATATTTTGTTTATCTGCCAGTTAATGGTTTCAGATACGACCTGAGTCCCGACCCGAGTAATCACAAAACACGGTTTTTGTATGGTCATTTACATTTAAATGACTTGAACCCCCCAAAAAGAACTCTTTTGGCTGTATTAAAGCAGTTCTGCAAAGAATAGTGGAGCAAAATTCTCAATGAAATGATTCTTTAAGAACTGTGTTTCCTGAAGTTGTGCTTTGCATTGTACTGTACTGTGAGGGAGCTTCTGAAACCATTCAGTCACACCAATATGCAAAAACAGGAAATCAGGAGGGGGCGAATACTTTCCACAGCACTGTATAACTTGCACACACAGGGAGAGAGGGCTTCTTATGGTGTGGTTAAGGCCTGACATTTTTTTTTACATAATTATTCATTCTTGTTGGATCATCAGAATCCAAAGAATCCTCAGATCACACACATTTACAAGGGTAAAGCCACGTCTTGGACTACATTTTACTTTCAGTGGAGAATCTCCATTCAGAACGCTGTATAGTCCAGGACTAGGCTTAAAGCCTGCCTGGGAGGCCTATCATTTGGTTAAAGCAGTGATCTTCAACCCTGCTCCTGAAGAGCTACCTTCCCACAGACTGTGGATCCAACACTACGGCTCGGCTTGACCCACCATCCCTTAAAATCCACGGAAGACAAGCGTCCAGGCTTTTATCTGTCCTGGCACCAAAGTGGTGGAACGAGCTTCCCCTGGGTGTCTGAACGGCTTGCTGTCTTCAAATGCAGACTGAAGACCCTCCAAGAATACTTGGGCGAAGAGTAGAGTACTATGGTCTCCATATTGACTTGTGTTTAGTAGTGTCTAAACTTAGAGGTATCTTTGAATTTTTAGCCTATTTAAACAAGCTGAGGTTTTTCTAAATAGGGTAAATAGCAAAGCACTTTTGTAAGTCGCTCTGGATAAGAGCATCTGCTAAATGCCTTAAATGTAAATGTAAATGTAAACACTACGGTCGCCCACACCACCGCCTCCAGGAGTCTTTGATTGGCTGAATGGGGTGTGTTAGATTTAGGCTACAGGATTATTGGAGATCACTGGGTGAGAGGCTTATTTGCATATGGCACACCTTGGTTACTACAGTATCTGAACACTGACAATGGTGATTTTTTCAATTGTTTATAACAACTAACTAGGATTTTTCTCCCCATAGCTGTAATATTCAAAAGGCACAGCCCCCCCAACCTCCCCCTCCGGCCCCAACAGTATCCTTTGCAAAGTGGAACAACGCAAGCAACCAGGCAGCCAAAGAGACCAAGGACAACAAGAGGGTTCACTTCAATCTAGAGACCCTCAACACCCGCCGCCTCCTCGCCCGAGTGGTGGCGGAGGGAGGTCAGGGCAGTTCTGGCTCTGGTTCTGGGGCCCCACCCGGCTCTGGGACTCCATCTAGTGCAAGTCTTTTGTCGAGAGTGTGTGAAAATGGTGGGCCAGTGCCTCTGCGGCCCTCCACACCACTTCCTTCGTCCCCGCCTTGCTTGGCGAGCCCTCCTCAGGATGGAGAACTGGAGGAACTGCAGGAGAAAATCGAGGAGATCCGTGGTCAGCTGAGGGCGGCGCTGGCCCGCAGAGCCCAGCTCCAGACCGCTCTCGCCAAAGAGAGGGCGGCAGCGGTGACGACCGCAACTTCCGAAGCTCCGCCAACGGTCACCGCCACCATCTGCCGCTCCCTCGTCAAAGATCCCGAGGGGAAAAGGTGATGTCACTTACTGGAGTGAAGGACAGTGTGCTGTGAAGGACAGAAGGCTCTGGTATTTGTTGTGTCCAGAAGCTGGTGTTGTTTCTGGGGGGTTTTACAAAGAGGGGACTTAATGCAGTGAAAAACAGAAGACTTTGACAGCTATCATATCCAAAAGGCTTGCACTCATGCCTGGGATCCTCTGCAGTCTTCATGCTTTGGCATCATCAAGCCTGGGAATCGTCTTTTCCGCTTAGAACGATGGCAGCTGGACGTGATGTGGCTTATTTTATAAGTAAGTTCAGAATGAACTTCAGGGTCTTACCTAGAACCCCTAACAGAGAATTTTTAGCCATGTAGGCCAGCTGAGGCCTAGAGAGATGCACAGGCCTCTGGATATAAGGCAGGAGGAATCAGCATGGCTGCTCCTCAGTGGCAAGAATGCACAGAATTAGCCTTCTACACCCCAAGAGGACAATTTGCTCTACTCTTCAAATTTGTTTCTGTCTGATTTTTTGGTGGTTTATGAGAGTACCAGTTTAGCGGTTTGAAAAATGGGACCTAAAATGACAATCTGTGGCACCACAATGTGACAACCGGAGATCCAAAACAAAAAAAGTTTGCTGGGTTTTAGATGATTTTGTTCAGTTCTACAATATTTGATCTGAAATTACAGTATTGTTAAATTGGCCTGAATGTTTTTCACAAATAAAGTCTAATGTAAGAATGACTAGAGGAACTTTTTGTGACCATAAAGTTGCATCCTGACTGAGGCCAGAAAAAAAGTTATTTCAGTGGTTAGCATGGTGGGTATACCCATAGCCCTCCATGTGTCAGACTGGGGTTTGAGTCCCCACAAGCACACAATGCTGTAAGTCATAACACTGCAGTTCGTTACAATTAGATCCTGAGTTGCTTTTGGTAAGAGCTTCTGATGAATGCCAGGAACGTCAGGCCAGGGCAAATTGTAGGGTCAATTCAATTCAAGCAAAGCTCCAAAATCTAGTAAAAAAAAACCTTGCCTGGACAGTAGAGTTACTCCAACAAAAGCAAGATAAACTGAATCTTTTGACACTCTTGATTTCAGAATAAACTGAATAAGCAGGTGCCCCAATACATTTGTCCAGTTTTTGGGGTTTTTTTTGGCCGAGGGCACGGCTTGGACACGTACAAGCATCTTTTAGTTCTTTTAGTTCTTTCAGCCCAGTCTTCCATGCAGAAGTCTTCTAGTTCTGTGAGACTCATGAGCCGTCCTGCATCCACATCTCTTTTAAGGCCAATTCACAGATTGCCAATGAGGTTTAGGACAGGGGGCCGAGGGGGCAATAGCAAAACCTTCAGCTTACACCTCTTAAGGTAGTCTATTGTGAACTTTGAGGTCTGCTTAAGATCATTATCCAGCTGTGGAAGCCATTGTTTTTTTTTATCTTCATTGTTGTTTAAGACAGTGTGATTTATACTTCCAGATTTTGCTGATATTTAATTGAACCCATTGTCCTCTCTGCCTGTGAAATGTGCCCCATATCAATGGCTGTTGCACAAGCCAATGCTCAATCTACTGTACTGCTTATCAGCTGGAGTGTTTTTTTTTTCCATGACACTCTGCACCCTTTTTTTTTATCCAAACATACCTTTGCTCATTGTGACCCATAATACGTCTGGACTTGTTTTTAAAATTCACCAGAAGGTGGCTTTCCTCTGAAGACTCATTTATGTATCACTGCACAGTAGAACGTGGCACCACTAGCACTAGGCCAGTCTGCTAGATCTTCCTGAAGGTGTTTTGCAGTCAAACAGGGATCATTGAAGCAATTCATATGTTCTCTCAGAAGGGTTCCCAAACCTTTGCATGCCACTCTTTGATTCATCTTCTTGTTTAAGTACTTTTACAATCATGATACAAGTGTGTTAGGTTGTGCTCCACTCTCCGCTCTTATTAGTTGATTAGTTCAGGTGTGTTTAAGCTGAGAAAACTCCACAATCTGTATGACCAGGGTACTCCTGGATCAGGTCTGGGAACCTATGCCTTAGAAGAATGATCACCGCTCAGTTAAAGACTTCCTGCACTCAAGACTAACTCTGGTGACCACCCGGAGTCATGACCCTGAACACACAGAGTTGATCTTTCTTCCAGTAGCCTCATGCAGCATTCACTCTAGTTTAGGGCAATGTTTCACAGGCCATTTTCCATGACTTCCATACATGACAACATGTATACAATGACCTTTCATTCTGAACTAGTTTTCCACACATGGTTACTGGATGTACTCTTAAATACTAAATGCAAATCTGTTGTATTAGATGCAAATGCCTCTGTCAGTCCTTAGGTGTATTTCAAATATGAGGCTCATTGGTTTCAGATCTTCCTACCACTGGCAACGGGACAGTCTAGCGCTACTTGGTATTAAGTTAAATCATGGCCCTTTTAATCTAGAAAGGAAATCAAGTGGTAGGATAGAGAGCTATGAACACAAACATTAGCACATATTTGAATTTGTTACTTATGTACATAGAAACAGGGCTTTAGACATCAGCTCAACCTTTCCAAGATCTCAATAAATCTCCAAATTTTCATTTTCCAGAACTTTCCAAATGGGTTTGCCAGATTAAATTTGAAACAGGATGCAAACCGAAGTCAATGTTAATCATACATCCAATGTAAGTCAATTACTGATTTGAATGGAGTGTTCTGAGAGCGTGCTGTCGGGAGTATAAACAGTTTCAGAACATCAGCCAAGAGCTGCTTGGGATTTAAGAATGGGTCGGCATGCCACAATGGCACATTTCTGACTTTTAAAGAACCCCCCCCCACCCCCCACATCATACAGAATCTTATGAAAAGGACCTGAAAACACTGTAGGTAGGAAGTACAGTGATGTGACCGCATTAATGAATGTATGTCCTCTTATCTAGAAGTTCATTTACTCTTCATTCACACTCTATTCAATGAAACAGACAGAACCCAGCACCCAAGAGCAGTAGATATAAAGTAGCCTACGATAACGGCTCTTGAATAGCATATGGGTAAAGCACTTTAGGGATACGCACACTGCACAATTCTACTTTAAAGGGCATAGATAAGTAAGGAATGTCCAGTTCTGACAGAGGAAAGAACCACAAGCAGGCATTCTGAGTGGAAAAATCCTTTTGTCTGTTTATGCATTTTTGTTTGTACAGTTAAATACATCTGAATGAAGGAGGAGAATCTAGAACTGTGGATTTTAGTCCGCTAACGGACCTCAATAGAGAGCTCGTCATCCTGCATTCTGAAACAGAATGGCAGATAGGCACAGAAAAACAAATGAACAAACAAATAAACAAGAGAACTGATCATAAAAGCTCACTTGTGAAGCACTCATGCTGAAAACTGCTCTCAAACTGACTGGACATATTGCACATTTTTATTTTATTTATTTATTTGTGTTGGATAAGACCATCCCTCCCAGAGCCACTGGCATTTACCCTGCCATTTTGTTGCATAGCCTTTAAAAGGAAGTCTGCCAAGAAAAGAAATCCTACTGTTTCCTCCAGTCTTATCTCGGCCACAGAGTTTAAAGACAACCGATTTTAATTTCTTCCTGTGATGGCGTGTTAAGCGTAATCTTATTTGCCAAAGTTCAGAACATTGTACAAAACTCAAATTTGTTAAGCCAGGAGGGATTTCTGCAGGTTGGTTAATTGGCTTTACTTGCCCATGCGTGGGTGGTCTGTAAGGCATACGCAGCTTTCTCGATTCGGTTTTACTCGCTTTTAAAAAGAATTAGTCTGTTTCCAAATGTACAAAACGTTTGGTCAGCCATTCACTGATCATCTTCCAACTGGTGATGGTACAACACTGAATAACTTCCTTCCAGAAATGTCATTTAAACAGCAGAAGCATACTCTTCTTTGACAGAACGTGCATCATAACATGATTAATCTATTGTAAGACTTGGTCTTGGCTTGTTTGGCAGTACCCATAGGAGTAGGTGAGATGAGTTTTGTACTATTTCACATGTCAAAACATTTAGTATTCGGCAGATCAAGAACACTACTTGTAAGGGAAATTGTGGAGGGGGGGGCCCATTCTTATTCCTGCATCAACAACGTAATTATTACCTAAATGCGATGAAATGAGCCAAGAGCAACAAACAAACAAATTAGCAAGCATCTAAATGACAAGTTCCCTCTTATAAGGCTATCGACCTAAGGTACTATCACCTTATAGCGCAATGGCCAGCTTTATGGGACTAAGGCAATCATTTCTCAATGCCGGCTCAATAAAAACTAATCTGAACTGAAGGTCCATTTTGGTAAGAACATGACCAACCCCAACAAGAACAACTGTGTCCCTGAAAACAAAACAAAAAAAATAGCCTTCTGCTCTTGCAGATCAGGATTATGTGGATGTACCATTAAAATGTTTTTGGATCACACACCACTAGAGACTGAGCATAATACAGTTGTAAAACGAGCACAACAGAGAACTCTCAAATCCCTCCTCAACACCTGGCTTAAAAATGCAACAAAGCTCATTTTCAAAGCAGTAGTGACAGAGATTGAACTTCCAGGAGTGAGTAAAAGGTCAACCTTGAGTTCTTTCTTACACTGGGTAGTGCGCTATTACATAAGAACCCTCTGCCTCAATAACTGGAATCATACACTTTCAACACGTTCGAGTGTTTGGCCTGAATTAACTGATTAAGAACAAAGACTAGATACATGACATGGGCTGATGGGGAGATCTGAATGACTCAAGATGTTATTCAAAGCACTATAATCGTTGAACACGTCAAAATATGCAAACAAACCCAGTGTTTTAAGAAATCAATCATCTACCAATCATCTTTCATAAAAAGCAGGAGAAAAAACAAACACAAAAACAAAGACCTTACACAAACACTCTTCAAATAATCTTACCCTGACATGGCGTCTTTGCAACATAATTTGAGAAGCATCTATGCTTGACTTTAAAGTTCCTAAGAAAAGGAAAAAAAAAGTAAAGTTCCATCCCCTACTTCTTGGCCAGACATTTAGGGGTGTGTTTACATTGCGCTCCATCGCTGATGCTGCTCCTCTTCCTCCTCAAGGCCTTTTCCAGGTGCGTTTAGGGTATAGAAGCTTGGTTGCTGCTAATTGAAGAGGAAAGGAGGTGGAATCACGAGTTTGGAACGGGGGCAAATATACGCCAAGCTCAGGAGGGAGCTGTCGACGGTCCAGTGCGACTTTCGCCCTCCTTCTTGCTGTCCCAGTCTGCAGCATGTTGCCGCGTGTCCACTTCGCCTACTTCTGCCTTTCTACAGTATGTGAGGGGATGAGCTGCTCCTGCTTCATCTTTTCCTCCTCCTCCTCCTCCTCCTCCTCCAGGTGGCCCCAGGCCCTGAGCGCATGCCCGAGGTTTCATTTCTGGATCTCCAGACAAATTACTTTGTCTATCCTGGATCTCGCTCCCTGTGCTTTGGCTTTGGCCTTGTGTCTCCACTGTCACGCTCGCACCTGCTGCAGATGATGGTGACTCCAGCAAAGCACCGTCCAAGTGCGGGGCAGACAGTGCCTCTGTAATAATGGCTTCCGTGATGATTGCGGCAGTCTCGGCCATCCAGTTTGGATCACTGGACGCTGCGGCAGATGGGCTGGGGGTAGGTAGGCCATTTGGTGCTTCTGCCTGTGGCTGGGCAGGGGTAGGCTGCCGGTCTTGACCATTGGCTATAGTGGCTGCATTGGCTGCTGTGGCTTGTCCAGCGGGGCCCACGGCACTGGTGTTGTTGTTTAGGTTGTCCTGCAGCGCCGTCTGGTTGCCTTGCCCTGCCTGCTGGTTCTGCAGCAGCATCTCCTGGATGCGGATCTGCTGGAGGATGGCTGGCAGCTCATAATGGTGGAAGAAGTAGATCATGGAATGCTGTGGACAAATAAGGACATGGAGTATTGAGTATGACTGATATGGCTTAGCCTAAATTCTGCCCTTTCATTGTTCATAAAAGCAATGTTTCCCAATCCTGTTCTTAGGGTCTTCCAAATAGTCCACATATTTATGCTCTCCTACTCTCTGGCATACTGGGACAAAGCAACAATTAATATCTGGTTGAGATACACCGCCAAAACATGGACCATTTGCAGGTCTGTGAAAACAGTGGGTTATAAACACATAATGAAAAGAACCATTTCCCTACTCAGTCCGAACAACCTTACCTGAATGAAGAGCCAAGACGTAACTAGAGCCAGGCTGCTGTACTGTCCATTAAAGCGATAATGGTAGGCATAGAATGCAAAATGGTACAGATAAAAGAACCTGAAAAAAAAAGCACAGAAGAATCTTCAGACTGCACCCATTTCAGGCTTAAAATATGTGCCACATTTGCCTAAAATAAGGTCAGAAAATTGTGTGGCAGTGAGTAGAACTGAACACATTGGTCACTGTTTAAGATACTAGACAGACAAAAACTGAAATATTGTGTTTGGTCAATGAGTTACAGACTGTTTAGCAAATCCATATTACAAATTACCAAAACCCTACAGTTAATATGGTACATGCTGGCAGCTTTCTATGGGGAAATCAGGATCTTATCCAGAGGGCTGTGGTGCTGCAGTTTGAAAGTTTTATGATCACCAAGTACTGCCAGTGTGCCCATAAACAAGATGCTTAAATTGCTCTAGAAATAAAGCATCATTCAGCTCATTCCTGCCTCCATCCTGCAGCGGCTACAGCTCCTGTGCTCAAGCTTGTCCTCATAATTTCACTATTAACCAGCAGTTGGGGTTCAGAGGTGTTGCAAGGACCCAGTGGTTTTCCAGGAATGAGGCTCGCTACACATCAGGGTGCTGAGGAAGACCAGTGTCATACCTGAGCCAATGGCGTTTGCTTGTGTTGGTGTGGCAGCAGATGGCGTCATACTGGTCAGCCAGCCACACGATGAGGATGATGTAGAATGCTGTGGTGGTGTCATTGAAAAACTCAGACATGATAGCTTCCATCCCTGTAATGTGATAAGGAAGGACAGCATATTGGGTTATCAGAAAGACTGGATGAGCTATAAAACCATGTTATGTTACAGATGCATCAATCAGGGTCTTGAATTTCTAGACCGTTGCAAAGTGTAATGTTTCTATGCTCCAACACACTAATTTTAAATGTATAAAGGACTTGCGGTCAGGACCATGTATACACACAGTTGCAGGCAGCACGTTTAGTACACGTCCACTGTGTGGGACATGCAGGTGCAATGACCTACAGGTGCTGTGACCTACCGACAAGAGCCAGGATCACAGTAAGAAGAGGAGCTGCTGGGAACGCAATGGTCATGTTCATCTCTAGCATCTGCAGGAGGTCCACTGCACACGGAAGAAATGTCATTTTAAACCAAACAAGGGCAGACATAGTGCCACAGACAATTGTTTTGTAGTAGAGTATTTTCCTAGTCCTATGTATTGTTGGAGTGGAGTATGAGCCTTCTTTAAGCTTACCTATAAAGACAAAAATCTGGTGGTGGGAATAGCGAAGCAGCATGGACACAGAGAGGGTCTGTGGCAGATAGGGAATACAAATTAAATGAATACACGGCATCTGAACAAACAGTAGGTAATATTAAGAACAGCTTCTTCTTTTTAAGTATCAACAATGTATGTCAAAAAGTTGTATGGACACCCAGAGCGGTGGGCAGCCAACTCCAGCGCCCGGGGAGCAGAGAGGGTAAAGGGCCTTGCTCAAGGGCCCAACAGTGGCAGCTTGCCAAGCCCCGGAATCGGGAATGGTTGCATCATATCCATAAATGGAGCATATGGACACTATACCCAATGGCAAACAAGAAGAGTATTCACTGGAGAAACGGAGCTCCATCCAATACCGTTGGGATACGCTAAAGTGGTGTTCATGATCTAGAACTAATCATCAAACATCAGTACCTGGCCATATCAATGTTTTCGCAACTGGATGCAGTAGCAAAAAGCATTTCCAGTAGAGTAGAGAAAGTAACTTAAACAAAAGAAGGGGAGCAGACTCCTTTTGTGTTTACATGTGTCCACAAACTTTTGTCCACCTGGTGAATTCTAAATCTCTCTTATTTATTTTATTATTTTTCTTATAGGCAAAATAACTGTAGCAATAATTATACTATATTTCCTGTTGCAAACAAGAAATATAATGTTTCGTAAATAAGTAATTTGGCTCTTCTGACAATTCAGTAGCTCGTTATTTTCCTTCCTCCTCCACCCAGTTTAGCTGACTTCACCTGAGGCATACAATTAAACTACACTGACATAAAATAAATAAGTCTTGTTCGAATGATACCTTTTGTCACTGTATGTGTCAGATACTTACAAATATCACCATGATCACAAAGGCTGCCAGGTAGGAGGTACGTGCCATCCACATACTAACAAAACGGTAGTGTTCTCCTGAAACCACATTCCTCAAGAACCCTACGCGTACAAACACAAACACATTAAGCACTTGACCTGTTCTGATGTGAACAAAAATGGGCATACCTGCACAAGCTACACACCAACATACAAATAAATATTCAGATAATAATAACCTTTATTTTCCTCATTTTCTGCTAAGGCCTTAACACTGGACATCAGTATGTCATCATAGCCAAGGAACTCATCTAAAAGGAAGCGACTGAAGCCATCTCCAAAGCACTGATCCTTCATTGGGTCTGCAAACAATGAACAAAAAGTCACCAAGCCATTGTATTAAACAATGCTATTTAGCATTTTCAAATTGTAATATTTATTACAGCACACAAAAGAGAAACACTGCCCCGGTCACAGAACAGGCTTTGCTCTTTTGCTCTTTACTCTTTTGCACTGTGTGTTTTCAACAGGCGTATGAAACTCACCCAGGGTAACCACCATGACAGGAATGTTGAGACGCTGCCTTGTGGTTTGAGAGAGCCTCAGGAAGCCATACTCAAGAGAATACTCCACTATGTACTCCTCCTGGGGCCACACTGCACATAGAAACACACAAACATTACACACTACAGAATGAACTGTTGCACTCTACTGCCCATAGACCTGAGCTGAGCTGCTAAGTAGATAATTCTACTCATCTGACAAAACCATGAATACATAATAAGGCTACTTTTTTTAAATTACTCCTCCTACTGGAGCCAAACTGCACATAGAAACACACAAACATCACACCCACAAAACTACAGTATGCACTGTTTATTCCATTCTCATGTTCATCCCATATCTATGCTACACCTAATCACATGAGCTGCTAAGTAACAATTCAAACAAGACAATTCTCCTAATTTGGCAAAACCATAGATAGATAACGGCTACACAATATATCAGGGGCCTTGGCCATCTTGACCAAGTTACTCAGATAAAATAAACCATATCTTAAATACACAGATCAGCCATAATATGAGTAGCGAAGTGAAAAATAGCATCTATAGTGGCATCTGTCAAGAGGTGGGGTATATTAGGCAGTAAGTAAATGTGTTAAAAGCAGAAATAAAATGGGCAATCAAACCTGAGCCCCTTTGACAAAGGCCAAACTGTGATTGCTAGACTGCAGGGTCAGAGAATCTCCAAAACATCAGGTCTTATGGGGTTTTTGTGGTATGCAAGTAGTTAGTACCTACCAAAAATGGTCCAAAAAAAAAAAAAAAAAAACAAACAAAAAAAAAACTACTCAATATCGGGCACTATGTTACGGCTGATTAGTGTATATACAGGTTTACTGACTATGGGATTTTGAAATAATAACTGTGGCTGAGTTTGCCAATGAATAATCACCCAGCCCTACTGGCAGCCCATTTGCCTTTCACGGACAGTAATTCCGCAACAGTTCTTGAATTCAGTAAATGCACCAGTTAAATGCCGCCTACAGTGCTAATGGCAGAAATCCATAGCTTTGTGCTTCAGTGAGGCTGACAC
Organism: Salminus brasiliensis; assembly: GCF_030463535.1. Classification (NCBI taxonomy): domain Eukaryota; kingdom Metazoa; phylum Chordata; class Actinopteri; order Characiformes; family Bryconidae; genus Salminus; species Salminus brasiliensis. Next base: position 12,317,584 of record NC_132894.1, on the reverse strand, counting down.
TCAGGCTTGCAGGATTGCAATGCAATTCTGTAGACAGCTAGAGCGTGCTTCCACACACACACACACACACACACACACACACACACACACACACACACACACACACACACACACACACACACAAAGCCTGCAAGGATGGCAGAGTGACACTCCACCACTGACTGTTTTAAAACCACCAACAAAAACCAGCAACCTGTCTAACAATGTAGGGTTGACAGTCACGGAGCCTTCACTGCAAGAGTGTGATAAGGCATTTGTACTGCTGACCTGGCATAACATGAAATACTGATGGAGAAAAACACACACACACACACACACACACACACACACACTTGCAGCAAAGCTTCAGGGATCAAAACAGCCTGCGGTTTACTCGCGGTCAAGACATCTAATTACTATCCAAGAGTAAAGCAGATCTACAGTGGTGGAGCAGACAGCTGATGCTCTTAGGAACGCACTTCAGGAACTTCAAATCCCTCCCTCTGTAATCTCACATTAGCTACAAGTGCAGTTTACTAAGCTAGCCTTAGCCCACTAGCACTGATCTGTGACGTGCATGCTGGTTCCTGGAAGGTGTGACGGGGTCAGTGAATGGGGGAAACGGAAAGAAATACGTGAACAATAGGGAGGGGGCATCGCGGCCAGGAGCAGATGAAGGGAAGCAAGTGGGGAAGAAGGACATGAGGTCACAGGAGAGGAGGAGTGCAGCGGGATGTCTGCAGTGCCAGGATGAAGGAGGTAGATATGAGGAGCTTTACCTGCTCGAGTGAGCATCTCAATCTCGGAGACAGTCTCCTTCAGCGGCTGCATACCTTTAGAGGGCGCCTGGCTGAAGGAGAGGTCCTGCGTATCGTTCCCACCCAAGCCCGGGGTGCCAGCGCTCAGTGAGGGCTTCAGACGTGGCTCAATGTCCAGCTCAAACTGTAGCATCAAGAGAGAAATCATGTGGTTAAATGCTTGTAATGATTAAAAAATGTTTTAACACCATCTGTCTTTTGATGTTTGTCTATCGAGTCTTAAAGCCTAGAAAAGGCTTGTGGAAGTGTCAGAAGGCCCCTAGAGAAGTTCTAACATCCATTATTCTGAGGACAAAGCAAAACAATTGCTGTTATATCCAACATTGCATCTTATGCCAGATGTCGGCATTCGGGCAAAATCAAACAGAAAACACTAGATCTAGTCAATATTGAGTGTCATCACCCACCTCTACAAAATTGAGGGGAAAATGTATAGATTTACAGACACAACATAGCAGTAATTTCCAATAACTACATTTTTGACAAAAAAAAAGTATGTAAATAAAATAAAAAAAATAAATAAATAAAAAACAAGTAAAAAAAAAATTACTTGTACTTGTAGCCCATGCTGGAATACAAAACATCCTATTGCAACCATAAGCAGTACAATTCCATGCTCAAGTTCACAGCAGTACTTATATAGCAGTATACTAAAAAATATAAAAATCACAGCTGATGATCGGACAATATTTGATTACATCTCGCTGTAGCTCGGATGTAGCTTGACTTTGTTTTTGTTGTTTTTGACCCATTATCAATAGGATTGGTGCCATGTCTAGACATAACAGTAATAGTGTAAAAATTTAGGTAGTTAATAATAGCCTTTTGTGCAATACTAAGGTTAGAAAACACTTCAATAAAACAGAAAACATGGTACTGTTCCATCTTTAGTTGTGTGTGTGTGTATATATATATATATATATATATATATATATATATATATATATATATATATGTAGTTTAGGTTTTAACAAAAGCAAAAGAAATAACATTTCTGAACACTAAATAGAAAAATGAATATTAATGTAATCAACAAATAATATAAGGTTCTAATTTTATGCCAGTCTTATTTTTTTCTGGCTCTAACAAACTTAAATACAGAGTAAAAAGGCCTTTCCTGAGATAAAGTGAGCATGAAAAACAAAACAAAACAAAAAAATTTAAGCACTCCCAACCCAGAACAGGGAAACTCTGTCCTATAACAGAAGAACTTCATGCATGGATTCCAATTTACTGACCCTGACAGAGCTGTTATCAAACATTTCCATGGTCATTTCTTCCTCCTCCTCCTCTTCTTGGTGAACTGGAGCTTGGCCGGTGTCCTCTGTGTCTCCACTGGGTTCTTTGACCAGTCCCTGGAACCCTTCGGTCTCATAAAATTGCAAGAATATGGGCGCACGGCTTGAGTTACGCTGGATCTCCACGCGCAAGATACCGTCACGCGGCCACTTCTCACGTACATGCTCAAGGCAGTTAATGGGCGATCGGGAGAAGGCGATGTGGATGTAGGCCAGAATGAATAGCACAAACAAGGCCTGCCAATAAGGGGAACATGATTAGGGTGGAGTCCACACACACACACAAAACAACAACCAAAATACAAAAACCAAAATACATTTATTACTTTATACAAATTTCCAATGCTCTTACATCAGGTAACATACACCCACAATGGCCAACATCACGCTTGGTGATGAGGGGGTAGAGGGAGGGCCATCTTCCAGGAAAATGACAGCTCTCTGTGCTCTCTGAGAATCAAACCTGTAATCTACCAATGATGGGGTCAAGACTTAAAGACTGCTGTGCCCCCAGGAGCCCCCTACCATGTTTGATCTGAGGCTCTTTTGCATTATGAACTGGTTTTAAAAACTCAGACAGATTTTATAGGCATCATTTCTATGGAGCATTTATTTTGACTCACAAGGCTTTCAGATATTGTAAAATAATAAATAAATATAAACAGGGCATACGATTTTACAAAGACAAAACTCAACATATAGCTGTATGACTCCTGAGACTGGAAAAGTACATAAATGTTCAGTTTCAGTGGGTTTGATTCATGACGACCAGGGTACAAAAGGCAGGAGGACACAGTACACTGAGATTAGGCATTACATTAAATACTTGGAAACAAAATGGAGATGTGATGGGGATGTTTCATATAACAAACCAAGCCTGTCCCAGCACTGGAGTGTGGGTCCGTGTATATGATGCTGTTTTCTTGGCCGTGTTTCTTCTTGTTACAATACTCTAATCATCTTCACTGAAGTGTTTCATTTAAAAACAGGTCATTTTAATGAAAAATAAATACTGGACTGGGATGGACATTGGTCAACTCTCCAGATTTTAACAAGGGTGTCAAAATAAATAAAAAAAGGTCCCTTCCCTAATCACTCGAGTCAGACATTTATACTCAATTCAGCATATGAATGTCTGGAGTGTACTCCGTGCCTAATAAGAGGGTCTAGATGGGTCCCACTTCCCATGTATGGGTATGAAGGATGCTCTGGGGTCATCGTAGACCCTTTCTTTAACACTGAACGACCACAATTGGGCCTGATCTTAAATCAGTGTCCTCACAATAAGACGCTTTAGCCCAATATGGGCTCAAGTCCAAGTAGGGGGTAAGCAAACGAAACGTACCTTCAACAGCACGAAGAACTCGAAAATCCGCCGAAAAGACGGCGGGAAGAGTCTGGCGTAGGTGACTGCCATCTTAAAGAAGAGGGCATGAAAGAGGCGGTCCCGCACGTTGATGAGGGGGTTCTGGTTGATGTTCGGGTTGCGAATTCGGTTCGCCCCGCCATTGTTGTTCAACGGCACGTTGTTGTTGTTCAGGTTGCCCTGGTTGTCTGACATCTCTATCGCCAGTTCCACGACTTTAGTTTGAGAATATGATGGCCATGTAGGTCATGCAGGGAGCAACGTACGCAGATACTGATAACAGTATACTGAACTACGGTGGCTATAGCTAGCTGCCCCAGTAGCGGTAATTAGTTAGTTAGCTAGCTGCCTTACGATGCCCTGCTGTGTTTTACTTTAGCTAGCTACCTTAAAGTGCACCCGATTTCTCACGACTTAGCTAGCTAGCTAGGTCTGCGTCGTTTGACCAAAATACCTTAGATGTGTGTGCCTCATGACATCGATAGGAAGTCGCTAGCTAGTTAGCACAAACAAGTCCTTATACAACCTTATACAAACTAAAGGGGGGCATGCCACACCGCACAGGGGGGGATTTTTAGTCCAACAGACAGGACGTTTTATTCGGTGTTATTCTCCCGTCCTTGACTCAGTGCTGTGTGTCAGCCTTCAGTTTTACAGAACACCAAGCTAAACAACGCTAAACTAGCGTACGTGCTAGCTAGCACTGCTGCACTAGCTTGCTAGCCAGCTACTAGCTACCTCGCTAACTCGCGTTTGCTAGCTAGCTAGCTCCATTTAAAAAAGCCATGTCGTTTTCACATAGTCTGCCAGTGTTGCTGAAAGACAACTCCAATAGAACACGATTCAATAAGCTCTAATTTCGATGGAGGTTTCCCAACCACTTGCTAGCTAGCATAGTCCGCTAACTGCTTATTAAACTAGCCAAACGTGCTAACCTACAGTCCAGTCTGACGTACAGCTGCACAGAGCCCGTATGTTCTGCTCCTCAGACGAGCTTCTTCGTTAAACGCGGATCCGGACAGTGACACGATCAAGTACAATATATGGAGCTGGAAGACCCCTAAATAAAATCCCACGGGAATCCTCTACGACGGAGGCTGCCAGGAACTTGCATCCTATCGCAATGGTCCCCCTGTTTACACGACCATTTTCTAATCAAGGCGTACTTTGGGAGTGACGAGTACGAAGAAAGTGAGAGGTTGGCAAAGACAGTCATGCCGATGTGTTGGACTCAGTTTCTAAGGCTGATCTCGGGTCACAGCGCCATCTCTATGTTGGACGACTACAAACACACACCCGTGGATCTACAGTAACTTACACGACGCTCCCGCGATACTGTATTTACCAAGCCCCTAAAGTAGCAAGGTAGAAGGATAATTAATTAATTTAAAAAATCCCCAAATTTAATAAATCATTCCCTCGGTTTAAAAATATGTTCCTTAAGAAATCGTTTCTTCAGTTTGCCTAACAAGGCAGAGAACGGATTGTTAAATGTAGGGATCGATTTATTAAACTGAGAGGATGCTTTATGTCTCAAAATATGTTTTTCTATGTTTTTATCTATTTTCTGACATAATTAAGAAACCGCATTTGACTCCTTATGTAGAAATATAGATATGATAGATATGATATGATAGAGGCAAGATACCGTCACGTGGCACCTGCTACTGGCACATAATCCATAGTGTCCGCTATGGGATTTGTAATACATTTATTTATTGCGTTGTTTGGTGACCCACTAAATATTTTGTGAAGAGAAATTACACATAAATATGTAACAGTCACATTTACTCAGTATACTGTTATTTCTCTTACTAATACATTAGTTTACAATTATAATATAGTGTCCCTGATTTGTTCTGTATTTAGGTCTATTCAGCATTATCTTCATTATCTTTAGGGCCTCTTAAGCCTTTTTGCACAAATGAAAGACCGTCTAGTTGCTGCATACTGTCGAGCAAGTATCCCATTTAACACATCCTTTCAAATGCATTACCTACCGATAAATGGAAAACTATTATTTTATTAATTATCATTGGTCTGGTATTAAATTGTTTATGAGCATTTTTTTTTACGTCCAGTTTTTAACTCGTGTTCTGATATTAGCTCCTGCACGTTGTGGGCAAATATAAATCACAGCCTATTTTCCCTATTATCATTTATATTAATGCCTATATTCTAATGTTTTTTTTTGTTAGAAAGCTTATTTATTATTTAATATTTTTAACTTGCCTTAATTGTCATATTTACTTATTGCTTCTATTTGCATTATCCCAGCTAAGAGAGCAAGGGTCAGAGCTCAGGGTCAGCCATGCTACGACATCCATGAAGCAGAGTGGGGTTAGGGCCTCGCCCAAGGGTGCAGCAGTGTGTATATAGTAAATTAGAAAAAGTCATTTGTAGTGATTTTTAGTGACTGTAATAATTTGCCCTCCTGTGAATTAGCTCTCTCCTGCCTTTAGTGGTCGGGTGTAACATTAGACCCACCTCACCCTGCTGCTTTCACCTATCTGGCTAAACAGAGCATAAACGGTATCTAGCTAACTGCTGCAAACAAAGTTCACATTTTCATTTGTAGCAGACCTAACTTTATTATGATTTATTATTATTAGTGATATATAGTATTTAGCAGAATACTAAATGTCTCCCACATCGGTGCTGCAAATACTGTATGGCTGAGTGGGGATTGTCTCGGTTTACGGCAACAGCCGTTACACTCCTGACCAGTAACGGCGCTCTGACAGTTCAGTCAGGAGCTGGCAGCGCAGCAGAGGGAGACTCAAACACAGCGACAGCGGTGTAGTTAACTGTTAGCTGACCCTCCATACATGAAACCCATCATCTAGTTTTACTCAATTATTTCCAGAGCCGGGCGGATACGGTGTAGGTTTTGTAAATACGCTGCATTTCCCCTTCAGTCGGTTCCTCTCGGAGACGTCTCGCGCTTTGTTTTCACGTACTGGCTAGTGAATGAGCTAGCTAGCTGGCTAGCTCTCTAGCTACCTCCGGGCTGTAAGCGTAGACTAAATGGCTCTATTCATTTGAATGAGCGTTTGTGTGAAACCCAAAGCAAGTTCAGGGATTCTAGACATTTAAAACGTCAATGAAGTGATTATGGAGGTTGTGTATGTGTGCGAGTGGGAGAAGAGACCCAAAAGCAACCACTGCCCCTCAATCCCGCTGGTGTGTGCTTGGTCATGTAGAAACCTGATTGCCTTTACAACAGACCTTAAAAATGAAGAAGAGGAGAAAGGTAAGATGAGTCCTTGGTTTTCGCTGAAGGTTAATGCATCCTAAGGTTTTTACATTTTCTTCATGTATTGCTGAGGGCTTCTCCTGAGGTCCACTTTTATCAGCCACAGTAGTCACACTTCATTTCCCCACCTCTCTTCTTGTCCTGTAACTACACTGCCTGTTTTTGGTGTTAGACAGATGGATTACAATGGATTCATTGTAGAGGGAAAGTCACATATTACAGCAGCATAAAGACAGGAAAAACATCACTTTTATACATAGATATAGGTAAGATAATAAAAAGTAAATGCTGTGGCTACACGACAAGTAGCTACAAAATGTATTGACAGTCAGGTACCAATACAATATAAACATAAGTGTGAGACTTGTACATGTATTGGCCAAAGTTGCAGTGTAAACTGCTTATTAAGGCTAATACATGTAAAACCACAAATATTGGTTTTCATGTGGGTTGTCCTGTATTATGTGTAATTCATAAACTCTAGGACCTGAATAGGTTTAAACTGAATTGGTTGATTTTTGAATTAAACTGAATTGGTTGATAACAAAAACAGTTATAAATATAGAACTGTTATGTAAATGCATGTGTGTATATGTTTATTTAACCACTGTTTACTTACTACATCAAACTCTTATTTAAAAGTAGTAAGAAAAAACGAGTGTCCACACTTGATGTGTTGTTTATATAACTTGGTCATTTAGTGATTTGCTCAGTTGAAACTGTTGGCTTTCATGAATATACTTAGTTTGTCTCAAAATACAACCCTAATGCAGTCTAAGGTTTTTAACGTAGAAACCTTATGCTTTAGAACTCAGTCATATGATTCATATCATTGACACTGAGCATCCCTGGGATGTCTACTCCATCAACTCGGGTCATACGGAAGTCATCTCATGCTTGGAGTGGGATCAGTCAGGTAAGTAAACCTCAATATGTGGAACTGTCGATATTCTTGCAAATGACACCCTCTTCATCATTCTTGGATATTATCCATAGATGTCCTTAGTCTTGGAACAGGCTATTTAAAAATACTTTCAGCATTGTCCGTAAGCAATCATTTAAGTCCTGCCCTGCCCTGCCCTGCTCAGCCTAGAAACTAATATTTATATATCAAACATATCTTGTAAAGAAGCTCATTGAATCCTTGCAAAAGAGATACCAGATGATGTCGGGGTTACAAGTGTTGCCAGATAATTGCTTCAAACATATTGACTCAGACTGATATTTGAATTTTCTGTTCAGTTTGATCATCACTTATTTAGTGTACTCTCAAATAGTCTTTTAGACTGTCTAAAAAAAGTAAACAAATATTATTATTAATAATCATTAGTCTTTCCTTTCTCCGTAATGCTACTCCTCTTAAATGTAGCTGCTGCTTTTATATTCAGAAATGTTCTTGAATCAGCATTCAGCATTAGCAGATACATACATTAGTGAGAATTCCCATATTGGTGCATTGCTGCTCACAGATGCGCGCACACACACTTTCTATATGCAAATTAGACATTAGTATGATTTAATAGTCTTGCAGGACCTGTAGTTGTGGGTATGTACTTTTTAAAAAGTATTTGTAATATATAATTTAAGTCATAAAGAGTGCTGGAGTAATGTTAGCCCTTTTCACTGTATCTTTGCTTGTCATCTTCATTTAAATGTGTGTGACTAGGATCCAGACTGCTCTCTGCTGATGGAGATGGACACATCAAATGCTGGGCGATGACTGAACACCTTGTGAACAGCTGGGAAAGTACACAAAGCAGCTCTGTGGATGGAGACCCTATTGTGGCTCTCTCCTGGTTGCACAATGGGGTCAAACTTGCGTTGCATGTGGAGAAGGCAAGAAGAACAAAAACATTTTTTTCTTTATATTTATAGGAGCCTGTCTTGTGGACAATTTTATTTAGAAAATAAATTTGATGTAAATTGTTGAAAGTTTCCAAATGAACCTGTCATTCTGCTGGTGGGGCAGAGTTGGGGTGGCCATATTCATATGTATAGGAGGAGATGTTTGTTACCCTCTTAGTGTCGGGAGCATTGCTAGTGCTATTTATTCATTTTTTTCATTCATTCATTCATTCATTTACTTAATGTATCAATAGGTGTCTGTAGCAATATGGTCCTAGAGCACCTCATGTGTTACAATAGGAAAACACCACATTTTTAATTTTAGGATTTATAAAGCACATTCTAATTGACCACCTGTTTTTGTTTTTATTATTTTCTTACTACTACTTCCCAGGTTTAGGAGGAACACAAAGTAACATTTTATATATATATATATATATATATATATATATATATATAATATTATATTACTTTTTTTGTGGTATTCCTTGTTCACCTACCAGTCATAACCAATTTTATCTACAACTGATTAGTCTTAAAGCCACACCATCAAAAGCAAATTGTATATCATAAAAATAAAATTGTTTGATATTAGCCAGTTTAGTTCAGCTCCATATCGCTCCTTTTTTTATTCCTGTTCATCTTCGCTCCACAGTCTGGATCCACCAACTTTGGCGAGAAATTCTCCCGTGTGAAGTTCTCTCCGTCACTCACTCTGTTCGGCGGTAAACCCATGGAAGGGTGGCTTGCTGTGACAGTAAGTGGTCTGGTGACCGTGTCCTTACTGAAGCCCAACGGTGCTCTGCTGTCAGCCAGCGAGAGTCTGTGCAGGCTGCGTGGACGTGTGGCTCTGGCCGACATTGCCTTCACCGGAGGCGGGAACATTGTAGTGGCAGCGACAGATGGCAGTAGCTCATCGCCTGTTCAGTTCTACAAAGTGTGTGTGAGTGTGGTGAACGAGAAGTGCCGCATCGATACGGAGCTGCTGCCCTCGCTCTTCATGCGCTGCACCACTGACCCAGTGCGGAGAGACAAGTATCCTGCAGTCACACACCTCAAATTCCTCACACGGGAGAACTCTGAGCAGGTGATATTATGTGGTGTTGCTATTGGTTTAGTGCCCTATGTGATAAATATATGGTTAGTTTTGCTCTGGTACAATTCACTAAAGAGGTCTGTAAACTTGGTTTGTTTTGTTTTCAAGGGTCTCTGTACAGTTGTCTGATTTAACTGGACTAAAAAAGGGTGAAAAAACACTCTAAGAGGGGAAAAAGTAGTAGTAGTAGTATTAGAAACTTGAAATTAGAAATTGCTACATCAGTACTTTAGGTGGCCAAGTCTAAAACAAGTCGTCTAGCCGTTCACTAGTTTTATATTTAGGCAGGTAGTTTTTGTGCAGAAGCCCTTTGTTTTCATTTGAATTCTGAATCTGCTCAGAAAATCCATCAGATTAAATATTAAACAGTTACAACATCATTAGAGATAGTCTATCAGTATAGACAGGTTTCAGGATCAGGCCTATGTCGGCAGGACATGCCGGGGCCCATATTGGCCAGGGGAGTAGTTTGAGCATGAGCATGCCTACTTTTAGATGCTCATCATAAAGTCAACTGCTTCCATTAAAAATAGCTTCCTTCCCTAATTTGCAGAGACTGAAGAAAATGTCTGTAGCAAGTGAAAAAGACGGTGCTGTGAAGTTTACTAAGGGCATTGTGCTAGGGCTGTGGGTTGTATTTGTGTCTGTTCTGTAATACTGCTTATGTTTTTGCAGGTATTGCTGTGTGCATCCAGTCAGATGGGTAGCATTGTAGAGTGTTGGTCATTACGAAAGGAGGGGCTTCCAGTCAATAATATATTTCAGCACCGCTCACCTGTTGGTAAGTCAGTAATATATACAATTAAGTAGTTTATAAATTCTTAAGCTCTCCTTAATAAATTAGTTTTGGTGTGGTGTACTAATTGCTACATGTCGTTGCTGTCCTGCAAAAGCCTTGTGTTTCCATTTTTGCTGGTTTTTGAATCTGAATCATTTAAGTCTGGTAGCTGTGTTTTTACATTGTGTTCAATGTAATGCTGAACGGATCAATAGAAATGCTCCAAAATGTCTTGAAATATATTTGCAGTGATTTCCAGTAAAAATGAGGTTCTTTCTTCTGTAAAGCTCCAAGGTTTTTGTGTGATGACAACAATATGATACTGCTATGTAATTATGCACTAAATTTTATCTTCCATTGACAGTGGGTGAAAAGCAGCCGATGATTCTGAAGTGGCGAATTCTTTCGGCCACAAATGACTTGGACCGTGTTTCTGCAGTGGCTCTACCTAAACTGCCCATCTCAATCTCCAACACTGACCTTAAAGTTGCCTCAGACACAAAGTTTTGCCCAGGTCTTGGTAAGTATCTCTTTTCTTCTGTCAGTAAATATGTAAGTAACTTAAGAGAGTGGAAGAAAACTAGTTGTGTCTCATTGTCTGCTTTATGTGCCCTTGGTCAAATTACACATTTTGTTGATGTTCTAATTAAATAAAATTAAGACATTCCTAAACTGGAATTATGTTTAAATACATATTTAAGTGCTTCACATATTTTATGTGAAGCATAAATTTCATAAATTAACTTATGTTGTCTTGTTTGCACAGGTCTGGCTTTGGCATTCCATGATGGCAGTATTCATATACTGCATCGTCTGTCTCTTCACACTATGGGTATGTTCTACGGGACCTCCGGCTCCTCTCAGCGAGTGGGGGATGAGCCGGCCATCAAGCGGCAGAGAGCTGGAGGCCCCACCGTCCACTTCAAAGCCCTGCAGTTCTCCTGGACATCCCTGGCTCTGGTCGGTGTGGACAATCATGGCAAGGTACGGAGGTCACATTTTGCTTTCTTAAAGAGGGAGTTCACCCCAAATCACATCTGCATTAGATGTGTTTTGGACATTATCTTCATTCGTTCATCAAATTATATTTTAGATCAATAAAAAAAATGTTTAACTAGTGAAGTGACTGTTTACTTTATGTATGCTACTGGATTTGTCAGCATTAATTTCTTCAAAATATAATTAAATCAGTGTTGATTTCCACTCGTATCCACTGAGAGATGGAGATTTGTGTAGGTTATGGCTATAAAGAATTCAGCACCCTAAATAGGGTGTTAACACTGATGAAGTAATATGGAAAAACATAATTGCAAGTCTACCGTGATCACTTTATGTCTGCAGATTCTGTGGAAGGAGCTTGTTAGGAATCTGAAATTGTAAATTCAGCTCTTTCTTTGTTCTTGGCGCAGAACAGGGGACATATTTATAGTCTTTGGAGACAGGTTTGTTACTGACATCTCTTCTGTCTCTTACTCTTGACCTTAGCTGCACATGATCCGTGTGTCCCCCTCCATGGGGCAGATGTTAGACATGAACACTCTGCTGCGTCACCTGCTGTTTCTGCTGGAGTATTGCATGGTGACAGGCTACGATTGGTGGGATGTGCTGCTGCATGTACAGCCTGGGATGGTCCATAACCTGGTGGAGAAGCTCCATGAGGAGTACATGAGGCAGAACCAAGCACTGCAGCAGGTACATGCTACACATTATTCATTTCTGATTCATTGTACTTTATCAGTTTGTGGTTTAAACTGAGTTAGGAGACAAAGGGTGTGTTGATAGCTGAGAACAAAGACTGGGCCGGCAGGAGGGGCTTATGTAGACTGGGCAATGTAAGAACTTCCTTAACTCAAATAATTGCGCATGTTTACAGAGCTGTTAAATAAGCTGTGTAATTTTATCAGCTCATTTATTACAAATTGGGTAATTTTTTATAATAATATTGTTATATTCTATTATTTATTATTTTAATTTGTAATTTTATTTTTATTATTTATATATATTCATGTAACATCTGTAATATTACGAATTAAACACCAGTATTTTTTAAATATTATTATTATATATAATATTGTTCAATATAATATATATTTATAATATATATTTAAATGTTTTGGAAATAATTTGTTAAATGATATAAACTGTTTATATACTGTTTTTGCAATAGCATTTATTGTATATTATCTATATTAAGACTTTTGAAATCCAAGGCATAGTGGAATTTCTTTTATTTAAACTTTATAGTAACTTTAGAGTTGCCTACAAAGTCTGTCAGCATTGGCATGGTCTAACTACTATATATTTTATATATAGTAATAATATTTTATTTATACTAATAAATTCATATATTCATGAACAAACGGGAGCATTGTTCTCCAGTTGTTAAAAATCGACAATGATGCCAAACTTTTGAATTATAATTTCTATTAAAGCTAGAATAATAATTAACATAGTTAGTGAGTGACTGAGTGTGGGATTTCTCTTGGGTTGTGTTTCGAAGGTTCTGGCTACCCGAATTGTGGCTGTGAAGGCCTCTCTGTGTAAGCTGTCATCTGCTACAGCGGCCCGGGCATGTGACTTCCACGCCAAATTGCTCCTCATTGCGATTAGCTCCACACTCAAATCTCTGCTCAGGCCCCACGTGCTCAACACACCAGACAAAAGCCCAGGAGACCGTTTGGCAGAGATCTGTACAAAGAACACGGACACTGGTAACAAAACTATCTAAGCATCTGTGGTTTCAATACAGTTTTACTATCTACACATATGGGTATGAAGATCTATATTAAGATCTATATAACGTTCTGGATTAGAAGACTCTGCTACATGCTTCTCCACTCTTACATAATGTGCTTGATTTTAAGATTAGCACAGCTGGTCAGATACTGAAGACCGTTTAGCTTTAGCTTGTCCTCTGTACTTCTTGGGTTTTTCCAATGTGGTTCAAAGCATAAGCAGAAAAAACTCCTGGAAGTCCAAGAGAACATAATTACCTTGCTCTTTTCAGTGCTCGCTTGTGACTGTTAACAATCTCCTCCAAGCGCATTGAGCTGTCCTCTGATTGTGCATTAGCAGCAGTTTTGTAGCTGCGGTATGCTGGCTTCAAGTGACTCTGGGGGAAGCACATGCTTGCTTTTATCATCCCAATGCTGATAGCATTGTCTGATTGAGAGAGACAATTCAGGAGAAGGAGAGACTTTTCCTGTTTACTTACATCCTTTTTGCACTGTTCAGTAACAACACATTTTTATAGATGCATGTAAAAATCAACCATCTGCTACAGATCCCTTTTTATATTTGCTGCATGCTTCTAGCAACATAAATGAGGAAATGTACGATGTGGACAAAAGTATTGAGATACCGTCCAATTTCTTTGTGAATTCTGAATTCAATGGTATTAAAATGGTCCTGGTTTTGTTGGAGTAACAAAAATTACTAGTCTTTGGAGCATTGCTGTAAGGATTTTATTGCATTCAATGACAAGGACATTAGTGAGGTCAGAATGTTGGATGATCATCACCCTACCTCCTTACCAACTCCCTTACTTATTCCAAAAGTGTTAGATAGGCACCATCCTTTTAGAAAACAAATAATGCTGTTTGTGTTCCAGGGAGTATATTCTATTGGCAGTACTTCTCTACAGGCAGTAGACGAGCTATGTGTGTATACATTTGCACATTTGTGTGCAAAGGGGTGCAATGTAAAGTAGCTGAATGGTGAATTACACCTGTTTTGTATCCTATTCACTTTTACTATAAATACTTATGCTGAGTGTATTGGCAAGATGCCTCAGGCATTAGTGATCTGCACATGCAACCTTATAGAGTCACAGCCAATCACTGACTTCTTCATTCACTTGCCCCATCTTGCATCTCTTTATTTTAACCAGACATTGACAAGGTGATGATCAACCTGAAGACAGAGGAGTTTGTTCTGGATGGACCTCCACTCCAGTCCCTTCAGCAGCTCATTCAGTGGGTGGGCGACTTCGTGCTGTACCTGCTCGCCAACCTCCCCAACCAGGTCAGTAGGACATCAAGAAAAGTGGTGCGAATTGTGGCCTCTCTGTTTAAGCTTTGTAAAATGTTTGGACTTGGATAAAGATCTTGAAATTATGTTGGGTTATTTACCACAGCAAGAGTAAGATAACAACTTGAAAGTATCTCAGAAACACCCAGTCATAATGAATGTAAAAAAACAAAAAAAAAGGTGGGGTGGTGATCATCCAACATCCTAACCTCACTAGTTCTCTTGTCACTGAATGCCTTCCCTGGACAGTAGTTGAAGTAAAGTTACTCCAACAAAACTAATATTTTTGAATGGTAGTGAATCTTAAGTTAACATTGCTCTCTGCAGCATTAAAACTGATACACACACTATCGCACCTCTTTCACACTGCAGGGCTCCATAGTGCGTCCAGGCTTCGGCTTCCTGCGGGATGGACCCTCGCTGGGCATGCTGAGGGAGATGATGGTGATGATCCGCATCTGGGGCCTGCTGAAGCCTGGCTGCCTGCCTATCTACACAGCCACCTCTGACAACCAGGACAGCATGTCTCTGCTCTTCCGCCTCCTCACCAAGCTCTGGCTCTGCTGTGAGTCTGTTGCCCTATAGGCCTTAAAAACACCATCTGTTGTTGGAGCCCGTCCTTTAGCGACGATTCTGAAATACTGGAAGAAAAAAAAAAAAAAGAAAAAAAAAAAACAGAAAAAAGAGAGGAAAATTGTTTGCAAGTATTAGTCTACCTAAAACATCAGTGTAGTGAACCACAGTTGCCCGTTTAAGAAGTGTCCTAGTTAGTGTTCAGTGTAAGGATGATGTATGTTAATCATGTTGAGTCTATATTTTTACTTGCCCTGTGAAATGGTTCTCTGCGTTCATAGCACGGGACGAGAGCCACCCTCAGGAACCGGATGAGACACTGCTGGACGAATGCTGTCTGCTGCCCAGCCAGCTGCTTGTGCCCAGCATGGACTGGCTGCCCATCAACGACGGCGTCATCACCAAGATCCAGAGCAAGCACCAGCTGCGGCTGCAGTTTGGCAAGCCCTACACCCTGCCTGGACTCAACCCTACCTCCCAGATGGAGATTTTCTCCAGGTAAGGAATGCTTACAGTGCCCTCTTGTGTGAGAAATACTCATACCATTTAGAACTAGGCTAATTAACTAATGTGATAAGAAGTCAAGAACTGACTCAGGAGAGGAGGTAATGTGCTACAGGGTGGCTGGATATTTAGTACCTTACATTGTGTACTAATCAAAACATTAAAAAACAACAATTATTTTCTGAGCACAAACAGAAACTTATAGCACTGCTCAGTATTTTGTTTTTTCGAAGAAATTACAGACTGGTGTAGAAACACCTTTTAGAGTTAGCTTAGGCCCTTTAAC
Organism: Salminus brasiliensis; assembly: GCF_030463535.1. Taxonomy (NCBI): domain Eukaryota; kingdom Metazoa; phylum Chordata; class Actinopteri; order Characiformes; family Bryconidae; genus Salminus; species Salminus brasiliensis. The sequence goes on along the minus strand of NC_132894.1, from coordinate 12,301,756 downwards.
CCAATGTCTGATACAATTACTAATGTGCTAGATAGAACAGGGAATCTGGTAATAATAAATATGTCCCAGTAGATACTGCTCAGTTGAGAGTGTCCATTTTTCATAAATAATTCCAGTATACATTTTACTAGCAGCATTATATCAATTATAATTTGATACTTCATAATTAACATTGTGTCTAACATTTTATGTACCATCAGGTTTTTATTTAGCTTACTATGGGCCAGAGCGTTCATTCATGTGGTTTCTATAGAAATAGCTTTAGCATAAAGTAGATGGCAAGTCTACATAGAATTACATAAAATAATAAAATAAGCAGATCAGTAAACACAATTAAGAGGACATCAGTAATCAGTAGCATTATTTTTGTTATATAAATTCACTTGCCATTCTGTGTTACTCCATCTCTGTCATGTTCAGACATACTCCGTGCCAGTGTATGTGAGTGAGATCAGGGGATTAAACAAAAAGCTATTTAGTGCTGCCTTATACAGTGGACATATCACCCCACAAATAATAGAGTATATGAGCATATTATTGCATATTAGTGCTAAATTGCTCAATTAGTGTTTGCTATTTTATTATTACTGCTTGGTCATATGCATCCCAATACGGGCAGCCTAACAGACGGAACGTGTTTTAATCAGGTTTGAGCCAGAGAGACGGGTCACGCATAACTCAGCGTGGATAACATACTATGAATGGCCACTTAGTGTAATTTAAATGATTACAGATGTAGCCCACTGTTTATCTGCTAGATGTTACTAAGAAAAAAGGACTCTGTTAAATGTCTTAACAGTATTATTGTGATTGTTATTCAGGAAATATTGCTACACATAAACGCACAAGGATTTTCTAGATATCCCAAGCTTATTATTTATCTTGGTTATTAAATTAATCTGGAACTGTTATTACATTTACCAGAATTTATGCATTTTGACCCATTTGATGAATCAAACCTAGAAATTATGCCTTTTCCATTTGATCAGTTGACCAGCTGTGACTAGCCTACCCACTTTTTTTCAGACCGACCCACAAACAAATCCTAGCTTTAATTATGGAGTAATTATTAATACATTATATTTCCTAAAGAATCCCAAACCCCCTTCTAATTTGTGAATTCATCTACTTTAAGGTGAACCCATTACTGACACAGGTGTTCAGCCTAAATGTTTTATTTGCTTTAAATAATAAAGTCAGTGACCTTTAGCTAACCTTTCCAGAAAGATTGTGTTGATTGTAGCCTGATGTCACCCTTAAATTGATAACTCTGTAGGCATGTCCAAAACTGTACGCTAGTCACACTTACTTAATGGATAAGACACTCTTGTCTGCCTTGTGTCTCTGATGATTAAGAAGAATGAAAACTGCCCAGAACAGTTCAGAACAAACCCGACACAGCCTGTGTTAAGATACTTTGTTGGACTGAATGCGTTTGAATTGTCTTGTAACTTATTTGTAAGGAGTTATATCATAATTGGGGACCTGTATTCAGTGTCATTATCTTACAATTTAAATGTGTGTTCAGGAGTCCAGCATCGCAGAGGATGGACAACCTGCGCTGTTTACACATGGGTACTTGTCCTACTGAGGACAGCAAGGCCTGCACAAGGTATGAACTGACCATTAACTAAATAATGATGCATCACATGTTTTGCCTGACCATTGGATAATGGAATTTAAGGTTATTGATGTTTGTTCATTAAGGCTGCAATTGTATTGCAATTGGTGGTGTTGAAGCAGTAGTTTGAGGATACATCCAGTTTAATTGACCAATCAGTCCAGACATGTTTGGTGTCCATGTGTTTTGTCTTCTTTAGTTTAATTCTGAGTTGAAAGGTTTTACTTTTGATGTAACATAATCCTTCCCTTTTACTGTATACAGTAATACATACATATTTGGGTATGCAGTAATTTATTAAATTATATTATATTAATAATATAATATCATTTTGTTTTACATTATTTTTATATTAATGTTTTAGTATAATATCTAATGTCATATTATTGGCCTTGAGATTTTTCAAATGTGGTTAATTTTGGCTATCACTGTTATAACCTACTTGTAGCATACACCTTAACAAGCTCTCAATAAGCTACATCTTTGTGTCCACCAGGTGTGGCTGTGTAACAATGCTGCGTTCTCCAAACAAGACCAATGCTATGAAGCAGTGGGAGCAGCGCTGGATTAAGAACTGTCTGTGTGGAGGCCTCTGGAGAAAAATTCCTAACTCTCTCACATGAAACTTTCCAAAATCAGGTGGATTATGGATCATGTTCCAAGGATGTGTCTCGATTCTGTTTGTCCAGCACTATTGCCTAGCTTCTGTCGGTCATGTGACTGGTAAGTTGGTCAGCATTGCCATAATGTTCCACATTATGTACGACATTAATAAAGTGATATTTTTTCATATCTGGCGGAGTCACTGCTGTCACGCTGCCAATTCAAAGGTCCATTCAGGCATTTTCACTGATGGGAATTCATTAATTGCAAATGCTGAACGCCAGGATTTTACCCTCTGTAAATATCAATATCATGTTACTTTTTCATATTGTTTTGTATTGTTTGCAATAAATTCCAAGGCAGATTTGGCAATAATCAGGTTATCGTGTGAGTATTTGAAATAATAGTATGAACTAAATGTGTTTAAAATTGCAGTGATTTGCACGAAATGCAAAACAATATTGTCTATGTGAGTGTACAAAATTTCCAAAACATTTACACACAACACTAGTGAGAATAATGACATTCAAATCATTGTGCAGGCAAGTGGTTATAGAGAGCAATTCTTGAACTGTGCACGTTTGTGCTTAGTAATTATCTTTATGGCAGAGTGCTTAAGTCACTTCATTAGACTGGTTTGAGTCCAGCTCAGCAGAGCATAACCCTGCTTTAAAGGTGACTAACACTAAATTTCTAATTACCTCTCCCTAATTTAATCCATTCTCTTATTGGGGGCCCGAATAATGTGTTCATGAAAACTCTTACAGTCGCTAGAAAATGTAAGGGATCCCTTTGGAGGTACTTGGATTGCTGCAATAATTACAAATTAAATGTCTGAATGATCTACATCAGAATTACAAAAAATACACAGCAGTTGTATTGTTAATGCATTATACTGAGCACATTAGTAAACATCCACAATGCAGCATAGAAAAAGTAAGTTGATTCTCCCCCAGTTACCTCCATCAAATCTTCCTGTAGCGTTAAGGAGTAATTTTGAACAATTCCTTCATGCAAATGCTCCAGTTATCTTTTTCTTTATCAGTCATTCTTTAGTTGACTGACTTGATTCTTGTGTTCTTTGGGTCATTGTCTTGTTGCATCACCCAATGTCTCTGCTTGAGCTTGAGGTCATGGACTGCGCCCTCACATTCTCCTGTAAATGAACCTGTGAATTCATTCATTCCTTCCGTGATCACAAGACCGCCTGCCCCAAAGTAGCACCAAACTATGATATTTCTTCACCACACCAGACAGGTGGCATGTGGTTTTGGTGTGCAGTATCCATTCTGTCATAAGCATTGTTGAACACCCAGGTGGTCTTGGGCTCATTCTTGTTCAGTGTCCTGAATTTTCACACTTTTGTAGACAGTTTAATCATGAGATGATTACATCCAGGTTTTTAGCAATGCTTTTGTAGCCTTTTCCAGCTTCATGCATCTCTAGACACGTCTTCTGAACGCTGTTTGCATGGCATGGTTTACGCTAAGCAGTCTTTCTTGATAACTCCTAGTTGTACTAGAAAATTGGATTAGTTTTATGTGCCTCTGAAACTCATACTTAAAATCTCATCTCCCTAATTTTTTTTTTTTTTTTTTGCAGAATTGAATTCATTAAACAGTGTTGCACTGACTTTTTGTAGCCTGCACTGCGGTGGTTCACTTACTTAATGTCACAGTGTAAACATTGCATAATGCCAGTGCAAAAATCCTCAAGGTATTTCCCCAGGGTTCACTTACTTTATCTTGCAGCTTGTATCTCCATGATAACTACAACTTTATTCATCGTGCAACCTTAGTGGAAACTGAAAGGTTGTGACTTGAGGGTATGTCAGCATAATGTCATGCAGAGGTGCTAGATCCTATGTGAAATTCTATTCTTGCACATCTACATGAATCTCGTCTGAAAACGCTGGCAAGTCAGCAAATTTGAAAGGTGCTTTCGAGACCTGCTGTACCCGTCCTGCTGTACCCGTCCTGCTCCTGGGTTCTGTAACACAAAAGCATGGCAGGTGGAAATGGAGAAGTCTATATACAGATCCCTGCTGCTTTGTAACAGAAGGTGATGTTCATGTACTGCTACATTCAGTATATCTGCAGT